>NW_027458855.1:0-342500 GCF_050624435.1 Tenrec ecaudatus
GGACTGGTGTGCCCCAGCCATTAGGCTTAGGGAGCCCCGGGCCTGGGGTGCCCCTGCCCTTAGGCTTAGGGATCCCTAGGTCTGGGGCGCCCCAGCCCTTAGGCTTAGGGAGCACCTGGCCTGGGGCGCCCTAGAACTTAGGCTTAGGGAGCCCCAGGCCTGTGGCGCCCCAGCACTTAGGCTTAGGGAGCCCCAGGCCTGGGGCACCCCTGCCCTTAGGTTTTGGGAACCCCAGACTGGGACGCCCCAACCCTTAGGCTTAGGGTGCCCCAGGCCTGGGGCGCCCTAGCCTTTAGGTTATGGAGCCCCAGGACTGGGGCGCCCCAGCATTTAGGTTTAGGGAGCCCCAGCCCTTAGGATTAGAGAGCCCCAGGCTTGGGGTGCCCCAGCCCTTCGGCTTATGCAAGCCCCAGTTTGGGGAGCCCCAGCCCTTAGGCTTAGGGAGCCCCAGGCCTGGGGCGCCCCAGCCTTTAGGCTTAGGGAGCACCACGCCTGAGGCGCCCCAGCACTTAGGCTTTGGGAGCCCAAGGCCTGGGGCGCCCCAGCCCTTAGGCTTAGGGAGTCCCAGGCTTGGGGCCCCTAGCCCTTAGGCTTTGGACGCCCCAGGCCTGGGGCGCCCCAGCCCTTAGGCTTAGGGTGCCCCATACCTGGGGCCTCCCAACCCTTAGGCTTTGGGAGGCCATGGCCTGGGGCGCCACAGACCTTAGGCTTAGGGAGCCCCAGGCCAGGGGCGCCCCAGCCCTTAGGCTTAGGGAGCCCCAAGCCTGGCGCGCCCCAATCCTTAGGCTTTGGGAGCCCCAGGCCTGGGCGCCCCAGCCTTTAGACTTTGGGAGCCGCAGGCCTGGGGCTCTCTAGCCATTAGGCTTTGGGTGCCCCAGGACTGGGGTGCCCCAGCCATTAGGCTTAGGGAGCCCATGGCCTGGGGTGCCCCTGCCCTTAGGCTTAGGAATCCCTAGGCCTGGGGCGACCCCAGCCCTTAGGCTTAGGGAGCACCTGTCCTGGGGCGCCCAAGAACTTAGGCTTAGGGAGCCCCAGGCCTGGGGCGCCCCAGCACTTAGGCTTAGGGAGCCCCAGGCCTGGGGCGACCCATCCCATAGGCTTAGGGAGCCCCAGGCTTGGGGCGCCCCTGCCCTTAGGCTTTGGGAACCCCAGATTGGGACGCACCAACCCTTAGGCTTAGGGTGCCCCAGGCCTGGGGTGCCCCAGCACTTAGGCTTAGGGAGCCCCAGGTCTTGGGCGCCCCAGCCCTTAGAGTTAGGGAGGCCCAGGTCTAGGGCGCCCCAGCCCTTAGGCTTAGGGAGCCTCAAGCCTGGGGTTCCCCAGCCCTTAGGATTAAGGAACCCCAGGCCTGGGACGCCCCAGCCCTTAGGCTTAAGGAACCCCAGGCCTGGGGCGCCCCAGCCCTTAGGCTTAGGGAGAAACTGGCCAGGGGCGCCCCAGCACTTAGGCTTTGGGAGCCCCACGCCTGGGGCTTCCCAGCCCTTAGGCTTAGGGAGCCCCACGCCTGGGGCACCCCAGCCCTTAGTATTTGGGACCCCAGTCCTGGGGCGCCCCAGCCCTTAGGCTTAGGGAGTCCAGGCCGGTGGCGCCACAAACCCTTAGGCTTTGGGAGACCCAGGCGTGGGGTGCCCCAGTCCTTAGGAAAAGGGAGCCCCAGGCCTGGGGCGCCCCAGCTTTTAGGCTTTAGGAACACCTGGTTGGGGCGCCCCAGAACTTAGGCTTAGGGAGCCCCAGGCCTGGGGCGACCCATCCCATAGGCTTTGGGAACCCCAGACTGGGACGCCCCAACCCTTAGGCTTAGGGTGCCCCAGTTCTGGGGCGCCCCAGCACTTAGGCTTAGGGAGCCCCAGGAGTGGGCGCCCCAGCCCTTAGAGTTAGGGTGGCCGAGGCCTAGGGCGCCCCAGCCCTTACGCTTAGGGAGCCTCATGCCTGGTGCTCCCCAGCCCTTAGGATTAAGGAACCCCTGGCCTGGGGCTCCCCAGCCCTTAGGCTAAGGGAGAATCTGGCAAGGGGCGCCCCAGCACTTAGGCTTTGGGAGCCCCAGGCCTGGGGCGCCCCAGCCCTTAGGCTTAGGGAACACCTGGCCTGGGGCGCCCCAGAACTTAGGCTTAGGGATCCCCAGGCCTGTGGCTCCCCAGCCATTAGGCTTTGGGAGCCCCAGGCCTGGGATGCCCCAGCCTTTAGGCTTTGGGAGCCCCAGGCATGTGGCGCCCAATCCCTTAGGCTTTGGGAACCCCAGGCAGGGGTGCGCCAGCCCGTAGGCTTAGGGAGCCCCAGGCCTGGGGCACCCCAGCACTTAGGCTTAGGGAGCCTCATGCCTGGGGCGCCCCAGCCTTTGTTTTAAGGAACCACAGGCCTGGGGCACCCCAGCACTTAGGCTTATGGAGCCCCAGGCCTGGGGTGCCCCAGCCATTAGGCTTAGGGACCCCCAGGCCTTGGGCGCCCCTGCCCTTAGGCTTAGGTAGCCCCAGGTCTGGGGCGCCCCAGACTTTAGTATTTGGGACCACAGTCCTGGGGCGCCCCAGCCCTTAGTCTTAGGGAGGCCCAGGCCTGCGGCGCCCCAAACCCTTGGGCTGTGGGAGCCCCAGGACTGGGGTGCCCCAGTCCTTAGGAAAAGGGAGCCCAGGGCCTGGGGCGCCCCAGCCCTTAGGCTTAGGGAGCACCAGGCCTGAGGCGCCCCAGCACTTAGGCATTGGGAACCCACGGCCTGGGGCACCCCAGCCCTTAGGCATAGGGACCCCAAGGTCTGGGGCGCCCCAGCCCTTAGGATTTGGGACCCCAGTCCTGGGGCGCCCCAGCCCTTAAGCATTGGGAGCCCCAGGCCTGGGGCGCCCCAGAACTTAGGTTTAGGGACCCCCTGGCCTGGGGTGCCCCTGCCCTTAGTCTTAGGTAGCCACAGGCCATGGGAGCCCTAGCCCTTAGGCTTAGGGAGCCCCAAGCCTGGCGGGCCCCAGCCCTTAGGCTTTGGGAGCCCCAGGCCTGGGGCGCTCCAGCCTTTAGGCTTGGGGAGCCGCAGCCTTGGGCGCTCCAGCCATTAGGATTTGGGTGCCCCAGGACAGGGGTGCCCCTGCCCTTATGCTTAGGGATCCCTTGGCCTGGGGCGCCCCAGAACTTAGGCTTAGGGAGCACCTGGCGTGGGGCGCCCCCAGAACTTAGGCTTAGGGAGCCCCAGGCCTGGGGCGACCCATCCCATAGGCTTAGGGAGCCCTAGGCCTGGGGCGCCCGAGCCCTTAGGCTTTGGGAGCCCCGGCCTGGTATGCCCCAGCCCTTAGGATTAGGGAGCCCCAGACCTGGGGCGCCCCAGCACTTAGGCTTAGGGAGCCCCAGGCCATGGGCGCCCCAACCCTTAGAGTTAGGGAGCCCAAGGCCTAGGGCGCCCCAGCCCTTAGGCTTAGGGAGCCTCATGCCTAGGGCGCCCAAGCCCTTAGGCTTAAGGAACCCCAGGCCTGGGGCACCCCAGCACTTAGGCTTTGGGAGCCCCAGGCCTGGGGCTTCCCAGGCCTTAGGCTTATGGAGCCCCACGCTTGTCCCCCCCACCCCAGCCCTTAGGCTTTGGGAGCCCAAGGCCTGGGGCGCCCCAGCCCTTAGGCTTAGGGAGCCCCAGGTCTGGGGCGCCCCAGCATTTAGGCTTTGGGAGCCCAAGGCCTGGGGCGCCCCAGCCCTTAGGCTTAGGGAGTCCCAGGTTTGGGGTGCCCCAGCCCTTAGGCTTTGGGAGCCCTAGGCCTGGGCGCCCCGCCCTTAGTCTTTGGGAGCCCAAGGCCTGGGGCGATCCAGCCCTTAGGATTTGGGACCCCAGTCCTGGGGCGCCCCAGCCCTTAGGCTTAGGGAGCTCCTGGCCTGTGGCGCCGCAGCCTTTAGGCTTTTTGAGCCCCAGGCCTTGGGTGCCCCAGTCCTTAGGAAAAGGGAGCCCCAGGCCTGGGGCGCCCCAGCCTTTAGGCTCTGGGAGCCGCAGGCGTGGGGCGCTCCAGCCATTAGGCTTAGTGAGCCCCGGGCCTAGGGTGCCCCAGCTCTTAGGCTTAGGGAGTCCTAGGCCTGGGGGCGCCCCAGCCCTTAGGCTTAGGTAGCACCTGGCCTGGGGCGTCCCAGCCTTAGGCTTAGGGAGCCCCAGGCCTGGGACGCCCCAGCCCTTAGAGTTAGGGAGCCCCAGGCCTAGGGCGCCCCAGCCCTTAGGCTTAGGGAGCCTCATGCCTGGGGCGCCACAGCTCTTAGTATTAAGGAACCCCAGGCCTGGGACGCCCCAACCCTTAGGCTTAGGGAGCCTCATGCTTGGGGCGCCCCAAACCTTAGGCTTAAGGAACGCCAAGCATGGGGCGCCGCAGCCCTTAGGCTTATGGAACCTGGCCAGGGGCGCCCCAGCATTTAGGCTTAGGGACCCCCAGGCTTGGGGCGCCCCTGCCTTAGGCTTCGGGAGCCACGGGCCTAGGGCGCCCCAGCTCTTAGGCTTAGGGAGCCCTAGGCCTGGGGCTTCCCAGCCCTTAGGCTTAGGGACCACGTGGCCTGGGGCGCCCAAGAAATTAGGCTTAGGGAGCACCAGGCCTGAGGCGCCCCAGCACTTAGGCTTTGGGAGCCCAAGGCCTGGGGCGCCCCAGCCCTTAGGCTTAGGGAGTCCCAGGCTTGGGGCCCCCCAGCCCTTAGGCTTAGGGAGCCCCACGCCTGGGGCCCCCCAACCCTTAGGCTTTGGGAGCCCAAGGCCTGGGTTGCCCCTGCCCTTAGGCTTAGGGAGTCCCAGGCCTGGGGTGCCCCTGCCCTTAGGATTTGGGACCCCAGTCCTGGGGCGCCCCAGCCCTTAAGCATTGGGAGCCCCAGGCCTGGGGCGCCCCAGAACTTAGGCTTAGGGACCCCCTGGCCTGGGGTGCCCCTGCCCTTAGGCTTAGGAAGCCCCAGGCCATGGGAGCCCTAGCCCTTAGGCTTAGGGAGCCCCAAGCCTGGCGCGCCCCAGCCCTTAGGCTTTGGGAGCCCCAGGCCTGGGGCGCCCCAGCCTTTAGGCTTCGGGAGCCGCAGCCTGGGGCGCTCCAGCCATTAGGCTTTGGGTGCCCCAGGACAGGGGTGCCCCTGCCCTTATGCTTAGGGATCCCTTGGCCTGGGGCGCCCCAGACCTTAGGCTTAGGGAGCACCTGGCGTGGGGTGCCCCAGAACTTAGGCTTAGGGAGCCCCAGGCCTGGGGCGACCCATCCCATAGGCTTAGGGAGCCCTAGGCCTGGGGCGCCCGAGCCCTTAGGCTTTGGGAGCCCCGGCCTGGGATGCCCCAGCCCTTAGGATTAGGGAGCCCCAGGCCTGGGGCGCCCCAGCACTTAGGCTTAGGGAGCCCCAGGCCATGGGCGCCCCAACCCTTAGAGTTAGGGAGCCCAAGGCCTAGGGCGCCCCAGCCCTTAGGCTTAGGGAGCCTCATGCCTAGGGCGCCCCAGCCCTTAGGCTTAAGGAACCCCAGGCCTGGGGCACCCCAGCACTTAGGCTTTGGGAGCCCCAGGCCTGGGGCTTCCCAGGCCTTAGGCTTATGGAGCCCCACGCTTGGCCCCCCCACCCCAGCCCTTAGGCTTTGGGAGCCCAAGGCCTGGGGCGCCCCAGCACTTAGGCTTAGGGAGCCCCAGGCCATGGGCGCCCCAACCCTTAGAGTTAGGGAGCCCAAGGCCTAGGGCGCCCCAGCCCTTAGGCTTAGGGAGCCTCATGCCTAGGGCGCCCCAGCCCTTAGGCTTAAGGAACCCCAGGCCTGGGGCACCCCAGCACTTAGGCTTTGGGAGCCCCAGGCCTGGGGCTTCCCAGGCCTTAGGCTTATGGAGCCCCACGCTTGGCCCCCCCACCCCAGCCCTTAGGCTTTGGGAGCCCAAGGCCTGGGGCGCCCCTGCACTTAGGCTTAGGGAGCCCCAGGCCATGGGCGCCCCAACCCTTAGAGTTAGGGAGCCCAAGGCCTAGGGCGCCCCAGCCCTTAGGCTTAGGGAGCCTCATGCCTAGGGCGCCCCAGCCCTTAGGCTTAAGGAACCCCAGGCCTGGGGCACCCCAGCACTTAGGCTTTGGGAGCCCCAGGTCTGGGGCTTCCCAGGCCTTAGGCTTATGGAGCCCCACGCTTGGCCCCCCCACCCCGGCCCTTAGGCTTTGGGAGCCCAAGGCCTGGGGCGCCCCAGCCCTTAGGCTTAGGGAGCCCCAGGCCTGGGGCGCCCCAGCATTTAGGCTTTGGGAGCCCAAGGCCTGGGGCGCCCCAGCCCTTAGGCTTAGGGAGTCCCAGGTTTGGGGTGCCCCAGCCCTTAGGCTTTGGGAGCCCTAGGCCTGGGTGCCCCGCCCTTAGTCTTTGGGAGCCCAAGGCCTGGGGCGATCCAGCCCTTAGGATTTGGGACCCCAGTCCTGGGGCGCCCCAGCCCTTAGGCTTAGGGAGCTCCTGGCCTGTGGCGCCGCAGCCTTTAGGCTTTTCGAGCCCCAGGCCTGGGGTGCCCCAGTCCTTAGGAAAAGGGAGCCCCAGGCCTGGGGCGCCCCAGCCTTTAGGCTCTGGGAGCCGCAGGCGTGGGGCGCTCCAGCCATTAGGCTTAGTGAGCCCCGGGCCTAGGGTGCCCCAGCTCTTAGGCTTAGGGAGTCCTAGGCCTGGGGGCGCCCCAGCCCTTAGGCTTAGGTAGCACCTGGCCTGGGGCGTCCCAGCCTTAGGCTTAGGGAGCCCCAGGCCTGGGGCGCCCCAGCCCTTAGAGTTAGGGAGCCCCAGGCCTAGGGCGCCCCAGCCCTTAGGCTTAGGGAGCCTCATGCCTGGGGCGCCACAGCTCTTAGTATTAAGGAACCCCAGGCCTGGGACGCCCCAACCCTTAGGCTTAGGGAGCCTCATGCCTGGGGCGCCCCAACCCTTAGGCTTAAGGAACGCCATGCATGGGGCGCCCCAGCCCTTAGGCTTATGGAACCTGGCCAGGGGCGCCCCAGCATTTAGGCTTAGGGACCCCCAGGCCTGGGGCGCCCCTGCCTTAGGCTTCGGGAGCCCCGGGCCTGGGGCGCCCCAGCTCTTAGGCTTAGGGAGCCCTAGTCCTGGGGCTTCCCAGCCCTTAGGCTTAGGGACCACGTGGCCTGGGGCGCCCAAGAACTTAGGCTTAGGGAGCAACAGGCCTGAGGCGCCCCAGCACTTAGGCTTTGGGAGCCCAAGGCCTGGGGCGCCCCAGCCCTTAGGCTTAGGGAGTCCCAGGCTTGGGGCCCCCCAGCCCTTAGGCTTAGGGAGCCCCACGCCTGGGGCCCCCCAACCCTTAGGCTTTGGGAGCCCAAGGCCTGGGTTGCCACAGATCTTAGGCTTAGGGAGCCCCAGGCCTGGGGTGCCCCTGCCCTTAGGCTTAGGGATCCCTAGGCCTGGGGTGCCCGAGCCCTTAGGCTTAGGGAGCACCTGGCCTGGGGCGCCGCAGAACTTAGGCTTAGGGAGCCCCAGGCCTTGGGCGCCCAAGCCCTTAGAGTTAGGAAGCCCCAGACCTAGGGCGCCCAGCCCTTAGGCTTAGGGAGCCTCATGCCTGGGGCGCCCCAGCCGTTAGGCTTAGGGAACCCCAGGCCTGCGGTGCCCCAGCCATTAGGATTAGGGACCCCCAGGCCTGGGTCGCCCCTGCGTTTAGGCTTAGGTAGCCCTAGGCCTGTGACGCCCCAGCCCTTAGGTTTAGGGAGCCCCAGGCCTGGGGCGCCCCAGCCCTTAGGCTGTGGGAGCACCAGGCCTGGGGCGCCCCAGCCCTTAGGCTGTGGGAGCACCAGGCCTGGGGCGCCCCAGCCCTTAGGCTGTGGGAGCACAAGGCCTGGGGCGCCCCAGCCCTTAGGCTTTGGGAGCCGCAGGCCTGGGGAGCTCCAGCCCTTAGGCTTAGGGAACACCTGGCCTGGGGCGCCCCATAATTTAGACTTAGGGAGCCCCAGGCCTGGTGCGCCACAACACTTAGGCTTAGGGAGCCCCAGGCCTTGGGCGCCCCAGCCCTTAGAGTTAGGGAGCCCCAGGCCTGGGGCGCCCCAGCCCTTAGTATTTGGGACCCCAGTCCTGGGGCGCCCCAGCCCTTAGGCTTAGGGAGCCCCAGGCCTGTGGCGCCCCAAACCCTTAGGCTTTGGGAGCCCCACCCCAGGCCTGGGGCGCCCCAGCCCTTAGAATTAGGAAGCCCCAGGTTGGGGAGCCCCAGGCCTTAGGCTTAGGGAGCCCCACGCCTGGGGCGCACCAGCCCTTAGGCATAGGACGCCCCAGGACCGGGGATCCCCACCCTTAGGCTTTGGGAGGCCCAGGCCTGGGGCGACCCAGCCTTTAGGCTTAGGGAGCACCAGGTAGGCTTTGGGAGCCCCAGGCCTGGGATGCCCCAGCCTTTAGGCTTTGGGAGACCCAGGCCTGTGGCGCCCCATCCCTTAGGCTTTGGGAACCCCAGGCAGGGGTGCGCCAGCCCTTAGGCTTAGGGTGCCCCAGGACTGGTGTGCCCCAGCCATTAGGCTTAGGGAGCCCCGGGCCTGGGGTGCCCCTGCCCTTAGGCTTAGGGATCCCTAGGTCTGGGACGCCCCAGCCCTTAGGCTTAGGGAGCACCTGGCCTGGGGCGCTCTAGAATTTAGGTTAGGGAGCCCCAGGCCTGTGGCGCCCCAGCACTTAGGCTTAGGGAGCCCCAGGCCTGGGGCACCCCTGCCCTTAGGCTTTGGGAACCCCAGACTGGGACGCCCCAACCCTTAGGCTTAGGGTGCCCCAGGCCTGGGGCGCCCTAGCCTTTAGGTTATGGAGCCCCAGGACTGGGGCGCCCCAGCATTTAGGTTTAGGGAGCCCCAGCCCTTAGGATTAGAGAGCCCCAGGCTTGGGGTTCCCCAGCCCTTCGGCTTATGAAGCCCCAGTTTGGGGAGCCCCAGCCCTTAGGCTTAGGGAGCCCCAGGCCTGGGGCGCCCCAACCTTTAGGCTAAGGGAGCACCACGCCTGAGGCACCCCAGCACTTAGGCTTTGGGAGCCCAAGGCCTGGGGCGCCCCAGCCCTTAGGCTTAGGGTGTCCCAGGCTTGGGGCCCCCCAGCCCTTAGGCTTTGGACGCCCCAGGCCTGGGGCGCCCCAGCCCTTAGGCTTAGGGTGCCCCATACCTGGGGCCCCCCAACCCTTAGGCTTTGGGAGGCCATGGCCTGGGGCGCCACAGACCTTAGGCTTAGGGAGCCCCAGGCCAGGGGCGCCCCAGCCCTTAGGCTTAGGGAGCCCCAAGCCTGGCGCGCCCCAATCCTTAGGCTTTGGGAGCCCCAGGCCTGGGCGCCCCAGCCTTTAGACTTTGGGAGCCGCAGGCCTGGGGCTCTCTAGCCATTAGGCTTTGGGTGCCCCAGGACTGGGGTGCCCCAGCCATTAGGCTTAGGGAGCCCCTGGCCTGGGGTGCCCCTGCCCTTAGGCTTAGGGATCCCTAGGCCTGGGGCACCCCAGCCCTTAGGCTTAGGGAGCACCTGGCCTGGGGCGCCCAAGAACTTAGGCTTAGGGAGCCCCAGGCCTGGGGCGCCCCAGCACTTAGGCTTAGGGAGCCCCAGGCCTGGGGCGACCCATCCCATAGGCTTAGGGAGCCCCAGGCTTGGGGCGCCCCTGCCCTTAGGCTTTGGGAACCGCAGATTGGGACGCACCAACCCTTAGGCTTAGGGTGCCCCAGGCCTGGGGTGCCCCAGCACTTAGGCTTAGGGAGCCCCAGGTCTTGGGCGCCCCAGCCCTTAGAGTTAGGGAGGCCCAGGTCTGGGGCGCCCCAGCCCTTAGGCTTAGGGAGCCTCAAGCCTTGGGTTCCCCAGCCCTTAGGATTAAGGAACCCCAGGCCTGGGACGCCCCAGCCCTTAGGCTTAAGGAACCCCAGGCCTGGGGCGCCCCAGCCCTTAGGCTTAGGGAGAAACTGGCCAGGGGCGCCCCAGCACTTAGGCTTTGGGAGCCCCACGCCTGGGGCTTCCCAGCCCTTAGGCTTAGGGAGCCCCACGCCTGGGGCACCCCAGCCCTTAGTATTTGGGACCCCAGTCCAGGGGCGCCCCAGCCCTTAGGCTTAGGGAGCCCAGGCCGGTGGCGCCACAAACCCTTAGGCTTTGGGAGACCCAGGCGTGGGGTGCCCCAGTCCTTAGGAAAAGGGAGCCCCAGGCCTGGGGCGCCCCAGCTTTTAGGCTTTAGGAACACCTGGTTGGGGCGCCCCAGAACTTAGGCTTAGGGAGCCCCAGGGCCTGGGGCGACCCACTCCATAGGCTTAGGGAGCCCCAGGCCTGGGGCGCCCCAGCACTTAGGCTTAGGGAGCCCCAGGCCTGGGGCGACCCATCCCATAGGCTTTGGGAACCCCAAACTGGGACGCCCCAACCCTTAGGCTTAGGGTGCCCCAGTTCTGGGGCGCCCCAGCACTTAGGCTTAGGGAGCCCCAGGAGTGGGCGCCCCAGCCCTTAGAGTTAGGGTGGCCGAGGCCTAGGGCGCCCCAGCCCTTACGCTTAGGGAGCCTCATGCCTGGTGCTCCCCAGCCCTTAGGATTAAGGAACCCCTGGCCTGGGGCTCCCCAGCCCTTAGGCTAAGGGAGAACCTGGCCAGGGGCGCCCCAGCACTTAGGCTTTGGGAGCCCCAGGCCTGGGGTGCCCCAGCCCTTCGGCTTAGGGAACACCTGGCCTGGGGCGCCCCAGAACTTAGGCTTAGGAATCCCCAGGCCTGTGGCTCCCCAGCCCTTAGGCTTTGGGAGCCCCAGGCCTGGGATGCCCCAGCCTTTAGGCTTTGGGAGCCCCAGGCATGTGGCGCCCCATCCCTTAGGCTTTGGGAACCCCAGGCAGGGGTGCGCCAGCCCGTAGGCTTAGGGAGCCCCAGGCCTGGGGCACCCCAGCACTTCGGCTTAGGGAGCCTCATGCCTGGGGCGCCCCAACCTTTGTTTTAAGGAACCACAGGCCTGGGGCACCCCAGCACTTAGGCTTATGGAGCCCCAGGCCTGGGGTGCCCCAGCCATTAGGCTTAGGGACCCCCAGGCCTTGGGCGCCCCTGCCCTTAGGCTTAGGTAGCCCCAGGTCTGGGGCGCCCCAGACTTTAGTATTTGGGACCACAGTCCTGGGGCGCCCCAGCCCTTAGTCTTAGGGAGGCCCAGGCCTGCGGCGCCCCAAACCCTTGGGCTGTGGGAGCCCCAGGACTGGGGTGCCCCAGTCCTTAGGAAAAGGGAGCCCAGGGCCTGGGGCGCCCCAGCCCTTAGGCTTAGGGAGCACCAGGCCTGAGGCGCCCCAGCACTTAGGCGTTGGGAGCCCAAGGCCTGGGGCACCCCAGCCCTTAGGCATAGGGAGCCCAAGGTCTGGGGCGCCCCAGCCCTTAGGATTTGGGACCCCAGTCCTGGGGCGCCCCAGCCCTTAAGCATTGGGAGCCCCAGGCCTGGGGCGCCCCAGAACTTAGTCTTAGGGACCCCCTGGCCTGGGGTGCCCCTGCCCTTAGGCTTAGGTAGCCCCAGGCCATGGGAGCCCTAGCCCTTAGGCTTAGGGAGCCCCAAGCCTGGCGCGCCCCAGCCCTTAGGCTTTGGGAGCCCCAGGCCTTGGGCGCCCCAGCCTTTAGGCTTCGGGAGCCGCAGCCTGGGGCGCTCCAGCCATTAGGCTTTGGGTGCCCCAGGACTGGGGTGCCCCTGCCCTTATGCTTAGGGATCCCTTGGCCTGGGGCGCCCCAGACCTTAGGCTTAGGGAGCACCTGGCGTGGGGCGCCCCAGAACTTAGGCTTAGGTAGCCCCAGGCCTGGGGCGACCCATCCCATAGGCTTAGGGAGCCCTAGGCCTGGGGCGCCCGAGCCCTTAGGCTTTGGGAGCCCCGGCCTGGAATGCCCCAGCCCTTAGGATTAGGGATCCCCAGGCCTGGGGCGCCCCAGCACTTAGGCTTAGGGAGCCCCAGGCCATGGCCCCAGCCCTTAGAGTTAGGGAGCCCAAGGCCTAGGGCGACCCAGCCCTTAGGCTTAGGGAGCCTCATGCCTAGGGCGCCCCAGCCCTTAGGCTTAAGGAACCCCAGGCCTGGGGCACCCCAGCACTTAGGCTTTGGGAGCCCCAGGCCTGGGGCTTCCCAAGGCTTAGGCTTATGGAGCCCCACGCTTGGCCCCCCCACCCCAGCCCTTAGGCTTTGGGAGCCCAAGGCCTGGGGCGCCCCAGCCCTTAGGCTTAGGGAGTCCCAGGTTTGGGGTGCCCCAGCCCTTAGGCTTTGGGAGCCCTAGGCCTGGGCGCCCCGCCCTTAGTCTTTGGGAGCCCAAGGCCTGGGGCGATCCAGCCCTTAGGATTTGGGACCCCAGTCCTGGGGCGCCCCAGCCCTTAGGCTTAGGGAGCTCCTGGCCTGTGGCGCCGCAGCCTTTAGGCTTTTCGAGCCCCAGGCCTGGGGTGCCCCAGTCCTTAGGAAAAGGGGAGCCCCAGGCCTGGGGCGCCCCAGCCTTTAGGCTCTGGCAGCCGCAGGCTTGGGGCGCTCCAGCCATTAGGCTTAGTGAGCCCCGGGCCTAGGGTGCCCCAGCTCTTAGGCTTAGGGAGTCCTAGGCCTGGGGGCGCCCCAGCCCTTAGGCTTAGGTAGCACCTGGCCTGGGGCGTCCCAGCCTTAGGCTTAGGGAGCCCCAGGCCTGGGGCGCCCCAGCCCTTAGAGTTAGGGAGCCCCAGGCCTAGGGCGCCCCAGCCCTTAGGCTTAGGGAGCCTCATGCCTGGGGCGCCACAGCTCTTAGTATTAAGGAACCCCAGGCCTGGGACGCCCCAACCCTTAGGCTTAGGGAGCCTCATGCCTGGGGCGCCCCAACCCTTAGGCTTAAGGAACGCCATGCATGGGGCGCCCCAGCCCTTAGGCTTATGGAACCTGGCCAGGGGCGCCCCAGCATTTAGGCTTAGGGACCCCCAGGCCTGGGGCGCCCCTGCCTTAGGCTTCGGGAGCCCCGGGCCTGGGGCGCCCCAGCTCTTAAGCTTAGGGAGCCCTAGGCCTGGGGCTTCCCAGCCCTTAGGCTTAGGGACCACGTGGCCTGGGGCGCCCAAGAACTTAGGCTTAGGGAGCACCAGGCCTGAGGCGCCCCAGCACTTAGGCTTTGGGAGCCCAAGGCCTGGGGCGCCCTAGCCCGTAGGCTTAGGGAGTCCCAGGCTTGGGGCCCCCCAGCCCTTAGGCTTAGGGAGCCCCACGCCTGGGGCCCCCCAACCCTTAGGCTTTGGGAGCCCAAGGCCTGGGTTGCCACAGACCTTAGGCTTAGGGAGCCCCAGGCCTGGGGTGCCCCTGCCCTTAGGCTTAGGGATCCCTAGGCCTGGGGTGCCCGAGCCCTTAGGCTTAGGGAGCACCTGGCCTGGGGCGCCCCAGAACTTAGGCTTAGGGAGCCCCAGGCCTTGGGCGCCCAAGCCCTTAGGCTTAGGGAGCCTCATGCCTGGGGCGCCCCAGCCGTTAGGCTTAGGGAACCCCAGGCCTGGGGTGCCCCAGCCATTAGGATTAGGGACCCCCAGGCCTGGGGCGCCCCTGCGTTTAGGCTTAGGTAGCCCTAGGCCTGTGACGCCCCAGCCCTTAGGTTTAGGGAGCCCCAGGCCTGGGGCGCCACAGCCCTTAGGCTGTGGGAGCCCCAGACCTGGGGCGCCCCAGCCCTTAGGCTTTGGGAGCCGCAGGCCTGGGGCGCTCCAGCCATTAGGCTTAGGGAGCCCTAGGCCTGGTGAGCTCCAGCCCTTAGGCTTAGGGAACACCTGGCCTGGGGCGCCCCATAATTTAGACTTAGGGAGCCCCAGGCCTGGTGCGCCACAGCACTTAGGCTTAGGGAGCCCCAGGCCTTGGGCGCCCCAGCCCTTAGAGTTAGGGAGCCCCAGGCCTTGGGCGCCCCAGCCCTTAGAGTTAGGGAGCCCCAGGCCTGGGGCGCCCCAGCCCTTAGTATTTGGGACCCCAGTGCTGGTGCGCCCAAGCCCTTAGGCTTTGGGAGCCCCAGGCCTGTGGCGCCCCAAACCCTTAGGCTTTGGGAGCCCCAAGCCTGGGGTGCCCCAATCCTTAGGAAAAGGGAGCCCAGGGCCTGGGGCGCCCCAGCCCTTAGGCTTAGGGAGCACCAGGCCTGAGGCGCCCCAGCACTTAGGTGTTGGGAGCCCAAGGCCTGGGGCACCCCAGCCCTTAGGCATAGGGAGCCCAAGGCCTGGGGCGCCCCAGCCCTTAGGATTTGGGACCCCAGTCCTGGGGCACCCCAGCCCTTAAGCATAGGGAGCCCCAGGCCTGGGGCGCCCCAGAACTTAGGCTTAGGGACCCCCTGGCCTGGGGTGCACCTGCCCTTAGGCTTAGGTAGCCCCAGGCCATGGGAGCCCTAGCCTTAGGCTTAGGGAGCCCCAAGCCTGGCGCGCCCCAGCCCTTAGGCTTTGGGAGCCCCAGGCCTGGGGCGCTCCAGCCTTTAGGCTTCGGGAGCCGCAGCCTGGGGCGCTCCAGCCATTAGGCTTTGGGTGCCCCAGGACTGGGGTGCCCCTGCCCTTATGCTTAGGGATCCCTTGGCCTGGGGCGCCCCAGCCCTTAGGCTTAGGGAGCAACTGGCGTGGGGCGCCCCAGAACTTAGGCTTAGGGAGCCCCAGGCCTGGGGCGACCCATCCCATAGGCTTAGGGAGCCCTAGGCCTGGGGCGCCCGAGCCCTTAGGCTTTGGGAGCCCCGGCCTGGGATGCCCCAGCCCTTAGGATTAGGGAGCCCCAGGCCTGGGGCGCCCCAGCACTTAGGCTTAGGGAGCCCCAGGCCATGGGCGCCCCAGCCCTTAGAGTTAGGGAGCCCAAGGCCTAGGGCGCCCCAGCCCTTAGGCTTAGGGAGCCTCATGCCTAGGGCACCCCAGCCCTTAGGGTTAAGGAACCCCAGGCCTGGGGCGCCCCAGCACTTAGGCTTTGGGAGCCCCAGGTCTGGGGCTTCCCAGGCCTTAGGCTTATGGAGCCCCACGCTTGCCCCCCCCACCCCAGCCCTTAGGCTTTGGGAGCCCAAGGCCTGGGGCGCCCCAGCCCTTAGGCTTAGGGAGCCCCAGGCCTGGGGCGCCCCAGCATTTAGGCTTTGGGAGCCCAAGGCCTGGGGCGCCCCAGCCCTTAGGCTTTGGGAGTCCCAGGTTTGGGGTGCCCCAGCCCTTAGGCTTTGGGAGCCCTAGGCCTGGGCGCCCCGCCCTTAGTCTTTGGGAGCCCAAGGCCTGGGGCGATCCAGCCCTTAGGATTTGGGACCCCAGTCCTGGGGCGCCCCAGCCTTTAGGCTCTGGGAGCCGCAGGTGTGGGGCGCTCCAGCCATTAGGCTTAGTGAGCCCCGGGCCTAGGGTGCCCCAGCTCTTAGGCTTAGGGAGTCCTAGGCCTGGGGGCGCCCCAGCCCTTAGGCTTAGGTAGCACCTGGCCTGGGGCGTCCCAGCCTTAGGCTTAAGGAGCCCCAGGCCTGGGGCGGCCCAGCCCTTAGAGTTAGGGAGCCCCAGGCCTAGGGCGCCCCCGCCCTTAGGCTTAGGGAGCCTCATGCCTGGGGCGCCACAGCTCTTAGTATTAAGGAACCCCAGGCCTGGGACGCCCCAACCCTTAGTCTTAGGGAGCCTCATGCCTGGGGCGCCCCAACCCTTAGGCTTAAGGAACGCCATGCATGGGGCGCCCCAGCCCTTAGGCTTATGGAACCTGGCCAGGGGCGCCCCAGCATTTAGGCTTAGGGACCCCCAGGCCTGGGGCGCCCCTGCCTTAGGCTTCGGGAGCCCCGGGCCTGGGGCGCCCCAGCTCTTAGGCTTAGGGAGCCCTAGGCCTGGGGCTTCCCAGCCCTTAGGCTTAGGGACCACGTGGCCTGGGGCGCCCAAGAACTTAGGCTTAGGGAGCACCAGGCCTGAGGCGCCCCAGCACTTAGGTTTTGGGAGCCCAAGGCCTGGGGCGCCCCAGCCCTTAGGCTTAGGGAGTCCCAGGCTTGGGGCCCCCCAGCCCTTAGGCTTAGTGAGCCCCACGCCTGGGGCCCCCCAACCCTTAGGCTTTGGGAGCCCAAGGCCTGGGTTGCCACAGATCTTAGGCTTAGGGAGCCCCAGGCCTGGGGTGCCCCTGCCCTTAGGCTTAGGGATCCCTAGGCCTGGGGTGCCCGAGCCCTTAGGCTTAGGGAGCACCTGGCCTGGGGCGCCCCTGCCTTAGGCTTCGGGAGCCCCGGGCCTGGGGCGCCCCAGCTCTTAGGCTTAGGGAGCCCTAGGCCTGGGGCTTCCCAGCCCTTATGCTTAGGGACCACGTGGCCTGGGGCGCCCAAGAACTTAGGCTTAGGGAGCACCAGGCCTGAGGCGCCCCAGCACTTAGGCTTTGGGAGCCCAAGGCCTGGGGCGCCCCAGCCCTTAGGCTTAGGGAGTCCCAGGCTTGGGGCCCCCCAGCCCTTAGGCTTAGGGAGCCCCACGCCTGGGGCCCCCCAACCCTTAGGCTTTGGGAGCCCAAGGCCTGGGTTGCCACAGACCTTAGGCTTAGGGAGCCCCAGGCCTGGGGTGCCCCTGCCCTTAGGATTTGGGACCCCAGTCCTGGGGCGCCCCAGCCCTTAAGCATTGGGAGCCCTAGGCCCGGGGATCCCCACCCTTAGGCTTTGGGAGGCCCAGGCCTGGGGCGACCCAGCCCTTAGGCTTAGGGAGCACCAGGTAGGCTTTGGGAGCCCCAGGCCTGGGATGCCCCAGCCTTTAGGCTTTGGGAGCCCCAGGCCTGTGGCGCCCCATTCCTTAGGCTTTGGGAACCCCAGGCAGGGGTGTGCCAGCCCTTAGGCTTAGGGTGCCCCAGGACTGGTGTGCCCCAGCCATTAGGCTTAGGGAGCCCCGGGCCTGGGGTGCCCCTGCCCTTAGGCTTAGGGATCCCTAGGTCTGGGGCGCCCCAGCCCTTAGGCTTAGGGAGCACCTGGCCTGGGGTGCCCTAGAACTTAGGTTAGGGAGCCCCAGGCCTGTGGCGCCCCAGCACTTAGGCTTAGGGAGCCCCAGGCCTGGGGCACCCCTGCCTTAGGCTTTGGGAACCCCAGACTGGGACGCCCCAACCCTTAGGCTTAGGGTGCCCCAGGCCTGGGGCGCCCTAGCCTTTAGGTTATGGAGCCCCAGGACTGGGGCGCCCCAGCATTTAGGTTTAGGGAGCCCCAACCCTTAGGATTAGAGAGCCCCAGGCTTGGGGTGCCCCAGCCCTTCGGCTTATGAAGCCCCAGTTTGGGGAGCCCCAGCCCTTAGACTTAGGGAGCCCCAGGCCTGGGGCGCCCCAGCCTTTAGGCTTAGGGAGCACCACGCCTGAGGCGCCCCAGCACTTAGGCTTTGGGAGCCCAAGGCCTGGGGCGCCCCAGCACTTAGGCTAAGGGAGCCCCAGGTCTTGGGCGCCCCAGCCCTTAGAGTTAGGGAGGCCCAGGTCTAGGGCGCCCCAGCCCTTAGGCTTAGGGAGCCTCAAGCCTGGGACTCCCCAGCCCTTAGGATTAAGGAACCCCAGGCCTGGGACGCCCCAGCCCTTAGGCTTAAGGAACCCCAGACCTGGGGCGCCCCAGCCCTTAGGCTCAGGGAGAAACTGGCCAGGGGCGCCCCAGCACTTAGGCTTTGGGAGCCCCACGCCTGGGGCTTCCCAGCCCTTAGGCTTAGGGAGCCCCACGCCTGGGGCACCCCAGCCCTTAGTATTTGGGACCCCAGTCCTGGGGCACCCCAGCCCTTAATATTTGGGACCCCAGTCCTGGGGCGCCCCAGCCCTTAGGCTTAGGGAGCCCAGGCCGGTGGCGCCACAAACCCTTAGGCTTTGGGAGACCCAGGCGTGGGGTGCCCCAGTCCTTAGGAAAAGGGAGCCCCAGGCCTGGGGCGCCCCAGCTTTTAGGCTTTAGGAACACCTGGTTGGGGCGCCCCAGAACTTAGGCTTAGGGAGCCCCAGGGCCTGGGGCGACCCACTCCATAGGCTTAGGGAGCCCCAGGCCTGGGGCGCCCCAGCACTTAGGCTTAGGGAGCCCCAGGCCTGGGGCGACCCATCCCATAGGCTTTGGGAACCACAGACTGGGACGCCCCAACCCTTAGGCTTAGGGTGCCCCAGTTCTGGGGCGCCCCAGCACTTAGGCTTAGGGAGCCCCAGGTGTGGGCGCCCCAGCCCTTAGAGTTAGGGTGGCCGAGGCCTAGGGCGCCCCAGCCCTTACGCTTAGGGAGCCTCATGCCTGGTGCTCCCCAGCCCTTAGGATTAAGGAACCCCTGGCCTGGGGCTCCCCAGCCCTTAGGCTTAGGGAGCACCTGGCCTGGGGCGCCCAAGAACTTAGGCTTAGGGAGCCCCAGGCCTGGGGCGCCCCAGCACTTAGGCTTAGGGAGCCCCAGGCCTGGGGCGACCCATCCCATAGGCTTAGGGAGCCCCAGGCTTGGGGCGCCCCTGCCCTTAGGCTTTGGGAACCCCAGATTGGGACGCACCAACCCTTAGGCTTAGGGTGCCCCAGGCCTGGGGTGCCCCAGCACTTAGGCTTAGGGAGCCCCAGGTCTTGGGCGCCCCAGCCCTTAGAGTTAGGGAGGCCCAGGTCTAGGGCGCCCCAGCCCTTAGGCTTAGGGAGCCTCAAGCCTGGGACTCCCCAGCCCTTAGGATTAAGGAACCCCAGGCATGGGACGCCCCAGCCCTTAGGCTTAAGGAACCCCAGACCTGGGGCGCCCCAGCCCTTAGGCTTAGGGAGAAACTGGCCAGGGGCGCCCCAGCACTTAGGCTTTGGGAGTCCCACGCCTGGGGCTTCCCAGCCCTTAGGCTTAGGGAGCCCCACGCCTGGGGCACCCCAGCCCTTAGTATTTGGGACCCCAGTCCTGTGGCGCCCCAGCCCTTAGGCTTAGGGAGCCCAGGCCGGTGGCGCCACAAACCCTTAGGCTTTGGGAGACCCAGGCGTGGGGTGCCCCAGTCCTTAGGAAAAGGGAGCCCCAGGCCTGGGGCGCCCCAGCTTTTAGGCTTTAGGAACACCTGGTTGGGGCGCCCCAGAACTTAGGCTTAGGGAGCCCCAGGGCCTGGGGCGACCCACTCCATAGGCTTAGGGAGCCCCAGGCCTGGGGCGCCCCAGCACTTAGGCTTAGGGAGCCCCAGGCCTGGGGCGACCCATCCCATAGGCTTTGGGAACCCCAGACTGGGACGCCCCAACCCTTAGGCTTAGGGTGCCCCAGTTCTGGGGCGCCCCAGCACTTAGGCTTTGGGAGCCCCAGGTGTGGGCGCCCCAGCCCTTAGAGTTAGGGTGGCCGAGGCCTAGGGCGCCCCAGCCCTTACGCTTAGGGAGCCTCATGCCTGGTGCTCCCCAGCCCTTAGGATTAAGGAACCCCTGGCCTGGGGCTCCCCAGCCCTTAGGCTAAGGGAGAACCTGGCCAGGGGCGCCCCAGCACTTAGGCTTTGGGAGCCCCAGGCCTGGGGCGCCCCAGCCCTTAGGCTTAGGGAACACCTGGCCTGGGGCGCCCCAGAACTTAGGCTTAGGGATCCCCAGGCCTGTGGCTCCCCAGCCCTTAGGCTTTGGGAGCCCCAGGCCTGGGATGCCCCAGCCCTTAGGCTTTGGGAGCCCCAGGCATGTGGCGCCCCATCCCTTAGGCTTTGGGAACACCAGGCAGGGGTGCGCCAGCCCGTAGGCTTAGGGAGCCCCAGGCCTGGGGCACCCCAGCACTTCGGCTTAGGGAGCCTCATGCCTGGGGCGCCCCAGCCTTTGTTTTAAGGAACCACAGGCCTGGGGCACCCCAGCACTTAGGCTTATGGAGCCCCAGGCCTGGGGTGCCCCAGCCATTAGGCTTAGGGACCCCCAGGCCTTGGGCGCCCCTGCCCTTAGTCTTAGGTAGCCCCAGGTCTGGGGCGCCCCAGACTTGAGTATTTGGGACCACAGTCCTGGGGCGCCCCAGCCCTTAGTCTTAGGGAGGCCCAGGCCTGCGGCGCCCCAAACCCTTGGGCTGTGGGAGCCCCAGGACTGGGCTGCCCCAGTCCTTAGGAAAAGGGAGCCCAGGGCCTGGGGCGGCCCAGTCCTTAGGCTTAGGGAGCACCAGGCCTGAGGCGCCCCAGCACTTAGGTGTTGGGAGCCCAAGGCCTGGGGCATCCCAGCCCTTAGGCATAGGGAGCCCAAGGCCTGGGGCGCCCCAGCCCTTAGGATTTGGGACCCCAGTCCTGGGGCACCCCAGCCCTTAAGCATAGGGAGCCCCAGGCCTGGGGCGCCCCAGAACTTAGGCTTAGGGACCCCCTGGCCTGGGGTGCACCTGCCCTTAGGCTTAGGTAGCCCCAGGCCATGGGAGGCCTAGCCCTTAGGCTTAGGGAGCCCCAAGCCTGGCGCGCCCCAGCCCTTAGGCTTTGGGAGCCCCAGGCCTGGGGCGCTCCAGCCTTTAGGCTTCGGGAGCCGCAGCCTGGGGCGCTCCAGCCATTAGGCTTTGGGTGCCCCAGGACTGGGGTGCCCCTGCCCTTATGCTTAGGGATCCCTTGGCCTGGGGCGCCCCAGCCCTTAGGCTTAGGGAGCAACTGGCATGGGGCGCCCCAGAACTTAGGCTTAGGGAGCCCCAGGCCTGGGGCGACCCATCCCATAGGCTTAGGGAGCCCTAGGCCTGGGGCGCCCGAACCCTTAGGCTTTGGGAGCCCCGGCCTGGGATGCCCCAGCCCTTAGGATTAGGGAGCCCCAGGCCTGGGGCGCCCCAGCACTTAGGCTTAGGGAGCCCCAGGCCATGGGCGCCCCAGCCCTTAGAGTTAGGGAGCCCAAGGCCTAGGGCGCCCCAGCCCTTAGGCTTAGGGAGCCTCATGCCTAGGGCGCCCCAGCCCTTAGGGTTAAGGAACCCCAGGCCTGGGGCGCCCCAGCACTTAGGCTTTGGGAGCCCCAGGTCTGGGGCTTCCCAGGCCTTAGGCTTATGGAGCCCCACGCTTGCCCCCCCCACCCCAGCCCTTAGGCTTTGGGAGCCCAAGGCCTGGGGCGCCCCAGCCCTTAGGCTTAGGGAGCCCCAGGCCTGGGGCGCCCCAGCATTTAGGCTTTGGGAGCCCAAGGCCTGGGGCGCCCCAGCCCTTAGGCTTTGGGAGTCCCAGGTTTGGGGTGCCCCAGCCCTTAGGCTTTGGGAGCCCTAGGCCTGGGCGCCCCGCCCTTAGTCTTTGGGAGCCCAAGGCCTGGGGCGATCCAGCCCTTAGGATTTGGGACCCCAGTCCTGGGGCGCCCCAGCCCTTAGGCTTAGGGAGCTCCTGGCCTGTGGCGCCGCAGCCTTTAGGCTTTTCGAGCCCCAGGCCTGGGGTGCCCCAGTCCTTAGGAAAAGGGAGCCCCAGGCCTGGGGCGCCCCAGCCTTTAGGCTCTGGGAGCCGCAGGCGTGGGGCGCTCCAGCCATTAGGCTTAGTGAGCCCCGGGCCTAGGGTGCCCCAGCTCTTAGGCTTAGGGAGTCCTAGGCCTGGGGGCGCCCCAGCCCTTAGGCTTAGGTAGCACCTGGCCTGGGGCGTCCCAGCCTTAGGCTTAAGGAGCCCCAGGCCTGGGGCGCCCCAGCCCTTAGAGTTAGGGAGCCCCAGGCCTAGGGCGCCCCAGCCCTTAGGCTTAGGGAGCCTCATGCCTGGGGCGCCACAGCTCTTAGTATTAAGGAACCCCAGGCCTGGGACGCCCCAACCCTTAGGCTTAGGGAGCCTCATGCCTGGGGCGCCCCAACCCTTAGGCTTAAGGAACGCCATGCATGGGGCGCCCCAGCCCTTAGGCTTATGGAACCTGGCCAGGGGCGCCCCAGCATTTAGGCTTAGGGACCCCCAGGCCTGGGGCGCCCCTGCCTTAGGCTTCGGGAGCCCCGGGCCTGGGGCGCCCCAGCTCTTAGGCTTAGGGAGCCCTAGGCCTGGGGCTTCCCAGCCCTTAGGCTTAGGGACCACGTGGCCTGGGGCGCCCAAGAACTTAGGCTTAGGGAGCACCAGGCCTGAGGCGCCCCAGCACTTAGGCTTTGGGAGCCCAAGGCCTGGGGCGCCCCAGCCCTTAGGCTTAGGGAGTCCCAGGCTTGGGGCCCCCCAGCCCTTAGGCTTAGGGAGCCCCACGCCTGGGGCCCCCCAACCCTTAGGCTTTGGGAGCCTAAGGCCTGGGTTGCCACAGACCTTAGGCTTAGGGAGCCCCAGGCCTGGGGTGCCCCTGCCCTTAGGATTTGGGACCCCGGTCCTGGGGCGCCCCAGCCCTTAAGCATTGGGAGCCCCAGGCCCGGGGATCCCCACCCTTAGGCTTTGGGAGGCCCAGGCCTGGGGCGACCCAGCCCTTAGGCTTAGGGAGCACCAGGTAGGCTTTGGGAGCCCCAGGCCTGGGATGCCCCAGCCTTTAGGCTTTGGGAGCCCCAGGCCTGTGGCGCCCCATCCCTTAGGCTTTGGGAACCCCAGGCAGGGGTGTGCCAGCCCTTAGGCTTAGGGTGCCCCAGGACTGGTGTGCCCCAGCCATTAGGCTTAGGGAGCCCCGGGCCTGGGGTGCCCCTGCCCTTAGGCTTAGGGATCCCTAGGTCTGGGGCGCCCCAGCCCTTAGGCTTAGGGAGCACCTGGCCTGGGGCGCCCTAGAACTTAGGTTAGGGAGCCCCAGGCCTGTGGCGCCCCAGCACTTAGGCTTAGGGAGCCCCAGGCCTGGGGCGCCCTAGCCTTTAGGTTATGGAGCCCCAGGACTGGGGCGCCCCAGCATTTAGGTTTAGGGAGTCCCAGGCTTGGGGCCCCCCAGCCCTTAGGCTTTGGACGCCCCAGGCCTTGGGGCGCCCCAGCCCTTAGGCTTAGGGTGCCCCATACCTGGGGCCCCCCAACCCTTAGGCTTTGGGAGGCCATGGCCTGGGGCGCCACAGACCTTAGGCTTAGGGAGCCCCAGGCCAGGGGCGCCCCAGCCCTTAGGCTTAGGGAGCCCCAAGCCTGGCGCGCCCCAATCCTTAGGCTTTGGGAGCCCCAGGCCTGGGCGCCCCAGCCTTTAGACTTTGGGAGCCGCAGGCCTGGGGCTCTCTAGCCATTAGGCTTTGGGTGCCCCATGACTGGGGTTCCCCAGCCATTAGGCTTAGGGAGCCCCTGGCCTGGGGTGCCCCAGCCCTTAGGCTTAGGGAGCACCTGGCCTGGGGCGCCCAAGAACTTAGGCTTAGGGAGCCCCAGGCCTGGGGCGCCCCAGCACTTAGGCTTAGGGAGCCCCAGGCCTGGGGCAACCCATCCCATAGGCTTAGGGAGCCCCAGGCTTGGGGCGCCCCTGCCCTTAGGCTTTGGGAACCCCAGATTGGGACGCACCAACCCTTAGGCTTAGGGTGCCCCAGGCCTGGGGCGCCCCAGCCCTTAGAATTAGGAAGCCCCAGGTTGGGGAGCCCCAGGCCTTAGGTTTAGGGAGCCCCACGCCTGGGGCGCACCAGCCCTTAGGCATAGGACGCCCCAGGCCCGGGTATCCCCACCCTTAGGCTTTGGGAGGCCCAGGCCTGGGGCGACCCAGCCCTTAGGCTTAGGGAGCACCAGGTAGGCTTTGTGAGCCCCAGGCCTGGGATGCCCCAGCTTTAAGGCTTTGGGAGCCCCAGGCCTGTGGCGCCCCATCCCTTAGGCTTTGGGAACCCCAGGCAGGGGTGCGCCAGCCCTTAGGCTTAGGGTGCCCCAGGACTGGTGTGCCCCAGCCATTAGGCTTAGGGAGCCCAAGGCCTGGGGCGCCCCAGCCCTTAGGCTTAGGGAGCACCTGGCCTGGGGCGCCCTAGAACTTAGGTTAGGGAGCCCCAGGCCTGTGGCGCCCCAGCACTTAGGCTTAGGGAGCCCCAGGCCTGGGGCACCCCTGCCCTTAGGATTTGGGAACCCCAGACTGGGACGCCCCAACCCTTAGGCTTAGGGTGCCCCAGGCCTGGGGCGCCCTAGCCTTTAGGTTATGGAGCCCCAGGACTGGGGCGCCCCAGCATTTAGGTTTAGGGAGCCCCAGCCCTTAGGATTAGAGAGCCCCAGGCTTGGGGTGCCCCAGCCCTTCGGCTTATGAAGCCCCAGTTTGGGGAGCCCCAGCCCTTAGGCTTAGGGAGTCCCAGGCTTGGGGCCCCCCAGCCCTTAGGCTTTGGACGCCCCAGGCCTGGGGCGCCCCAGCCCTTAGGCTTAGGGTGCCCCATACCTGGGGCCTCCCAACCCTTAGGCTTTGGGAGGCCATGGCCTGGGGCGCCACAGACCTTAGGCTTAGGGAGCCCCAGGCCAGGGGCGCCCCAGCACTTAGGCTTAGGGAGCCCCAAGCCTGGCGCGCCCCAATCCTTAGGTTTTGGGAGCCCCAGGCCTGGGCGCCCCAGCCTTTAGACTTTGGGAGCCGCAGGCCTGGGGCTCTCTAGCCATTAGGCTTTGGGTGCCCCAGGACTGGGGTGCCCCAGCCATTAGGCTTAGGGAGCCCCTGGCCTGGGGTGCCCCTGCCCTTAGGCTTAGGAATCCCTAGGCCTGGGGCAACCCAGCCCTTAGGCTTAGGGAGCACCTGGCCTGGGGCGCCCAAGAACTTAGGCGTTGGGAACCCAAGGCCTGGGGCACCCCAGCCCTTAGGCATAGGGAGCCCAAGGTCTGGGGCACCCCTGCCCTTAGGATTTGGGACCCTAGTCCTGGGGCGCCCCAGCCCTTAAGCATTGGGAGCCCCAGGCCTGGGGCGCCCCAGAACTTAGGCTTAGGGACCCCCTGGCCTGGGGTGCCCCTGCCCTTAGGCTTAGGTAGCCCCAGGCCATGGGAGCCCTAGCCCTTAGGCTTAGGGAGCCCCAAGCCTGGCGGGCCCCAGCCCTTAGACTTTGGGAGCCCCAGGCCTGGGGCGCTCCAGCCTTTAGGCTTCGGGAGCCGCAGCCTGGGGCGCTCCAGCCATTAGGCTTTGGGTGCCCCAGGACAGGGGTGCCCCTGCCCTTATGCTTAGGGATCCCTTGGCCTGGGGGGCCCCAGAACTTAGGCTTAGGGAGCACCTGGCGTGGGGCGCCCCAGAACTTAGGCTTAGGGAGCCCCAGGCCTGGGGCGACCCATCCCATAGGCTTAGGGAGCCCTAGGCCTGGGGCGCCCGAGCCCTTAGGCTTTGGGAGCCCCGGCCTGGGATGCCCCAGCCCTTAGGATTAGGGAGCCCCAGGCCTGGGGCGCCCCAGCAATTAGGCTTAGGGAGCCCCAGGCCATGGGCGCCCCAACCCTTAGAGTTAGGGAGCCCAAGGCCTAGGGCGCCCCAGCCCTTAGGCTTAGGGAGCCTCATGCCTAGGGCGCCCCAGCCCTTAGGCTTAAGGAACCCTAGGCCTGGGGCACCCCAGCACTTAGGCTTTGGGAGCCCCAGGCCTGGGGCTTCCCAGGCCTTAGGCTTATGGAGCCCCACGCTTGGCCCCCCCATCCCAGCCCTTAGGCTTTGGGAACCCAAGGCCTGGGGCACCCCAGCCCTTAGGCTTAGGGAGCCCCAGGCCTGGGGCGCCCCAGCATTTAGGCTTTGGGAGCCCAAGGCCTGGGGCGCCCCAGCCCTTAGGCTTAGGGAGTCCCAGGTTTGGGGTGCCCCAGCCCTTAGGCTTTGGGAGCCCTAGGCCTGGGCGCCCCGCCCTTAGTCTTTGGGAGCCCAAGGCCTGGGGCGATCCAGCCCTTAGGATTTGGGACCCCAGTCCTGGGGCGCCCCAGCCCTTAGGCTTAGGGAGCTCCTGGCCTGTGGCGCCGCAGCCTTTAGGCTTTTCGAGCCCCAGGCCTGGGGTGCCCCAGTCCTTAGGAAAAGGGAGCCCCAGGCCTGGGGCGCCCCAGCCTTTAGGCTCTGGGAGCCGCAGGCGTGGGGCGCTCCAGCCATTAGGCTTAGTGAGCCCCGGGCCTAGGGTGCCCCAGCTCTTAGGCTTAGGGAGTCCTAGGCCTGGGGGCGCCCCAGCCCTTAGGCTTATGGAACCTGGCCAGGGGCGCCCCAGCATTTAGGCTTAGGGACCCCCAGGCTTGGGGCGCCCCTGCCTTAGGCATCGGGAGCCCCGGGCCTGGGGCGCCCCAGCTCTTAGGCTTAGGGAGCCCTAGGCCTGGGGCTTCCCAGCCCTTAGGCTTAGGGACCACGTGGCCTGGGGCGCCCAAGAACTTAGGCTTAGGGAGCACCAGGCCTGAGGCGCCCCAGCACTTAGGCTTTGGGAGCCCAAGGCCTTGGGCGCCCCAGCCCTTAGGCTTAGGGAGTCCCAGGCTTGGGGCCCCCCAGCCCTTAGGCTTAGGGAGCCCCACGCCTGGGGCCGCCCAACCCTTAGGATTTGGGAGCCCAAGGCCTGGGTTGCCCCAGCCCTTAGGCTTAGGGAGCCCCAGGCCTGGGGTGCCCCTGCCCTTAGGATTTGGGACCCCAGTCCTGGGGCGCCCCAGCCCTTAAGCATTGGGAGCCCCAGGCCTGGGGCGCCCCAGAACTTAGGCTTAGGGACCCCCTGGCCTGGGGTGCCCCTGCCCTTAGGCTTAGGAAGCCCCAGGCCATGGGAGCCCTAGCCCTTAGACTTAGGGAGCCCCAAGCCTGGCGCGCCCCAGCCCTTAGGCTTTGGGAGCCCCAGGCCTGGGGCGCCCCAGCCTTTAGGCTTCGGGAGCCGCAGCCTGGGGCGCTCCAGCCATTAGGCTTTGGGTGCCCCAGGACAGGGGTGCCCCTGCCCTTATGCTTAGGGATCCCTTGGCCTGGGGCGCCCCAGACTTTAGGCTTAGGGAGCACCTGGCGTGGGGTGCCCCAGAACTTAGGCTTAGGGAGCCCCAGGCCTGGGGCGACCCATCCCATAGGCTTAGGGAGCCCTAGGCCTTTGGCGCCCGAGCCCTTAGGCTTTGGGAGCCCCGGCCTGGGATGCCCCAGCCCTTAGGATTAGGGAGCCCCAGGCCTGGGGCGCCCCAGCACTTAGGCTTAGGGAGCCCCAGGCCATGGGCGCCCCAACCCTTAGAGTTAGGGAGCCCAAGGCCTAGGGCGCCCCAGCCCTTAGGCTTAGGGAGCCTCATGCCTAGGGCGCCCCAGCCCTTAAGCTTAAGGAACCCCAGGCCTGGGGCACCCCAGCACTTAGGTTTTGGGAGCCCCAGGCCTGGGGCTTCCCAGGCAAAGGCTTATGGAGCCCCACGCCTGGCCCCCCCACCCCAGCCCTTAGGCTTTGGGAGCCCAAGGCCTGGGGCGCCCCAGCACTTAGGCTTAGGGAGCCCCAGGCCATGGGCGCCCCAACCCTTAGAGTTAGGGAGCCCAAGGCCTAGGGCGCCCCAGCCCTTAGGCTTAGGGAGCCTCATGCCTAGGGCGCCCCAGCCCTTAGGCTTAAGGAACCCCAGGCCTGGGGCACCCCAGCACTTAGGCTTTGGGAGCCCCAGGCCTGGGGCTTCCCAGGCCTTAGGCTTATGGAGCCCCACGCTTGGCCCCCCCACCCCAGCCCTTAGGCTTTGGGAGCCCAAGGCCTGGGGCGCCCCAGCCCTTAGGCTTAGGGAGCCCCAGGCCTGGGGCGCCCCAGCATTTAGGCTTTGGGAGCCCAAGGCCTGGGGCGCCCCAGCCCTTAGGCTTAGGGAGTCCCAGGTTTGGGGTGCCCCAGCCCTTAGGCTTTGGGAGCCCTAGGCCTGGGCGCCCCGCCCTTAGTCTTTGGGAGCCCAAGGCCTGGGGCGATCCAGCCCTTAGGATTTGGGACCCCAGTCCTGGGGCGCCCCAGCCCTTAGGCTTAGGGAGCTCCTGGCCTGTGGCGCCGCCGCCTTTAGGCTTTTTGAGCCCCAGGCCTAGGGTGCCCCAGTCCTTAGGAAAAGGGAGCCCCAGGCCTGGGGCGCCCCAGCCTTTAGGCTCTGGGAGCCGCAGGCGTGGGGCGCTCCAGCCATTAGGCTTAGTGAGCCCCGGGCCTAGGGTGCCCCAGCTCTTAGGCTTAGGGAGTCCTAGGCCTGGGGGCGCCCCAACCCTTAGGCTTAGGGAGCCTCATGCCTGGGGCGCCCCAACCCTTAGGCTTAAGAAACGCCATGCATGGGGCGCCCCAGCCCTTAGGCTTATGGAACCTGGCCAGGGGCGCCCCAGCATTTAGGCTTAGGGACCCCCAGGCCTGGGGCGCCCCTGCCTTAGGCTTCGGGAGCCCCGGGCCTGGGGCGCCCCAGCTCTTAGGCTTAGGGAGCCCTAGGCCTGGGGCTTCCCAGCCCTTAGGCTTAGGGACCACGTGGCCTGGGGCGCCCAAGAACTTAGGCTTAGGGAGCACCAGGCCTGAGGCGCCCCAGCACTTAGGCTTTGGGAGCCCAAGGCCTGGGGCGCCCCAGCCCTTAGGCTTAGGGAGTCCCAGGCTTGGGGCCCCCCAGCCCTTAGGCTGTGGGAGCACCAGGCCTGGGGTGCCCCTGCCCTTAGGCTTAGGGATCCCTAGGCCTGGGGTGCCCGAGCCCTTAGGCTTAGGGAGCACCTGGCCTGGGGCGCCGCAGAACTTAGGCTTAGGGAGCCCCAGGCCTTGGGCGCCCAAGCCCTTAGAGTTAGGAAGCCCCAGACCTAGGGCGCCCAGCCCTTAGGCTTAGGGAGCCTCATGCCTGGGGCGCCCCAGCCGTTAGGCTTAGGGAACCCCAGGCCTGCGGTGCCCCAGCCATTAGGATTAGGGACCCCCAGGCCTGGGGCGCCCCTGCGTTTAGGCTTAGGTAGCCCTAGGCCTGTGACGCCCCAGCCCTTAGGTTTAGGGAGCCCCAGGCCTGGGGCGCCCCAGCCCTTAGGCTGTGGGAGCACCAGGCCTGGGGCGCCCCAGCCCTTAGGCTGTGGGAGCACCAGGCCTGGGGCGCCCCAGCCCTTAGGCTGTGGGAGCACCAGGCCTGGGGCGCCCCAGCCCTTAGGCTTTGGGAGCGCAGGCCTGGGGAGCTCCAGCCCTTAGGCTTAGGGAACACCTGGCCTGGGGCGCCCCATAATTTAGACTTAGGGAGCCCCAGGCCTGGTGCGCCACAACACTTAGGCTTAGGGAGCCCCAGGCCTTGGGCGCCCCAGCCCTTAGAGTTAGGGAGCCCCAGGCCTGGGGCGCCCCAGCCCTTAGTATTTGGGACCCCAGTCCTGGGGCGCCCCAGCCCTTAGGCTTAGGGAGCCCCAGGCCTGTGGCGCCCCAAACCCTTAGGCTTTGGGAGCCCCACCCCAGGCCTGGGGCGCCCCAGCCCTTAGAATTAGGAAGCCCCAGGTTGGGGAGCCCCAGGCCTTAGGCTTAGGGAGCCCCACGCCTGGGGCGCACCAGCCCTTAGGCATAGGACGCCCCAGGACCGGGGATCCCCACCCTTAGGCTTTGGGAGGCCCAGGCCTGGGGCGACCCAGCCTTTAGGCTTAGGGAGCACCAGGTAGGCTTTGGGAGCCCCAGGCCTGGGATGCCCCAGCCTTTAGGCTTTGGGAGACCCAGGCCTGTGGCGCCCCATCCCTTAGGCTTTGGGAACCCCAGGCAGGGGTGCGCCAGCCCTTAGGCTTAGGGTGCCCCAGGACTGGTGTGCCCCAGCCATTAGGCTTAGGGAGCCCCGGGCCTGGGGTGCCCCTGCCCTTAGGCTTAGGGATCCCTAGGTCTGGGACGCCCCAGCCCTTAGGCTTAGGGAGCACCTGGCCTGGGGCGCCCTAGAATTTAGGTTAGGGAGCCCCAGGCCTGTGGCGCCCCAGCACTTAGGCTTAGGGAGCCCCAGGCCTGGGGCACCCCTGCCCTTAGGCTTTGGGAACCCCAGACTGGGACGCCCCAACCCTTAGGCTTAGGGTGCCCCAGGCCTGGGGCGCCCTAGCCTTTAGGTTTAGGGAGCCCCAGCCCTTAGGATTAGAGAGCCCCAGGCTTGGGGTGCCCCAGCCCTTCGGCTTATGAAGCCCCAGTTTGAGGAGCCCCAGCCCTTAGGCTTAGGGAGCCCCAGGCCTGGGGCGCCCCAGCCTTTAGGCTAAGGGAGCACCACGCCTGAGGCACCCCAGCACTTAGGCTTTGGGAGCCCAAGGCCTGGGGCGCCCCAGCCCTTAGGCTTAGGGAGTCCCAGGCTTGGGGCCTCCCAGCCCTTAGGCTTTGGACGCCCCAGGCCTGGGGCGCCCCAGCCCTTAGGCTTAGGGTGCCCCATACCTGGGGCCCCCCAACCCTTAGGCTTTGGGAGGCCATGGCCTGGGGCGCCACAGACCTTAGGCTTAGGGAGCCCCAGGCCAGGGGCGCCACAGCCCTTAGGCTTAGGGAGCCCCAGGCCTGGGGTGCCCCTGCCCTTAGGATTTGGGACCCCAGTCCTGGGGCGCCCCAGCCCTTAAGCATTGGGAGCCCCAGGCCTGGGGCGCCCCAGAACTTAGGCTTAGGGACCCCCTGGCCTGGGGTGCCCCTGCCCTTAGGCTTAGGAAGCCCCAGGCCATGGGAGCCCTAGCCCTTAGGCTTAGGGAGCCCCAAGCCTGGCGCGCCCCAGCCCTTAGGCTTTGGGAGCCCCAGGCCTGGGGCGCCCCAGCCTTTAGGCTTCGGGAGCCGCAGCCTGGGGCGCTCCAGCCATTAGGCTTTGGGTGCCCCAGGACAGGGGTGCCCCTGCCCTTATGCTTAGGGATCCCTTGGCCTGGGGCGCCCCAGACCTTAGGCTTAGGGAGCACCTGGCGTGGGGTGCCCCAGAACTTAGGCTTAGGGAGCCCCAGGCCTGGGGCGACCCATCCCATAGGCTTAGGGAGCCCTAGGCCTGGGGCGCCCGAGCCCTTAGGCTTTGGGAGCCCCGGCCTGGGATGCCCCAGCCCTTAGGATTAGGGAGCCCCAGGCCTGGGGCGCCCCAGCACTTAGGCTTAGGGAGCCCCAGGCCATGGGCGCCCCAACCCTTAGAGTTAGGGAGCCCAAGGCCTAGGACGCCCCAGCCCTTAGGCTTAGGGAGCCTCATGCCTAGGGCGCCCCAGCCCTTAGGCTTAAGGAACCCCAGGCCTGGGGTACCCCAGCACTTAGGCTTTGGGAGCCCCAGGCCTGGGGCTTCCCAGGCCTTAGGCTTATGGAGCCCCACGCTTGGCCCCCCCACCCCAGCCCTTAGGCTTTGGGAGCCCAAGGCCTGGGGCGCCCCAGCACTTAGGCTTAGGGAGCCCCAGGCCATGGGCGCCCCAACCCTTAGAGTTAGGGAGCCCAAGGCCTAGGGCGCCCCAGCCCTTAGGCTTAGGGAGCCTCATGCCTAGGGCGCCCCAGCCCTTAGGCTTAAGGAACCCCAGGCCTGGGGCACCCCAGCACTTAGGCTTTGGGAGCCCCAGGCCTGGGGCTTCCCAGGCCTTAGGCTTATGGAGCCCCACGCTTGGCACCCCCACCCCAGCCCTTAGGCTTTGGGAGCCCAAGGCCTGGGGCGCCCCAGCCCTTAGGCTTAGGGAGCCCCAGGCCTGGGGCGCCCCAGCATTTAGGCTTTGGGAGCCCAAGGCCTGGGGCGCCCCAGCCCTCAGGCTTAGGGAGTCCCAGGTTTGGGGTGCCCCAGCCCTTAGGCTTTGGGAGCCCTAGGCCTGGGCGCCCCGCCCTTAGTCTTTGGGAGCCCAAGGCCTGGGGCGATCCAGCCCTTAGGATTTGGGACCCCAGTCCTGGGGCGCCCCAGCCCTTAGGCTTAGGGAGCTCCTGGCCTGTGGCGCCGCAGCCTTTAGGCTTTTCGAGCCCCAGGCCTGGGGTGCCCCAGTCCTTAGGAAAAGGGAGCCCCAGGCCTGGGGCGCCCCAGCCTTTAGGCTCTGGGAGCCGCAGGCGTGGGGCGCTCCAGCCATTAGGCTTAGTGAGCCCCGGGCCTAGGGTGCCCCAGCTCTTAGGCTTAGGGAGTCCTAGGCCTGGGGGCGCCCCAGCCCTTAGGCTTAGGTAGCACCTGGCCTGGGGCGTCCCAGCCTTAGGCTTAGGGAGCCCCAGGCCTGGGGCGCCCCAGCCCTTAGAGTTAGGGAGCCCCAGGCCTAGGGCGCCCCAGCCCTTAGGCTTAGGGAGCCTCATGCCTGGGGCGCCACAGCTCTTAGTATTAAGGAACCCCAGGCCTGGGACGCCCCAACCCTTAGGCTTAGGGAGCCTCATGCCTGGGGCGCCCCAACCCTTAGGCTTAAGGAACGCCATGCATGGGGCGCCCCAGCCCTTAGGCTTATGGAACCTGGCCAGGGGCGCCCCAGCATTTAGGCTTAGGGACCCCCAGGCCTGGGGCGCCCCTGCCTTAGGCTTCGGGAGCCCCGGGCCTGGGGCGCCCCAGCTCTTAGGCTTAGGGAGCCCTAGGCCTGGGGCTTCCCAGCCCTTAGGCTTAGGGATCACGTGGCCTGGGGCGCCCAAGAACTTAGGCTTAGGGAGCACCAGGCCTGAGGCGCCCCAGCACTTAGGCTTTGGGAGCCCAAGGCCTGGGGCGCCCCAGCCCTTAGGCTTAGGGTGTCCCAGGCTTGGGGCCCCCCAGCCCTTAGGCTTAGGGAGCCCCACGCCTGGGGCCCCCCAACCCTTAGGCTTTGGGAGCCCAAGGCCTGGGTTGCCACAGATCTTAGGCTTAGGGAGCCCCAGGCCTGGGGTGCCCCTGCCCTTAGGCTTAGGGATCCCTAGGCCTGGGGTGCCCGAGCCCTTAGGCTTAGGGAGCACCTGGCCTGGGGCGCCGCAGAACTTAGGCTTAGGGAGCCCCAGGCCTTGGGCGCCCAAGCCCTTAGAGTTATGAAGCCCCAGACCTAGGGCGCCCAGCCCTTAGGCTTAGGGAGCCTCATGCCTGGGGCGCCCCAGCCGTTAGGCTTAGGGAACCCCAGGCCTGCGGTGCCCCAGCCATTAGGATTAGGGACCCCCAGGCCTGGGGCGCCCCTGCGTTTAGGCTTAGGTAGCCCTAGGCCTGTGACGCCCCAGCCCTTAGGTTTAGGGAGCCCCAGGCCTGGGGCGCCCCAGCCCTTAGGCTGTGGGAGCACCAGGCCTGGGGCGCCCCAGCCCTTAGGCTGTGGGAGCACCAGGCCTGGGGCGCCCCAGCCCTTAGGCTGTGGGAGCACCAGGCCTGGGGCGCCCCAGCCCTTAGGCTTTGGGAGCCGCAGGCCTGGGGAGCTCCAGCCCTTAGGCTTAGGGAACACCTGGCCTGGGGCGCCCCATAATTTAGACTTAGGGAGCCCCAGGCCTGGTGCGCCACAACACTTAGGCTTAGGGAGCCCCAGGCCTTGGGCGCCCCAGCCCTTAGAGTTAGGGAGCCCCAGGCCTGGGGCGCCCCAGCCCTTAGTATTTGGGACCCCAGTCCTGGGACGCCCCAGCCCTTAGGCTTAGGGAGCCCCAGGCCTGTGGCGCCCCAAACCCTTAGGCTTTGGGAGCCCCACCCCAGGCCTGGGGCGCCCCAGCCCTTAGAATTAGGAAGCCCCAGGTTGGGGAGCCCCAGGCCTTAGGCTTAGGGAGCCCCACGCCTGGGGCGCACCAGCCCTTAGGCATAGGACGCCCCAGGACCGGGGATCCCCACCCTTAGGCTTTGGGAGGCCTAGGCCTGGGGCGACCCAGCCTTTAGGCTTAGGGAGCACCAGGTAGGATTTGGGAGCCCCAGGCCTGGGATGCCCCAGCCTTTAGGCTTTGGGAGACCCAGGCCTGTGGCGCCCCATCCCTTAGGCTTTGGGAACCCCAGGCAGGGGTGTGCCAGCCCTTAGGCTTAGGGTGCCCCAGGACTGGTGTGCCCCAGCCATTAGGCTTAGGGAGCCCCGGGCCTGGGGTGCCCCTGCCCTTAGGCTTAGGGATCCCTAGGTCTGGGACGCCCCAGCCCTTAGGCTTAGGGAGCACCTGGCCTGGGGCGCCCTAGAATTTAGGTTAGGGAGCCCCAGGCCTGTGGCGCCCCAGCACTTAGGCTTAGGGAGCCCCAGGCCTAGGGCACCCCTGCCCTTAGACTTTGGGAACCCCAGACTGGGACGCCCCAACCCTTAGGCTTAGGGTGCCCCAGGCCTGGGGCGCCCTAGCCTTTAGGTTATGGAGCCCCAGGACTGGGGCGCCCCAGCATTTAGGTTTAGGGAGCCCCAGCCCTTAGGATTAGAGAGCCCCAGGCTTGGGGTGCCCCAGCCCTTCGGCTTATGAAGCCCCAGTTTGGGGAGCCCCAGCCCTTAGGCTTAGGGAGCCCCAGGCCTGGGGCGCCCCAGCCTTTAGGCTAAGGGAGCACCACGCCTGAGGCACCCCAGCACTTAGGCTTTGGGAGCCCAAGGCCTGGGGCGCCCCAGCCCTTAGGCTTAGGGAGTCCCAGGCTTGGGGCCCCCCAGCCCTTAGGCTTTGGACGCCCCAGGCCTGGGGCGCCCCAGCCCTTATGCTTAGGGTGCCCCATACCTGGAGCCCCCCAACCCTTAGGCTTTGGGAGGCCATGGCCTGGGGCGCCACAGACCTTAGGCTTAGGGAGCCCCAGGCCAGGGGCGCCCCAGCCCTTAGGCTTAGGGAGCCCCAAGCCTGGCGCGCCCCAATCCTTAGGCTTTGGGAGCCCCAGGCCTGGGCGCCCCAGCCTTTAGACTTTGGGAGCCGCAGGCCTGGGGCTCTCTAGCCATTAGGCTTTGGGTGCCCCAGGACTGGGGTGCCCCAGCCATTAGGCTTAGGGAGCCCCTGGCCTGGGGTGCCCCTGCCCTTAGGCTTAGGGATCCCTAGGCCTGGGGCACCCCAGTCCTTAGGCTTAGGGAGCACCTGGCCTGGGGCGCCCAAGAACTTAGGCTTAGGGAGCCCCAGGCCTGGGGCGCCCCAGCACTTAGGCTTAGGGAGCCCCAGGCCTGGGGCGACCCATCCCATAGGCTTAGGGAGCCCCAGGCTTGGGGCGCCCCTGCCCTTAGGCTTTGGGAACCGCAGATTGGGACGCACCAACCCTTAGGCTTAGGGTGCCCCAGGCCTGGGGTGCCCCAGCACTTAGGCTTAGGGAGCCCCAGGTCTTGGGCGCCCCAGCCCTTAGAGTTAGGGAGGCCCAGGTCTGGGGCGCCCCAGCCCTTAGGCTTAGGGAGCCTCAAGCCTTGGGTTCCCCAGCCCTTAGGATTAAGGAACCCCAGGCCTGGGACGCCCCAGCCCTTAGGCTTAAGGAACCCCAGGCCTGGGGCGCCCCAGCCCTTAGGCTTAGGGAGAAACTGGCCAGGGGCGCCCCAGTACTTAGGCTTTGGGAGCCCCACGCCTGGGGCTTCCCAGCCCTTAGGCTTAGGGAGCCCCACGCCTGGGGCACCCCAGCCCTTAGTATTTGGGACCCCAGTCCTGGGGCGCCCCAGCCCTTAGGCTTAGGGAGCCCAGGCCGGTGGCGCCACAAACCCTTAGGCTTTGGGAGACCCATGCGTGGGGTGCCCCAGTCCTTAGGAAAAGGGAGCCCCAGGCCTGGGGCGCCCCAGCTTTTAGGCTTTAGGAACACCTGGTTGGGGCGCCCCAGAACTTAGGCTTAGGGAGCCCCAGGGCCTGGGGCGACCCACTCCATAGGCTTAGGGAGCCCCAGGCCTGGGGCGCCCCAGCACTTAGGCTTAGGGAGCCCCAGGCCTGGGGCGACCCATCCCATAGGCTTTGGGAACCCCAAACTGGGACGCCCCAACCCTTAGGCTTAGGGTGCCCCAGTTCTGGGGCGCCCCAGCACTTAGGCTTAGGGAGCCCCAGGAGTGGGCGCCCCAGCCCTTAGAGTTAGGGTGGCCGAGGCCTAGGGCGCCCCAGCCCTTACGCTTAGGGAGCCTCATGCCTGGTGCTCCCCAGCCCTTAGGATTAAGGAACCCCTGGCCTGGGGCTCCCCAGCCCTTAGGCTAAGGGAGAACCTGGCCAGGGGCGCCCCAGCACTTAGGCTTTGGGAGCCCCAGGCCTGTGGTGCCCCAGCCCTTAGGCTTAGGGAACACCTGGCCTGGGGCGCCCCAGAACTTAGGCTTAGGAATCCCCAGGCCTGTGGCTCCCCAGCCCTTAGGCTTTGGGAGCCCCAGGCCTGGGATGCCCCAGCCTTTAGGCTTTGGGAGCCCCAGGCATGTGGCGCCCCATCCCTTAGGCTTTGGGAACCCCAGGCAGGGGTGCGCCAGCCCGTAGGCTTAGGGAGCCCCAGGCCTGGGGCACCCCAGCACTTCGGCTTAGGGAGCCTCATGCCTGGGGCGCCCCAACCTTTGTTTTAAGGAACCACAGGCCTGGGGCACCCCAGCACTTAGGCTTATGGAGCCCCAGGCCTGGGGTGCCCCAGCCATTAGGCTTAGGGACCCCCAGGCCTTGGGCGCCCCTGCCCTTAGGCTTAGGTAGCCCCAGGTCTGGGGCGCCCCAGACTTTAGTATTTGGGACCACAGTCCTGGGGCGCCCCAGCCCTTAGTCTTAGGGAGGCCCAGGCCTGCGGCGCCCCAAACCCTTGGGCTGTGGGAGCCCCAGGACTGGGGTGCCCCAGTCCTTAGGAAAAGGGAGCCCAGGGCCTGGGGCGCCCCAGACCTTAGGCTTAGGGAGCACCAGGCCTGAGGCGCCCCAGCACTTAGGCGTTGGGAGCCCAAGGCCTGGGGCACCCCAGCCCTTAGGCATAGGGAGCCCAAGGTCTGGGGCGCCCCAGCCCTTAGGATTTGGGACCCCAGTCCTGGGGCGCCCCAGCCCTTAAGCATTGGGAGCCCCAGGCCTGGGGCGCCCCAGAACTTAGTCTTAGGGACCCCCTGGCCTGGGGTGCCCCTGCCCTTAGGCTTAGGTAGCCCCAGGCCATGGGAGCCCTAGCCCTTAGGCTTAGGGAGCCCCAAGCCTGGCGCGCCCCAGCCCTTAGGTTTGGGAGCCCCAGGCCTGGGGCGCCCCAGCCTTTAGGCTTCGGGAGCCGCAGCCTGGGGCGCTCCAGCCATTAGGCTTTGGGTGCCCCAGGACTGGGGTGCCCCTGCCCTTATGCTTAGGGATCCCTTGGCCTGGGGCGCCCCAGACCTTAGGCTTAGGGAGCACCTGGCGTGGGGCGCCTCAGAACTTAGGCTTTGGGAGCCCCAGGCCTGGGGCGACCCATCCCATAGGCTTAGGGAGCCCTAGGCCTGGGGCGCCCGAGCCCTTAGGCTTTGGGAGCCCCGGCCTGGAATGCCCCAGCCCTTAGGATTAGGGAGCCCCAGGCCTGGGGCGCCCCAGCACTTAGGCTTAGGGAGCCCCAGGCCATGGCCCCAGCCCTTAGAGTTAGGGAGCCCAAGGCCTAGGGCGCCCCAGCCCTTAGGCTTAGGGAGCCTCATGCCTAGGGCGCCCCAGCCCTTAGGCTTAAGGAACCCCAGGCCTGGGGCACCCCAGCACTTAGGCTTTGGGAGCCCCAGGCCTGGGGCTTCCCAGGACTTAGGCTTATGGAGCCCCACGCTTGGCCCCCCCACCCCAGCCCTTAGGCTTTGGGAGCCCAAGGCCTGGGGCGCCCCAGCCCTTAGGCTTAGGGAGTCCCAGGTTTGGGGTGCCCCAGCCCTTAGGCTTTGGGAGCCCTAGGCCTGGGCGCCCCGCCCTTAGTCTTTGGGAGCCCAAGGCCTGGGGCGATCCAGCCCTTAGGATTTGGGACCCCAGTCCTGGGGCGCCCCAGCCCTTAGGCTTAGGGAGCTCCTGGCCTGTGGCGCCGCAGCCTTTAGGCTTTTCGAGCCCCAGGCCTGGGGTGCCCCAGTCCTTAGGAAAAGGGGAGCCCCAGGCCTGGGGCGCCCCAGCCTTTAGGCTCTGGCAGCCGCAGGCTTGGGGCGCTCCAGCCATTAGGCTTAGTGAGCCCCGGGCCTAGGGTGCCCCAGCTCTTAGGCTTAGGGAGTCCTAGGCCTGGGGGCGCCCCAGCCCTTAGGCTTAGGTAGCACCTGGCCTGGGGCGTCCCAGCCTTAGGCTTAGGGAGCCCCAGGCCTGGGGCGCCCCAGCCCTTATAGTTAGGGAGCCCCAGGCCTAGGGCGCCCCAGCCCTTAGGCTTAGGGAGCCTCATGCCTGGGGCGCCACAGCTCTTAGTATTAAGGAACCCCAGGCCTGGGACGCCCCAACCCTTAGGCTTAGGGAGCCTCATGCCTGGGGCGCCCCAACCCTTAGGCGTAAGGAACGCCATGCATGGGGCGCCCCAGCCCTTAGGCTTATGGAACCTGGCCAGGGGCGCCCCAGCATTTAGGCTTAGGGACCCCCAGGCCTGGGGCGCCCCTGCCTTAGGCTTCGGGAGCTCCGGGCCTGGGGCGCCCCAGCTCTTAGGCTTAGGGAGCCCTAGGCCTGGGGCTTCCCAGCCCTTAGGCTTAGGGACCACGTGGCCTGGGGCGCCCAAGAACTTAGGCTTAGGGAGCACCAGGCCTGAGGCGCCCCAGCACTTAGGCTTTGGGAGCCCAAGGCCTGGGGCGCCCTAGCCCGTAGGCTTAGGGAGTCCCAGGCTTGGGGCCCCCCAGCCCTTAGGCTTAGGGAGCCCCACGCCTGGGGCCCCCCAACCCTTAGGCTTTGGGAGCCCAAGGCCTGGGTTGCCACAGACCTTAGGCTTAGGGAGCCCCAGGCCTGGGGTGCCCCTGCCCTTAGGCTTAGGGATCCCTAGGCCTGGGGTGCCCGAGCCCTTAGGCTTAGGGAGCACCTGGCCTGGGGCGCCCCAGAACTTAGGCTTAGGGAGCCCCAGGCCTTGGGCGACCAAGCCCTTAGGCTTAGGGAGCCTCATGCCTGGGGAGCCCCAGCCGTTAGGCTTAGGGAACCCCAGGCCTGGGGTGCCCCAGCCAGTAGGATTAGGGACCCCCAGGCCTGGGGCGCCCCTGCGTTTAGGCTTAGGTAGCCCTAGGCCTGTGACGCCCCAGCCCTTAGGTTTAGGGAGCCCCAGGCCTGGGGCGCCCCAGCGCTTAGGCTTTGGGAGCCGCAGGCCTGGGGCGCTCCAGTCATTAGGCTTAGGGAGCCCTAGGCCTGGTGAGCTCCAGCCCTTAGGCTTAGGGAACACCTGGCCTGGGGCACCCCATAATTTAGACTTAGGGAGCCCCAGGCCTGGTGCGCCACAGCACTTAGGCTTAGGGAGCCCCAGGCCTTGGGCGCCCCAGCCCTTAGAGTTAGGGAGCCCCAGGCCTTGGGCGCCCCAGCCCTTAGAGTTAGGTAGCCCCAGGCCTGGGGCGCCCCAGCCCTTAGTATTTGGGACCCCAGTGCTGGTGCGCCCAAGCCCTTAGGCTTAGGGAGTCCCAGGCCTGTGGCGCCCCAAACCCTTAGGCTTTGGGAGCCCCAAGCCTGGGGTGCCCCAATCCTTAGGAAAAGGGAGCCCCAGGCCTGGGGCGCCCCAGCCCTTAGAATTAGGAAGCCCCAGGTTGGGGAGCCCCAGGCCTTAGGCTTAGGGAGCCCCACGCCTGGGGCGCACCAGCCCTTAGGCATAGGACGCCTCAGGCCCGGGGATCCCCACCCTTAGGCTTTGGGAGGCCCAGGCCTGGGGCGCCCCATCCCTTAGGCTTTGGGAACCCCAGGCAGGGGTGCGCCAGCCCTTAGGCTTAGGGAGCCCCAGGCCTGGGGCGCCCCACCCTTAGGCTTAGGGAGCCCCAGGCCTGCGGCACCCCTGCCCTTAGGCTTACGGAGCCCCAGGCCTGGGACTCCACAGCCCTTAGCTTTGGAAGCCCCAGGCAAGGGGCTTCCCAGCCCTTAAGCTTAAGGAACCCCAGACCTGGGGTGTCCCAGCCCTTAGGCTTAGGGAGAACCTGGCCAGGGGCGCCCCAGGACTTAGGTTTTGGGAGCCCCAGGCCTGGGGCTTCCCAGCCCTTAGGCTTAGGGAGCCCCACGCCTGGGCCCCCCCAGTCCTTAGGCTTTGGGAGCCCAAGGCCTGTTGCGCCCCAGCCCTTAGGCTTAGGGAGCCTCAGGCCTGTGGCGCCCCAGCACTTTCGCTTTGGGAGCCCAAGGCCTGGGGCGCCCCAGCCTTAGGCTTAGCGAATCCCAGGCTTGGGGCGCCCCAGCCCTTAGGCTTGGGTAGCCCCAGGATGGGGCGCCCCAGCCCTTAGGCTTAGGTAGCCCCAGGCCTGGGGCGCCAAAGCCTTTAGGCTTAGGGAACCCCAAGCCTTGGGCGCCCCAGCCCTTAAGCTTAGGGAGCCCCATGCCTGGGTTGCCCCAGCCTTTAGGCTTTGGGAGCCCCAGGACTGGGGCGCCACAGTCATTAGGCCTTGGGAGCCCCAGACCTGAGGCTTCCCAGCCTTTAGGTTATGGAGCCCCAGGACTGGGGCGCCTCAGCATTTAGGTTTAGGGAGCCCCAGGCCTGGGGCGCCCCAGCCCTTAAGATTAGGGAGCCCCAGGCTTGGGGTGCCCCAGCCCTTAGGCTTAGGAAGCCCCACTTTGGGGAGCCCCAGCCCTTAGGCTTAGGGAGCCCCAGGCCTGGGGCGCCCCAGCCCTTAGGCTTAGGGAGCACCAGGCCTGAGGTGCCCCAGCACTTAGGCTTTGGGAGTCCAAGGCCTGGGGCGCCCCAGCCCTTAGGCTTAGGGAGTCCCAGGCTTGGGGCCCCCCAGCCCTTAGGCTTTGGGTGCCCCAGGCCTGTGGCGCCACAGACCTTAGGCTTAGGGAGCCCCACGCCTGGGGCCCCCCAACCCTTAGGCTTTGGGAGCCCAAGGCCTGGGGCGCCACAGACCTTAGGCTTAGGTAGCCCCAGGCCAGGGGCGCCCCAGCCCTTAGGCTTAGGGAGCCTCAAGCCTGGCGTGCCCTAATCCTTAGGCTTTGGGAGCCCCAGGCCTGGGCGCCCTGCCTTTAGGCTTTGGGAGCCGCAGGCCTGGGGCGCTCTAGCCATTAGGCTTTGGGTGCCCCAGGACTGGGGTGCCCCAGCCATTAGGCTTAAGGAGCCCAGGGCCTGGGGTGCCCAAGCCCTTAGGCTAAGGGATCCCTAGGCCTGGGGCGCCCCAGCCCTTAGGCTTAGGGAGCACCTGGCCTGGGGCGCCCCAGAACTTAAGCTGTGGGAGCCCCAGGCCTGGGGCGCCCCAGCACTTAGGATTAGTGTGCCCCAGGCCTGGGCCGATCCATCACATAGGCTTAGGGAGCCCCAGGCCTGGGGCGCCCCTGCCCTTAGGCTTTGGGAACCCCAGACTGGGACGCCCCAACCCTTACGCTTAGGGTGCCCCAGGCCTGGGGCGCCCCAGCCTTTAGGCTTAGGGAGCCCCAGGCCTGGGGTGCCCCTGCCCTTAGGCTTAGGGATCCCTAGGCCTGGGGAGCCCCAGCCCTTAGGCTTAGGGAGCACCTGGCCTGGGCCGACCCAGAACTTAGACTTAGGGAGCCCCAGGCCTGGTGCGCCACAGCACTTAGGCTTAGGGAGCCCCAGGCCTGGGCCGACACATCCCATAGGCTTAGGGAGCCCCAGGACTGGGGTGCCCCAGCACTTAGGCTTAGGGAGCCCCAGGCCTTGGGCGCCCCAGCCCTTAGAGTTAGGGAGCCCCAGGCCTAGGGCGCCCCAGCTCTTAGGCTTAGGGAGCCTCATGCCTGGGGCTCCCCTACCCTTAGGATTAAGGAACCCCAGGCCTGCCTGGGACGCCCCAGCCCTTAGGCTTTGGGTGCCTCATGCCTGGGGCGCCCCACCCCTTAGGCTTTAGGAACGCCAGCCCAGGGGCGCCCCAGCGTTTAGGCTTAGGGAGAACCTGGCCAGGGGCGCCCCAGCACTTAGGCTTAGGGAGCTCCACGCATGGGGCATCCCAGCCCTTAGGCTTTGGGAGCCCAAGGCCTGGGGCGCCCCAGCCCTTAGGCTTAGGGAGCCCCAGGCCTGGGGCGCCCCTGCACTTAGGCTTAGGGAGCCCCAGGGCATGGGGAGACCCAACCTATAGGCTTAGGAAGCCCCAGGCCTGGGGCGCCCCAGCCCTTAGGCTTTGAGAGCCCCAGGACTGGGACGCCCCAGCCCTTAGGCTTAGGGAGCCCCAGGTGGGGCGCCAAAGCCTTTAGGCTTAGGTAGCCCTAGGCCTTTTGCGCCCCAACCCTTAAGGTTAGGGAGCCACAGTGCTGGGGCGCCCCATTCCCTTAGGATTAAGGAACCCCAGGCCTGGGACGCCCCAGCCCTTAGGCTTTGGGAGCCACATGCCTGGGGCGCCCAAGCCCTTAGGCTTAGGGATCCCCAGGCCTAGGGCGCCCCAGCCCTTAGGCTTTGGGAGCCACATGCCTGGGGCGCCCAAGCCCTTAGGCTTAGGGAGCCCCGGGCCTGGGGCGCCACAGCCCTTAGTTTAGGGAGCCCTATGCCTGGGGCGCCCCAGCCCTTAGGCTTAGGGAGCACCTGGCCTGGGGCGCCCCAGCCCTTAGGCTTTGGGAACCCCGGCCTGGGACGCCCCAGCCCTTAGGCTTAGGGAACCCCACGCCAGGGGCGTCCCAGCACTTAGGCTTAGGGAGCCGCAGGCCTTGGGCTCCCCAGCTCTTAGAGTTAGGAAGCCCCAGGCCTAGGGCGCCCCAGCCCTTAGGCTTAGGAAGCCTCATGCCTGGGGCGCCCCAGCCCTTAGGATAAAGGAACCCCAGGCCTGAGACGCCCCAGCCATTAGGCTTAGGGAGCCTCATGCCTGGGGCGCCCCAGCCCTTAGGCTTAAGGAACCCCAGGCCTGGGGCACCCCATCCCTTAGGCTTAGGGAGAACCTGGCCAGGGGCGCCCCAGCACTTAGGCTTTGGGAGCCCCAAGCCTGGGGTGCCCCAGCATTTGGCTTAGGGTCCCCCAGACCTGGGGCGCCCCTGCCCTTAGGCTTACGGAGCCCCAGGCCTGGGACTCCACAGCCCTTAGCTTTGGAAGCCCCAGGCCAGGGGCTTCCCAGCCCTTAGGCTTAAGGAACCCCAGGCCTGGGGCGTCCCAGCCCTTAGGCTTAGGGAGAAACTGGCCAGGAGCGCCCCAGCACTTAGGCTTTGGGAGCCCCAGGCCTGGGGCTTCCCAGCCCTTAGGCTTAGGGAGCCCCACGCCTGCCCCCCCCCAGTCCTTAGGCTTTGGGAGCCCAAGGCCTGGGGCGCCCCAGCCCTTAGGCTTAGGGAGCCTCAGGCCTGTGGCGCCCCAGCATTTACACTTTGGGAGCCCAAGGCCTGGGGCGCCCCAGCCCTTAGGCTTAGCGAATCCCAGGCTTGGGGCGCCCCTGCCCTTAGGCTTGGGTAGCCCCAGGATGGGGCGCCCCAGCCCTTAAGCTTAGGTAGCCCCAGGCCTGGGGCGCCCCAGCACTTAGGCTTAGGGAGCCACAGGTGGGGCGCCAAAGCCTTTAGGCTTAGGGAGCCCCAAGCCTTGGGCGCCCCAGCCCTTAAGCTTAGGGAGCCCCAAGCCTTGGGCGCCCCAGCCCTTAAGCTTAGGGAGACCCAGGCCTGGGCACCCCAGCCTTTAGGCTTTGGGAGCCGCAGGACTGGGGCGCACCAGTCATTAGGCCTTGGGAGCCCCAAACCTGGGGTGCCCCAGCCTTTAGGTTATGGAGCCCCAGGACTGGGGCGCCCCAACATTTAGATTTAGGGAGCCCTAGGCCTGGGGCGCCCAGCCCTTAGGATTAGGGACCCCCAGGCTTGGGGTGCCCCAGCCCTTAGGCTTAGGAAGCCCCAGTTTGGGGAGCCCCAGCCCTTAGGCTTTGGGAGCCTCAGGCCTGTGGCGCCCCAGCACTTACGCTTTGGGAGCCCAAGGCCTGGGGCGCCCCAGCCTTAGGCTTAGCGAATCCCAGGCTTGGGGCGCCCCAGCCCTTAGGCTTGGGTAGCCCCAGGATGGGGCGCCCCAGCCCTTAGGCTTAGGTAGCCCCAGGCCTGGGGCGCCCCAGCACTTAGGCTTAGGGAGCCCCAGGTGGGGCGCCAAAGCCTTTAGGCTTAGGGAGCCCCAAGCCTTGGGCGCCCCAGCCCTTAAGCTTAGGGAGCCCCAGGCCTGGGTTGCCCCAGGCTTTAGGCTTTGGGAGCCCCAGGACTGGGGCACCCCAGTCATTAGGCCTTGGGAGCCCCAGACCTGAGGCGCCCCAGCCTTTAGGTTATGGAGCCCCAGGACTGGGGCGCCCCAGCATTTAGGTTTAGGGAGCCCCAGGCCTGGGCGCCCCAGCCCTTAGGATTAGGGAGCCCCAGGCTTGGGGTGCCCCAGCCCTTAGGCTTAGGAAGCCCCAGTTTGGGGAGCCCCAGCCCTTAGGCTTAGGGAGTCCCAGGCCTGGGGCGCCCCAGCCCTTAGGCTTAGGGAGCCCCAGGCCTGAGGCGCCCCAGCACTTAGGCTTTGGGAGTCCAAGGCCTGGGGCGCCCCAGCCCTTAGGCTTAGGGAGTCCCAGGCTTGGGGCCCCCCAGCCCTTAGGCTTTGGGTGCCCCAGGCCTGTGGCGCCACAGACCTTAGGCTTAGGGAGCCCCACGCCTGGGGCCCCCCAACCCTTAGGCTTTGGGAGCCCAAGGGCTGGGGCGCCACAGACCTTAGGCTTAGGTAGCCCCAGGCCAGTGGCGCCCCAGCCCTTAGGCTTAGGGAGCCTCAAGCCTGGCGTGCCCTAATCCTTAGGCTTTGGGAGCCCCAGGCCTGGGCGCCCCTGCCTTTAGGCTTTGGGAGCCGCAGGCCTGGGGCGCTCTAGCCATTAGGCTTTGGGTGCCCCAGGACTGGGGTGCCCCAGCCATTAGGCTTAGGGAGCCCAGGGCCTGGGGTGCCCAAGCCCTTAGGCTAAGGGATCCCTAGGCCTGGGGCGCCCCAGCCCTTAGGCTTAGGGAGCACCTGGCCTGGGGCGCCCCAGAACTTAGGCTGTGGGAGCGCCAGGCCTGGGGCGCCCCAGCACTTAGGATTAGTGTGCCCCAGGCCTGGGCCGATCCATCACATAGGCTTAGGGAGCCCCAGGCCTGGGGCGCCCCTGCCCTTAGGCTTTGGGAACCCCAGACTGGGATGCCCCAACCCTTAGGCTTAGGGTGCCCCAGGCCTGGGGCGCCCCAGCCTTTAGGCTTAGGGAGCCCCAGGCCTGGGGTGCCCCTGCCCTTAGGCTTAGGGATCCCTAGGCCTGGGGAGCCCCAGCCCTTAGGCTTAGGGAGCACCTGGCCTGGGGCGACCCAGAACTTAGACTTAGGGAGCCCCAGGCCTGGTGCGCCACAGCATTTAGGCTTAGGGAGCCCCAGGCCTGGGCCGACACATCCCATAGGCTTAGGGAGCCCCAGGACTGGGGTGCCCCAGCACTTAGGCTTAGGGAGCCCCAGGCCTTGGGCGCCCCAGCCCTTAGAGTTAGGGAGCCCCAGGCCTAGGGCGCCCCAGCTCTTAGGGTTAGGGAGCCTCATGCCTGGGGCTCCCCTACCCTTAGGATTAAGGAACCCCAGGCCTGCCTGGGACGCCCCAGCCCTTAGGCTTTGGGTGCCTCATGCCTGGGGCGCCCCACCCCTTAGGCTTTAGGAACCCCAGCCCAGGGGCACCCCAGCGTTTAGGCTTAGGGAGAACCTGGCCCGGGGCGCCCCAGCACTTAGGCTTTGGGAGCCCCAGGCCTGGGGCTTCCCAGCCCTTAGGCTTAGGGAGCTCCACGCATGGGGCATCCCAGCCCTTAGGCTTTGGGAGCCCAAGGCCTGGGGCGCCCCAGCCCTTAGGCTTAGGGAGCCCCAGGCCTGGGGCGCCCCTGCACTTAGGCTTAGGGAGCCCCAGGGCATGGGGAGACCCAACCTATAGGCTTAGGAAGCCCCAGGCCTGGGGCGCGCCAGCCCTTAGGCTTTGAGAGCCCCAGGACTGGGACGCCCCAGCCCTTAGGCTTAGGGAGCCCCAGGTGGGGCGCCAAAGCCTTTAGGCTTAGGTAGCCCTAGGCCTTTTGCGCCCCAACCCTTAAGCTTAGGGAGCCACAGGGCTGGGGCGCCCCATTCCCTTAGGATTAAGGAACCCCAGGCCTGGGACGCCCCAGCCCTTAGGCTTAGGGATCCCCAGGCCTGGGGCGCCCCAGCCCTTAGGCTTTGGGAGCCACATGCCTGGGGCGCCCAAGCCCTTAGGCTTAGGGAGCCCCGGGCCTGGGGCGCCACAGCCCTTAGTTTAGGGAGCCCTATGCCTGGGGCGCCCCAGCCCTTAGGCTTAGGGAGCACCTGGCCTGGGGCGCCCCAGCCCTTAGGCTTTGGGAACCCCGGCCTGGGACGCCCCAGCCCTTAGGCTTAGGGAACCCCAGGCCAGGGGCTTCCCAGCACTTAGGCTTAGGGAGCCGCAGGCCTTGGGCTCCCCAGCTCTTAGAGTTAGGAAGCCCCAGGCCTAGGGCGCCCCAGCCCTTAGGCTTAGGAAGCCTCATGCCTGGGGCGCCCCAGCCCTTAGGATAAAGGAACCCCAGGCCTGAGACGCCCCAGCCATTAGGCTTAGGGAGCCTCATGCCTGGGGCGCCCCAGCCTTTAGGCTTAAGGAACCCCAGGCCTGGGGCACCCCATCCCTTAGGCTTAGGGAGAACCTGGCCAGGGGCGCCCCAGCACTTAGGCTTTGGGAGCCCCAAGCCTGGGGTGCCCCAGCATTTGGCTTAGGGTCCCCCAGACCTGGGGCGCCCCTGCCCTTAGGCTTACGGAGCCCCAGGCCTGGGACTCCACAGCCCTTAGCTTTGGAAGCCCCAGGCCAGGGGCTTCCCAGCCCTTAGGCTTAAGGAACCCCAGGCCTGGGGCGTCCCAGCCCTTAGGCTTAGGGAGAACCTGGCCAGGAGCGCCCCAGCACTTAGGCTTTGGGAGCCCCAGGCCTGGGGCTTCCCAGCCCTTAGGCTTAGGGAGCCCCACGCCTGCCCCCCCCAGTCCTTAGGCTTTGGGAGCCCAAGGCCTGGGGCGCCCCAGCCCTTAGGCTTAGGGAGCCTCAGGCCTGTGGCGCCCCAGCATTTACACTTTGGGAGCCCAAGGCCTGGGGCGCCCCAGCCCTTAGGCTTAGCGAATCCCAGGCTTGGGCCGCCCCTGCCCTTAGGCTTGGGTAGCCCCAGGATGGGGCGCCCCAGCCCTTAAGCTTAGGTAGCCCCAGGCCTGGGGCGCCCCAGCACATAAGCTTAGGGAGCCACAGGTGGGGCGCCAAAGCCTTTAGGCTTAGGGAGCCCCAAGCCTTGGGCGCCCCAGCCCTTAAGCTTAGGGAGCCCCAAGCCTTGGGCGCTCCAGCCCTTAAGCTTAGGGAGACCCAGGCCTGTGCACCCCAGCCTTTAGGCTTTGGGAGCCCCAGGACTGGGGCGCCCCAGTCATTAGGCCTTGGGAGCCCCAAACCTGGGGCGCAGCAGCCTTTAGGTTATGGAGCCCCAGGACTGGGGCGCCCCAGCATTTAGGTTTAGGGAGCCCCAGGCCTGGGGCGCCCAGCCCTTAGGATTAGGGAGCCCCAGGCTTGGGGTGCCCCAGCCCTTAGGCTTAGGAAGCCCCACTTTGGGGAGCCCCAGCCCTTAGGCTTTGGGAGCCCCAGGCCTGGGGCGCCCCAGGTCTTAGGCTTAGGGAGCACCAGGCCTGAGGCGCCCCAGCACTTAGGCTTGGGAGCCCAAGGACTGGGGCGCCCCAGCCCTTAGGCTTAGGGAGTCCCAGGCTTGGGGCCCCCCAGCCCTTAGGCTTAGGGAGCCCCAAGCCTGGCGTGCCCCAAACCTTAGGCTTTGGGAACCCCAGGCCTGGGCGCCCGAGCCATTAGGCTTTGGGAGCCACAGGCCTGGGGCGCTCTAGCCATTAGGCTTTGGGTGCCCCAGGACTGGGGTGCCCCAGCCATTAGGCTTAGGGAGCCCCGGGCCTGGGGTGCCCCTGCCCTTAGGCTTAGGGATCCCTAGGTCTGGGGCGCCCCAGCCCTTAGGCTTAGGGAGCACCTGGCCTGGGGCGCCCTAGAACTTAGGCTTAGGGAGCCACAGGCCTGTGGCGCCCCAGCACTTAGGCTTAGGGAGCCCCAGGCCTGGGGCACCCCTGCCCTTAGGCTCTGGGAACCCCACACTGGGACGCCCCAACCCTTAGGCTTAGGGTGCCCCAGGCCTGGGGCGCCCTAGCCTTTAGGTTATGGAGCCCCAGGACTGGGGCGCCCCAGCATTTAGGTTTAGGGAGCCCCAGCCCTTAGGATTAGAGAGCCCCAGGCTTGGGGTGCCCCAGCCCTTAGGCTTAGGAAGCCCCACTTTGGGGAGCCCCAGTCCTTAGGCTTAGGGAGCCCCAGGCCTGTGGCGCCCCAGCCTTTAGGCTTAGGGAGCACCAAACCTGAGGCGCCCCAGCACTTAGGCTTGGGAGCCCAAGGCCTGGGGCGCCCCAGCCCTTAGGCTTAGGGAGTCCCAGGCTTGGGGCCCCCCAGCCCTTAGGCTTTGGGCGCCCCAGGCCTGGGGCGCCACAGCCCTTAGGCTTAGGGAGCCCCACGCCTGGACCCCCAACCCTTAGGCGTTGGGAGCCCAAGGTCTGGGGCGCCACAGACCTTAAGCTTAGGGGCGCCCCAGCCCTTAGGCTTAGGGAGCCCCAAGCCTGGCGTGCCCCAAACCTTAGGCTTTGGGAACCCCAGGCCTGGGCGCCCCAGCCCTTAGGCTTAGGGAGCCTCAGGCCTGTGGCGCCCCAGCATTTACACTTTGGGAGCCCAAGGCCTGGGGCTCCCCAGCCCTTAGGCTTAGCGAATCCCAGGCTTGGGGCGCCCCTGCCCTTAGGCTTGGGTAGCCCCAGGATGGGGCGCCCCAGCCCTTAAGCTTAGGTAGCCCCAGGCCTGGGGCGCCCCAGCACTTAGGCTTAGGGAGCCACAGGTGGGGCGCCAAAGCCTTTAGGCTTAGGGAGCCCCAAGCCTTGGGCGCCCCAGCCCTTAAGCTTAGGGAGCCCCAAGCCTTGGGCGCCCCAGCCCTTAAGCTTAGGGAGACCCAGGCCTGGGCACCCCAGCCTTTAGGCTTTGGGAGCCGCAGGACTGGGGCGCACCAGTCATTAGGCCTTGGGAGCCCCAAACCTGGGGTGCCCCAGCCTTTAGGTTATGGAGCCCCAGGACTGGGGCGCCCCAACATTTAGATTTAGGGAACCCTAGGCCTGGGGCGCCCAGCCCTTAGGATTAGGGACCCCCAGGCTTGGGGTGCCCCAGCCCTTAGGCTTAGGAAGCCCCAGTTTGGGGAGCCCCAGCCCTTAGGCTTTGGGAGCCTCAGGCCTGTGGCGCCCCAGCACTTACGCTTTGGGAGCCCAAGGCCTGGGGCGCCCCAGCCTTAGGCTTAGCGAATCCCAGGCTTGGGGCGCCCCAGCCCTTAGGCTTGGGTAGCCCCAGGATGGGGCGCCCCAGCCCTTAGGCTTAGGTAGCCCCAGGCCTGGGGCGCCCCAGCACTTAGGCTTAGGGAGCCCCAGGTGGGGCGCCAAAGCCTTTAGGCTTAGGGAGCCCCAAGCCTTGGGCGCCCCAGCCCTTAAGCTTAGGGAGCCCCAGGCCTGGGTAGCCCCAGGCTTTAGGCTTTGGGAGCCCCAGGACTGGGGCACCCCAGTCATTAGGCCTTGGGAGCCCCAGACCTGAGGCGCCCCAGCCTTTAGGTTATGGAGCCCCAGGACTGGGGCGCCCCAGCATTTAGGTTTAGGGAGCCCCAGGCCTGGGCGCCCCAGCCCTTAGGATTAGGGAGCCCCAGGCTTGGGGTGGCCCAGCCCTTAGGCTTAGGAAGCCCCAGTTTGGGGAGCCCCAGACCTTAGGCTTAGGGAGCCCCAGGCCTGGGGCGCCCCAGCCCTTCGGCTTAGGGAGCCCCAGGCCTGAGGCGCCCCAGCACTTAGGCTTTGGGAGTCCAAGGCCTGGGGCGCCCCAGCCCTTAGGCTTAGGGAGTCCCAGGCTTGGGGCCCCCCAGCCCTTAGGCTTTGGGTGCCCCAGGCCTGTGGCGCCACAGACCTTAGGCTTAGGGAGCCCCACGCCTGGGGCCCCCCAACCCTTAGGCTTTGGGAGCCCAAGGCCTGGGGCGCCACAGACCTTAGGCTTAGGTAGCCCCAGGCCAGTGGCGCCCCAGCCCTTAGGCTTAGGGAGCCTCAAGCCTGGCGTGCCCTAATCCTTAGGCTTTGGGAGCCCCAGGCCTGGGCGCCCCTGCCTTTAGGCTTTGGGAGCCGCAGGCCTGGGGCGCTCTAGCCATTAGGCTTTGGGTGCCCCAGGACTGGGGTGCCCCAGCCATTAGGCTTAGGGAGCCCAGGGCCTGGGGTGCCCAAGCCCTTAGGCTAAGGGATCCCTAGGCCTGGGGCGCCCCAGCCCTTAGGCTTAGGGAGCACCTGGCCTGGGGCGCCCCAGAACTTAGGCTGTGGGAGCGCCAGGCCTGGGGCGCCCCAGCACTTAGGATTAGTGTGCCCCAGGCCTGGGCCGATCCATCACATAGGCTTAGGGAGCCCCAGGCCTGGGGCGCCCCTGCCCTTAGGCTTTGGGAACCCCACACTGGGATGCCCCAACCCTTAGGCTTAGGGTGCCCCAGGCCTGGGGCGCCCCAGCCTTTAGGCTTAGGGAGCCCCAGGCCTGGGGTGCCCCTGCCCTTAGGCTTAGGGATCCCTAGGCCTGGGGAGCCCCAGCCATTAGGCTTAGGGAGCACCTGGCCTGGGGCGACCCAGAACTTAGACTTAGGGAGCCCCAGGCCTGGTGCGCCACAGCACTTAGGCTTAGGGAGCCCCAGGCCTGGGCCGACACATCCCATAGGCTTAGGGAGCCCCAGGACTGGTGTGCCCCAGCACTTAGGCTTAGGGAGCCCCAGGCCTTGGGCGCCCCAGCCCTTAGAGTTAGGGAGCCCCAGGCCTAGGGCGCCCCAGCTCGTTGGCTTAGGGAGCCTCATGCCTGGGGCTCCCCTACCCTTAGGATTAAGGAACCCCAGGCCTGCCTGGGACGCCCCAGCCCTTAGGCTTTGGGTGCCTCATGCCTGGGGCGCCCCACCCCTTAGGCTTTAGGAACCCCAACCCAGGGGCACCCCAGCGTTTAGGCTTAGGGAGAACCTGGCCCGGGGCGCCCCAGCACTTAGGCTTTGGGAGCCCCAGGCCTGGGGCTTCCCAGCCCTTAGGCTTAGGGAGCTCCACGCATGGGGCATCCCAGCCCTTAGGCTTTGGGAGCCCAAGGCCTGGGGCGCCCCAGCCCTTAGGCTTAGGGAGCCCCAGGCCTGGGGCGCCCCTGCACTTAGGCTTAGGGAGCCCCAGGGCATGGGGAGACCCAACCTATAGGCTTAGGAAGCCCCAGGCCTGGGGCGCGCCAGCCCTTAGACTTTGAGAGCCCCAGGACTGGGACGCCCCAGCCCTTAGGCTTAGGGAGCCCCAGGTGGGGCGCCAAAGCCTTTAGGCTTAGGTAGCCCTAGGCCTTTTGCGCCCCAACCCTTAAGCTTAGGGAGCCACAGGGCTGGGGCGCCCCATTCCCTTAGGATTAAGGAACCCCAGGCCTGGGACGCCCCAGCCCTTAGGCTTAGGGATCCCCAGGCCTGGGGCGCCCCAGCCCTTAGGCTTTGGGAGCCACATGCCTGGGGCGCCCAAGCCCTTAGGCTTAGGGAGCCCCGGGCCTGGGGCGCCACAGCCCTTAGTTTAGGGAGCCCTATGCCTGGGGCGCCCCAGCCCTTAGGCTTAGGGAGCACCTGGCCTGGGGCGCCCCAGCCCTTAGGCTTTGGGAACCCCGGCCTGGGACGCCCCAGCCCTTAGGCTTAGGGAACCCCAGGCCAGGGGCGTCCCAGCACTTAGGCTTAGGGAGCCGCAGGCCTTGGGCTCCCCAGCTCTTAGAGTTAGGAAGCCCCAGGCCTAGGGCGCCCCAGCCCTTAGGCTTAGGAAGCCTCATGCCTGGGGCGCCCCAGCCCTTAGGATAAAGGAACCCCAGGCCTGAGACGCCCCAGCCATTAGGCTTAGGGAGCCTCATGCCTGGGGCGCCCCAGCCCTTAGGCTTAAGGAACCCCAGGCCTGGGGCACCCCATCCCTTAGGCTTAGGGAGATCCTGGCCAGGGGCGCCCCAGCACTTAGGCTTTGGGAGCCCCAAGCCTGGGGTGCCCCAGCATTTGGCTTAGGGTCCCCCAGACCTGGGGCGCCCCTGCCCTTAGGCTTACGGAGCCCCAGGCCTGGGACTCCACAGCCCTTAGCTTTGGAAGCCCAGGCCAGGGGCTTCCCAGCCCTTAGGCTTAAGGAACCCCAGGCCTGGGGCGTCCCAGCCCTTAGGCTTAGGGAGAACCTGGCCAGGAGCGCCCCAGCACTTAGGCTTTGGGAGCCCCAGGCCTGGGGCTTCCCAGCCCTTAGGCTTAGGGAGCCCCACGCCTGCCCCCCCCCAGTCCTTAGGCTTTGGGAGCCCAAGGCCTGGGGCGCCCCAGCCCTTAGGCTTAGGGAGCCTCAGGCCTGTGGCGCCCCAGCATTTACACTTTGGGAGCCCAAGGCCTGGGGCGCCCCAGCCCTTAGGCTTAGCGAATCCCAGGCTTGGGGCGCCCCTGCCCTTAGGCTTGGGTAGCCCCAGGATGGGGCGCCCCAGCCCTTAAGCTTAGGTAGCCCCAGGCCTGGGGCGCCCCAGCACATAAGCTTAGGGAGCCACAGGTGGGGCGCCAAAGCCTTTAGGCTTAGGGAGCCCCAAGCCTTGGGCGCCCCAGCCCTTAAGCTTAGGGAGCCCCAAGCCTTGGGCGCTCCAGCCCTTAAGCTTAGGGAGACCCAGGCCTGTGCACCCCAGCCTTTAGGCTTTGGGAGCCCCAGGCTGGGGCGCCCCAGTCATTAGGCCTTGGGAGCCCCAAACCTGGGGCGCCCCAGCCTTTAGGTTATGGAGCCCCAGGACTGGGGCTCCCCAGCATTTAGGTTTAGGGAGCCCCAGGCCTGGGGCGCCCAGCCCTTAGGATTAGGGAGCCCCAGGCTTGGGGTGCCCCAGCCCTTAGGCTTAGGAAGCCCCACTTTGGGGAGCCCCAGCCCTTAGGCTTTGGGAGCCCCAGGCCTGGGGCGCCCCAGGCCTTAGGCTTAGGGAGCACCAGGCCTGAGGCGCCCCAGCACTTAGGCTTGGGAGCCCAAGGCCTGGGGCGCCCCAGCCCTTAGGCTTAGGGAGTCCCAGGCTTGGGGACCCCCAGCCCTTAGGCTTTGGGCGCCCCAGGCCTGGGGAGCCACAGTCCTTAGGCTTAGGGAGCCCCACGCCTGGACCCCCAACCCTTAGGCGTTGGGAGCCCAAGATCTGGGGCGCCACAGACCTTAAGCTTAGGGGCGCCCCAGCCCTTAGGCTTAGGGAGCCCCAAGCCTGGCGTGCCCCAAACCTTAGGCTTTGGGAACCCCAGACCTGGGCGCCCGAGTCATTAGGCTTTGGGAGCCGCAGGCCTGGGGCGCTCTAGCCATTAGGCTTTGGGTGCCCCAGGACTGGGGTGCCCCAGCCATTAGGCTTAGGGAGCACCGGGCCTGGGGTGCCCCTGCCCTTAGGCTTAGGGATCCCTAGGTCTGGGGCGCCCCAGCCCTTAGGCTTAGGGAGCACCTGGCCTGGGGCGCCCTAGAACTTAGGCTTAGGGAGCCCCAGGCCTGTGGCGCCCCAGCACTTAGGCTTAGGGAGCCCCAGGCCTGGGGCACCCCTGCCCTTAGGCTTTGGGAACCCCACACTGGGACGCCCCAACCCTTAGGCTTAGGGTGCCCCAGGCCTGGGGCGCCCTAGCCTTTAGGTTATGGAGCCCCAGGACTGGGGCGCCCCAGCATTTAGGTTTAGGGAGCCCCAGCCCTTAGTATTAGAGAGCCCCAGGCTTGGGGTGCCCCAGCCCTTCGGCTTAGGAAGCCCCAGTTTGGGGAGCCCCAGCCCTTAGGCTTAGGGAGCCCCAGGCCTGTGGCTCCCCAGCCTTTAGGCTTAGGGAGCACCACGCCTGAGGCGCCCCAGCACTTAGGCTTTGGGAGCCCAAGGCCTGGGGCGCCCCAGCCATTAGGCTTAGGGAGTCCCAGGCTTGGGGCCCCCAGCCCTTAGGCTTTGGACGCCCCAGGCCTGGGGCGCCCCAGCACTTAGGCTTAGGGTGCCCCATACCTGGGGCCCCCCAACCCTTAGGCTTTGGGAGGCCAAGGCCTGGGGCGCCACAGACCTTAGGCTTAGGGAGCCCCAGGCCAGGGGCGCCCCAGCCCTTAGGCTTAGGGAGCCCCAAGCCTGGCGCGCCCCAATCCTTAGGCTTTGGGAGCCCCAGGCCTGGGCGCCCCAGCCTTTAGACTTTGGGAGCCGCAGGCCTGGGGCTCTCTAGCCATTAGGCTTTGGGTGCCCCAGGACTGGGGTGCCCCAGCCATTAGGCTTAGGGAGCCCCTGGCCTGGGGTGCCCCTGCCCTTAGGCTTAGGGATCCCTAGGCCTGGGGCGCCCCAGCCCTTAGGCTTAGGGAGCACCTGGCCTGGGTGCCCAAGAACTTAGGCTTAGGGAGCCCCAGGCCTGGGGCGACCCATCCCATAGGCTTAGGGAGCCCCAGGCTTGGGGCGCCCCTGCCCTTAGGCTTTGGGAACCCCAGATTGGGACGCACCAACCCTTAGGCTTAGGGTGCCCCATGCCTGGGGTGCCCCAGCACTTAGGCTTAGGGAGCCCCAGGTCTTGGGCGCCCCAGCCCTTAGAGTTAGGGAGGCCCAGGTCTAGGGCGCCCCAGCCCTTAGGCTTAGGGAGCCCCAAGCCTGGCGCGCCCCAATCCTTAGGCTTTGGGAGCCCCAGGCCTGGGCGCCCCAGCCTTTAGACTTTGGGAGCCGCAGGCCTGGGGCTCTCTAGCCATTAGGCTTAGGGTGCCCCAGGACTGGGGTGCCCCAGCCATTAGGCTTAGGGAGCCCCTGGCCTGGGGTGCCCCTGCCCTTAGGCTTAGGGATCCCTAGGCCTGGGGCGCCCCAGCCCTTAGGCTTAGGGAGCACCTGGCCTGGGGCGCCCAAGAACTTAGGCTTAGGGAGCCCCAGGCCTGGGGCGACCCATCCCATAGGCTTAGGGAGCCCCAGGCTTGGGGCGCCCCTGCCCTTAGGCTTTGGGAACCCCAGATTGGGACGCACCAACCCTTAGGCTTAGGGTGCCCCAGGCCTGGGGTGCCCCAGCACTTAGGCTTAGGGAGCCCAAGGTCTTGGGCGCCCCAGCCCTTAGAGTTAGGGAGGCCCAGGTCTAGGGCGCCCCAGCCCTTAGGCTTAGGGAGCCTCAAGCCTGGGACTCCCCAGCCCTTAGGATTAAGGAACCCCAGGCCTGGGACGCCCCAGCCCTTAGGCTTAAGGAACCCCAGACCTGGGGCGCCCCAGCCCTTAGGCTTAGGGAGAAACTGGCCAGGGGCGCCCCAGCACTTAGGCTTTGGGAGCCCCACGCCTGGGGCTTCCCAGCCCTTAGGCTTAGGGAGCCCCACGCCTGGGGCACCCCAGCCCTTAGTATTTGGGACCCCAGTCCTGGGGCGCCCCAGCCCTTAGGCTTAGGGAGCCCAGGCCGGTGGCGCCACAAACCCTTAGGCTTTGGGAGACCCAGGCGTGGGGTGCCCCAGTCCTTAGGAAAAGGGAGCCCCAGGCCTGGGGCGCCCCAGCTTTTAGGCTTTAGGAACACCTGGTTGGGGCGCCCCAGAACTTAGGCTTTGGGAGCCCCAGGGCCTGGGGCGACCCACTCCATAGGCTTAGGGAGCCCCAGGCCTGGGGCGCCCCAGCACTTAGGCTTAGGGAGCCCCAGGCCTGGGGCGACCCATCCCATAGGCTTTGGGAACCCCAGACTGGGACGCCCCAACCCTTAGGCTTAGGGTGCCCCAGTTCTGGGGCGCACCAGCACTTAGGCTTAGGGAGCCCCAGGTGTGGGCGCCCCAGCTCTTAGAGTTAGGGTGGCCGAGGCCTAGGGCGCCCCAGCCCTTACGCTTAGGGAGCCTCATGCCTGGTGCTCCCCAGCCCTTAGGATTAAGGAACCCCTGGCCTGGGGCTCCCCAGCCCTTAGGCTAAGGGAGAACCTGGCCAGGGGCGCCCCAGCACTTAGGCTTTGGGAGCCCCAGGCCTGGGGTGCCCCAGCCCTTAGGCTTAGGGAACACCTGGCCTGGGGCGCCCCAGAACTTAGGCTTAGGGATCCCCAGGCCTGTGGCTCCCCAGCCCTTAGGCTTTGGGAGCCCCAGGCCTGGGATGCCCCAGCCCTTAGGCTTTGGGAGCCCCAGGCATGTGGCGCCCCATCCCTTAGGCTTTGGGAACCCCAGGCAGGGGTGCGCCAGCCCGTGGGCTTAGGGAGCCCCAGGCCTGGGGCACCCCAGCACTTCGGCTTAGGGAGCCTCATGCCTGGGGCGCCCCAGCCTTTGTTTTAAGGAACCACAGGCCTGGGGCACCCCAGCACTTAGGCTTATGGAGCCCCAGGCCTGGGGTGCCCCAGCCATTAGGCTTAGGGACCCCCAGGCCTAGGGCGCCCCTGCCCTTAGGCTTAGGTATCCCCAGGTCTGGGGCGCCCCAGACTTTAGTATTTGGGACCACAGTCCTGGGGCGCCCCAGCCCTTAGTCTTAGGGAGGCCCAGGCCTGCGGCGCCACAAACCCTTGGGCTGTGGGAGCCCCAGGACTGGGGTGCCCCAGTCCTTAGGAAAAGGGAGCCCAGGGCCTGGGGCGCCCCAGCCCTTAGGCGTAGGGAGCACCAGGCCTGAGGCGCCCCAGCACTTAGGCGTTGGGAGCCCAAGGCTTGGGGCACCCCAGCCCTTAGGCATAGGGAGCCCAAGGCCTGGGGCGCCCCAGGCCTTAGGATTTGGGACCCCAGTCCTGGGGCGCCCCAGCCCTTAAGCATTGGGAGCCCCAGGCCTGGGGCGCCCCAGAACTTAGGCTTAGGGACCCCCTGGCATGGGGTGACCCTGCCCTTAGGCTTAGGTAGCCCCAGGCCATGGGAGCCCTAGCCCTTAGGCTTAGGGAGCCCCAAGCCTGGCGCCCCCCAGCCTATAGGCTTTGAGAGCCCAAGGCCTGGGGCGCCCCTGCCCTTAGGCTTAGGTAGCCCCAGGCCATGGGAGCCCTAGCCCTTAGGCTTAGGGAGCCCCAAGCCTGGCGCCCCCCAGCCTTTAGGCTTCGGGAGCCGCAGCCTGGGGTGCTCCAGCCATTAGGCTTTGGGTGCCCCAGGACTGGGGTGCCCCTGCCCTTATGCTTAGGGATCCCTTGGCCTGGGGCGCCCCAGCCCTTAGGCTTAGGGAGCACCTGGCGTGGGGCGCCCCAGAACTTAGGCTTAGGGAGCCCCAGGCCTGGGGCGACCCATCCCATAGGCTTAGGGAGCCCTAGGCCTGGGGCGCCCGAGCCCTTAGGCTTTGGGAACCCCGGCCTGGGATGCCCCAGCCCTTAGGATTAGGGAGCCCCAGGCCTGGGGCGCCCCAGCACTTAGGCTTAGGGAGCCCCAGGCCATGGGCGCCCCAGCCCTTAGAGTTAGGGAGCCCAAGGCCTAGGGCGCCCCAGCCCTTAGCCTTAGGGAGCCTCATGCCTAGGGCGCCCCAGCCCTTAGGGTTAAGGAACCCCAGGCCTGGGGCGCCCCAGCACTTAGGCTTTGGGAGCCCCAGGCCTGGGGCTTCCCAGGCCTTAGGCTTATGGAGCCCCACGCTTGGCCCCCCCATCCCAGCCCTTAGGCTTTGGGAGCCCAAGGCCTGGGGCGCCCCAGCCCTTAGGCTTAGGGAGCCCCAGGCCTGGGGCGCCCCAGCACTTAGGCTTAGGGAGCCCCAGGCCATGGGCGCCCCAACCCTTAGAGTTAGGGAGCCCAAGGCCTAGGGCGCCCCAGCCCTTAGGCTTAAGGAGCCCTATGCCTGGGGCGCCCCAGCCCTTAGGCTTAGGGAGCACCTGGCCTGGGGCGCCCCAGCCCTTAGGCTTTGGGAACCCCGGCCTGGGACGCCCCAGCCCTTAGGATTAGGGAACCCCAGGCCAGGGGCGTCCCAGCACTTAGGCTTAGGGAGCCGCAGGCCTTGGGCTCCCCAGCTCTTAGAGTTAGGAAGCCCCAGGCCTAGGGCGCCCCAGCCCATAGGCTTAGGAAGCCTCATGCCTGGGGTGCCCCAGCCCTTAGGATAAAGGAACCCCAGGCCTGAGACGCCCCAGCCATTAGGCTTAGGGAGCCTCATGCCTGGGGCGCCCCAGCCCTTAGGCTTAAGGAACCCCAGGCCTGGGGCACCCCATCCCTTAGGCTTAGGGAGAACCTGGCCAGGGGCGCCCCAGCACTTAGGCTTTGGGAGCCCCAAGCCTGGGGTGCCCCAGCATTTGGCTTAGGGTCCCCCAGACCTGGGGCGCCCCTGCCCTTAGGCTTACGGAGCCCCAGGCCTGGGACTCCACAGCCCTTAGCTTTGGAAGCCCCAGGCCAGGGGCTTCCCAGCCCTTAGGCTTAAGGAACCCCAGGCCTGGGGCGTCCCAGCCCTTAGGCTTAGGGAGAACCTGGCCAGGAGCGCCCCAGCACTTAGGCTTTGGGAGCCCCAGGCCTGGGGCTTCCCAGCCCTTAGGCTTAGGGAGCCCCACGCCTGCCCTCCCCCAATCCTTAGGCTTTTGGGAGCCCAAGGCCTGGGGCGCCCCAGCCCTTAGGCTTAGGGAGCCTCAGGCCTGTGGCGCCCCAGCATTTACACTTTGGGAGCCCAAGGCCTGGGGCGCCCCAGCCCTTAGGCTTAGCGAATCCCAGGCTTGGGGCGCCCCTGCCCTTAGGCTTGGGTAGCCCCAGGATGGGGCGCCCCAGCCCTTAAGCTTAGGTAGCCCCAGGCCTGGGGCGCCCAAGCACATAAGCTTAGGGAGCCACAGGTGGGGCGCCAAAGCCTTTAGGCTTAGGGAGCCCCAAGCCTTGGGCGCCCCAGCCCTTAAGCTTAGGGAGCCCCAAGCCTTGGGCGCTCCAGCCCTTAAGCTTAGGGAGACCCAGGCCTGTGCACCCCAGCCTTTAGGCTTTGGGAGCCCCAGGACTGGGGCGCCCCAGTCATTAGGCCTTGGGAGCCCCAAACCTGGCGCGCCCCAGCCTTTAGGTTATGGAGCCCCAGGACTTGGGCGCCCCAGCATTTAGGTTTAGGGAGCCCCAGGCCTGGGGCGCCCAGCCCTTAGGATTAGGGAGCCCCAGGCTTGGGGTGCCCCAGCCCTTAGGCTTAGGAAGCCCCAGTTTGGGGAGCCCCAGCCCTTAGGCTTTGGGAGCCCCAAGCCTGGGGCGCCCCAGGCCTTAGGCTTAGGGAGCACCAGGCCTGGGGCGCCCAAGAACTTAGGCTTAGGGAGCCCCAGGCCTGGGGCGCCCCAGCACTTAGGCTTAGGGAGCCGCAGGCCTGGGGCGACCCATCCCATAGGCTTAGGGAGCCCCAGGCTTGGGGCGCCCCTGCCCTTAGGCTTTGGGAACCCCAGATTGGAACGCACCAACCCTTAGGCTTAGGGTGCCCCAGGCCTGGGGTGCCCCAGCACTTAGGCTTAGGGAGCCCCAGGTCTTGGGCGCCCCAGCCCTTAGAGTTAGGGAGGCCCAGGTCTAGGGCGCCCCAGCCCTTAGGCTTAGGGAGCCTCAAGCCTGGGACTCCCCAGCCCTTAGGATTAAGGAACCCCAGGCCTGGGACGCCCCAGCCCTTAGGCTTAAGGAACCCCAGACCTGGGGCGCCCCAGCCCTTAGGCTTAGGGAGAAACTGGCCAGGGGCGCCCCAGCACTTAGGCTTTGGGAGCCCCACGCCTGGGGCTTCCCAGCCCTTAGGCTTAGGGAGCCCCACGCCTGGGGCACCCCAGCCCTTAGTATTTGGGACCCCAGTCCTGGGGCGCCCCAGCCCTTAGGCTTAGGGAGCCCAGGCCGGTGGCGCCACAAACCCTTAGGCTTTGGGAGACCCAGGCGTGGGGTGCCCCAGTCCTTAGGAAAAGGGAGCCCCAGGCCTGGGGCGCCCCAGCTTTTAGGCTTTAGGAACACCTGGTTGGGGCGCCCCAGAACTTAGGCTTTGGGAGCCCCAGGGCCTGGGGCGACCCACTCCATAGGCTTAGGGAGCCCCAGGCCTGGGGCGCCCCAGCACTTAGGCTTAGGGAGCCCCAGGCCTGGGGCGACCCATCCCATAGGCTTTGGGAACCCCAGACTGGGACGCCCCAACCCTTAGGCTTAGGGTGCCCCAGTTCTGGGGCGCACCAGCACTTAGGCTTAGGGAGCCCCAGGTGTGGGCGCCCCAGCTCTTAGAGTTAGGGTGGCCGAGGCCTAGGGCGCCCCAGCCCTTACGCTTAGGGAGCCTCATGCCTGGTGCTCCCCAGCCCTTAGGATTAAGGAACCCCTGGCCTGGGGCTCCCCAGCCCTTAGGCTAAGGGAGAACCTGGCCAGGGGCGCCCCAGCACTTAGGCTTTGGGAGCCCCAGGCCTGGGGCGCCCCAGCCCTTAGGCTTAGGGAACACCTGGCCTGGGGCGCCCCAGAACTTAGGCTTAGGGATCCCCAGGCCTGTGGCACCCCAGCCCTTAGGCTTTGGGAGCCCCAGGCCTGGGATGCCCCAGCCCTTAGGCTTTGGGAGCCCCAGGCATGTGGCGCCCCATCCCTTAGGCTTTGGGAACCCCAGGCAGGGGTGCGCCAGCCCGTAGGCTTAGGGAGCCCCAGGCCTGGGGCACCCCAGCACTTCGGCTTAGGGAGCCTCATGCCTGGGGCGCCCCAGCCTTTGTTTTAAGGAACCACAGGCCTGGGGCACCCCAGCACTTAGGCTTATGGAGCCCCAGGCCTGGGGTGCCCCAGCCATTAGGCTTAGGGACCCCCAGGCCTAGGGCGCCCCTGCCCTTAGGCTTAGGTATCCCCAGGTCTGGGGCGTCCCAGACTTTAGTATTTGGGACCACAGTCCTGGGGCGCCCCAGCCCTTAGTCTTAGGGAGGCCCAGGCCTGCGGCGCCACAAACCCTTGGGCTGTGGGAGCCCCAGGACTGGGGTGCCCCAGTCCTTAGGAAAAGGGAGCCCAGGGCCTGGGGCGCCCCAGCCCTTAGGCGTAGGGAGCACCAGGCCTGAGGCGCCCCAGCACTTAGGCGTTGGGAGCCCAAGGCTTGGGGCACCCCAGCCCTTAGGCATAGGGAGCCCAAGGCCTGGGGCGCCCCAGGCCTTAGGATTTGGGACCCCAGTCCTGGGGCGCCCCAGCCCTTAAGCATTGGGAGCCCCAGGCCTGGGGCGCCCCAGAACTTAGGCTTAGGGACCCCCTGGCATGGGGTGACCCTGCCCTTAGGCTTAGGTAGCCCCAGGCCATGGGAGCCCTAGCCCTTAGGCTTAGGGAGCCCCAAGCCTGGCGCCCCCCAGCCTATAGGCTTTGAGAGCCCAAGGCCTGGGGCGCCCCTGCCCTTAGGCTTAGGTAGCCCCAGGCCATGGGAGCCCTAGCCCTTAGGCTTAGGGAGCCCCAAGCCTGGCGCCCCCCAGCCTTTAGGCTTCGGGAGCCGCAGCCTGGGGTGCTCCAGCCATTAGGCTTTGGGTGCCCCAGGACTGGGGTGCCCCTGCCCTTATGCTTAGGGATCCCTTGGCCTGGGGCGCCCCAGCCCTTAGGCTTAGGGAGCACCTGGCGTGGGGCGCCCCAGAACTTAGGCTTAGGGAGCCCCAGGCCTGGGGCGACCCATCCCATAGGCTTAGGGAGCCCTAGGCCTGGGGCGCCCGAGCCCTTAGGCTTTGGGAACCCCGGCCTGGGATGCCCCAGCCCTTAGGATTAGGGAGCCCCAGGCCTGGGGCGCCCCAGCACTTAGGCTTAGGGAGCCCCAGGCCATGGGCGCCCCAGCCCTTAGAGTTAGGGAGCCCAAGGCCTAGGGCGCCCCAGCCCTTAGCCTTAGGGAGCCTCATGCCTAGGGCGCCCCAGCCCTTAGGGTTAAGGAACCCCAGGCCTGGGGCGCCCCAGCACTTAGGCTTTGGGAGCCCCAGGCCTGGGGCTTCCCAGGCCTTAGGCTTATGGAGCCCCACGCTTGGCCCCCCCATCCCAGCCCTTAGGCTTTGGGAGCCCAAGGCCTGGGGCGCCCCAGCCCTTAGGCTTAGGGAGCCCCAGGCCTGGGGCGCCCCAGCACTTAGGCTTAGGGAGCCCCAGGCCATGGGCGCCCCAACCCTTAGAGTTAGGGAGCCCAAGGCCTAGGGCGCCCCAGCCCTTAGGCTTAAGGAGCCCTATGCCTGGGGCGCCCCAGCCCTTAGGCTTAGGGAGCACCTGGCCTGGGGCGCCCCAGCCCTTAGGCTTTGGGAACCCCGGCCTGGGACGCCCCAGCCCTTAGGCTTAGGGAACCCCAGGCCAGGGGCGTCCCAGCACTTAGGCTTAGGGAGCCGCAGGCCTTGGGCTCCCCAGCTCTTAGAGTTAGGAAGCCCCAGGCCTAGGGCGCCCCAGCCCATAGGCTTAGGAAGCCTCATGCCTGGGGTGCCCCAGCCCTTAGGATAAAGGAACCCCAGGCCTGAGACGCCCCAGCCATTAGGCTTAGGGAGCCTCATGCCTGGGGCGCCCCAGCCCTTAGGCTTAAGGAACCCCAGGCCTGGGGCACCCCATCCCTTAGGCTTAGGGAGAACCTGGCCAGGGGCGCCCCAGCACTTAGGCTTTGGGAGCCCCAAGCCTGGGGTGCCCCAGCATTTGGCTTAGGGTCCCCCAGACCTGGGGCGCCCCTGCCCTTAGGCTTACGGAGCCCCAGGCCTGGGACTCCACAGCCCTTAGCTTTGGAAGCCCCAGGCCAGGGGCTTCCCAGCCCTTAGGCTTAAGGAACCCCAGGCCTGGGGCGTCCCAGCCCTTAGGCTTAGGGAGAACCTGGCCAGGAGCGCCCCAGCACTTAGGCTTTGGGAGCCCCAGGCCTGGGGCTTCCCAGCCCTTAGGCTTAGGGAGCCCCACGCCTGCCCTCCCCCAATCCTTAGGCTTTTGGGAGCCCAAGGCCTGGGGCGCCCCAGCCCTTAGGCTTAGGGAGCCTCAGGCCTGTGGCGCCCCAGCATTTACACTTTGGGAGCCCAAGGCCTGGGGCGCCCCAGCCCTTAGGCTTAGCGAATCCCAGGCTTGGGGCGCCCCTGCCCTTAGGCTTGGGTAGCCCCAGGATGGGGCGCCCCAGCCCTTAAGCTTAGGTAGCCCCAGGCCTGGGGCGCCCAAGCACATAAGCTTAGGGAGCCACAGGTGGGGCGCCAAAGCCTTTAGGCTTAGGGAGCCCCAAGCCTTGGGCGCCCCAGCCCTTAAGCTTAGGGAGCCCCAAGCCTTGGGCGCTCCAGCCCTTAAGCTTAGGGAGACCCAGGCCTGTGCACCCCAGCCTTTAGGCTTTGGGAGCCCCAGGACTGGGGCGCCCCAGTCATTAGGCCTTGGGAGCCCCAAACCTGGCGCGCCCCAGCCTTTAGGTTATGGAGCCCCAGGACTGGGGCGCCCCAGCATTTAGGTTTAGGGAGCCCCAGGCCTGGGGCGCCCAGCCCTTAGGATTAGGGAGCCCCAGGCTTGGGGTGCCCCAGCCCTTAGGCTTAGGAAGCCCCAGTTTGGGGAGCCCCAGCCCTTAGGCTTTGGGAGCCCCAAGCCTGGGGCGCCCCAGGCCTTAGGCTTAGGGAGCACCAGGCCTGGGGCGCCCAAGAACTTAGGCTTAGGGAGCCCCAGGCCTGGGGCGCCCCAGCACTTAGGCTTAGGGAGCCCCAGGCCTGGGGCGACCCATCCCATAGGCTTAGGGAGCCCCAGGCTTGGGGCGCCCCTGCCCTTAGGCTTTGGGAACCCCAGATTGGAACGCACCAACCCTTAGGCTTAGGGTGCCCCAGGCCTGGGGTGCCCCAGCACTTAGGCTTAGGGAGCCCCAGGTCTTGGGCGCCCCAGCCCTTAGAGTTAGGGAGGCCCAGGTCTAGGGCGCCCCAGCCCTTAGGCTTAGGGAGCCTCAAGCCTGGGACTCCCCAGCCCTTAGGATTAAGGAACCCCAGGCCTGGGACGCCCCAGCCCTTAGGCTTAAGGAACCCCAGACCTGGGGCGCCCCAGCCCTTAGGCTTAGGGAGAAACTGGCCAGGGGCGCCCCAGCACTTAGGCTTTGGGAGCCCCACGCCTGGGGCTTCCCAGCCCTTAGGCTTAGGGAGCCCCACGCCTGGGGCACCCCAGCCCTTACTATTTGGGACCCCAGTCCTGGGGCGCCCCAGCCCTTAGGCTTAGGGAGCCCAGGCCGGTGGCGCCACAAACCCTTAGGCTTTGGGAGACCCAGGCGTGGGGTGCCCCAGTCCTTAGGAAAAGGGAGCCCCAGGACTGGGGCGCCCCAGTTTTTAGGCTTTAGGAACACCTGGTTGGGGCGCCCCAGAACTTAGGCTTAGGGAGCCCCAGGGCCTGGGGCGACCCACTCCATAGGCTTAGGGAGCCCCAGGCCTGGGGCGCCCCAGCACTTAGGCTTAGGGAGCCCCAGGCCTGGGGCGACCCATCCCATAGGCTTTGGGAACCCCAGACTGGGACGCCCCAACCCTTAGGCTTAGGGTGCCCCAGTTCTGGGGCGCACCAGCACTTAGGCTTAGGGAGCCCCAGGTGTGGGCGCCCCAGCCCTTAGAGTTAGGGTGGCCGAGGCCTAGGGCGCCCCAGCCCTTACGCTTAGGGAGCCTCATGCCTGGTGCTCCCCAGCCCTTAGGATTAAGGAACCCCTGGCCTGGGGCTCCCCAGCCCTTAGGCTAAGGGAGAACCTGGCCAGGGGCGCCCCAGCACTTAGGCTTTGGGAGCCCCAGGCCTGGGGCGCCCCAGCCCTTAGGCTTAGGGAACACCTGGCCTGGGGCGCCCCAGAACTTAGGCTTAGGGATCCCCAGGCCTGTGGCTCCCCAGCCCTTAGGCTTTGGGAGCCCCAGGCATGTGGCGCCCCATCCCTTAGGCTTTGGGAACCCCAGGCAGGGGTGCGCCAGCCCGTAGGCTTAGGGAGCCCCAGGCCTGGGGCACCCCAGCACTTCGGCTTAGGGAGCCTCATGCCTGGGGCGCCCCAGCCTTTGTTTTAAGGAACCACAGGCCTGGGGCACCCCAGCACTTAGGCTTATGGAGCCCCAGGCCTGGGGTGCCCAAGCCATTAGGCTTAGGGACCCCCAGGCCTTGGGCGCCCCTGCCCTTAGGCTTAGGTAGCCCCAGGTCTGGGGCGCCCCAGACTTTAGTATTTGGGACCACAGTCCTGGGGCGCCCCAGCCCTTAGTCTTAGGGAGGCCCAGGCCTGCGGCGCCCCAAACCCTTGGGCTGTGGGAGCCCCAGGACTGGGGTGCCCCAGTCCTTAGGAAAAGGGAGCCCAGGGTCTGGGGCGCCCCAGCCCTTAGGCTTAGGGAGCACCAGGCCTGAGGCGCCCCAGCACTTAGGCGTTGGGAGCCCAAGGCCTGGGGCACCCCAGCCCTTAGGCATAGGGAGCCCAAGGTCTGGGGCGCCCCAGCCCTTAGGATTTGGGACCCCAGTCCTGGGGCGCCCCAGCCCTTAAGCATTGGGAGCCCCAGGCCTGGGGCGCCCCAGAACTTAGGCTTAGGGACCCCCTGGCCTGGGGTGCCCCTGCCCTTAGGCTTAGGTAGCCCCAGGCCATGGGAGCCCTAGCCCTTAGGCTTAGGGAGCCCTAAGCCTGGCGCCCCCCAGCCTATAGGCTTTGGGAGCCCAAGGCCTGGGGCGCCCCAGCCTTTAGGCTTCGGGAGCCGCAGCCTGGGGTGCTCCAGCCATTAGGCTTTGGGTGCCCCAGGACTGGGGTGCCCCTGCCCTTATGCTTAGGGATCCCTTGGCCTGGGGCGCCCCAGCCCTTAGGCTTAGGGAGCACCTGGCGTGGGGCGCCCCAGAACTTAGGCTTAGGGAGCCCCAGGCCTGGGGCGACCCATCCCATAGGCTTAGGGAGCCCTAGGCCTGGGGCGCCCGAGCCCTTAGGCTTTGGGAGCCCCGGCCTGGGATGCCCCAGCCCTTAGGATTAGGGAGCCCCAGGCCTGGGGCGCCCCAGCACTTAGGCTTAGGGAGCCCCAGGCCATGGGCGCCCCAGCCCTTAGAGTTAGGGAGCCCAAGGCCTAGGGCGCCCCAGCCCTTAGCCTTAGGGAGCCTCATGCCTAGGGCGCCCCAGCCCTTAGGGTTAAGGAACCCCAGGCCTGGGGCGCCCCAGCACTTAGGCTTTGGGAACCCCAGGCCTGGGGCTTCCCAGGCCTTAGGCTTATGGAGCCCCACGCTTGGCCCCCCCACCCCAGCCCTTAGGCTTTGGGAGCCCAAGGCCTGGGGCGCCCCAGCCCTTAGGCTTAGGGAGCCCCAGGCCTGGGGCGCCCCAGCACTTAGGCTTAGGGAGCCCCAGGCCATGGGCGCCCCAACCCTTAGAGTTAGGGAGCCCAAGGCCTAGGGCGCCCCAGCCCTTAGGCTTAAGGAGCCCTATGCCTGGGGCGCCCCAGCCCTTAGGCTTAGGGAGCACCTGGCCTGGGGCGCCCCAGCCCTTAGGCTTTGGGAACCCCGGCCTGGGACGCCCCAGCCCTTAGGCTTAGGGAACCCCAGGCCAGGGGCGTCCCAGCACTTAGGCTTAGGGAGCCGCAGGCCTTGGGCTCCCCAGCTCTTAGAGTTAGGAAGCCCCAGGCCTAGGGCGCCCCAGCCCTTAGGCTTTGGGAGCCCCAGGCATGTGGCGCCCCATCCCTTAGGCTTTGGGAACCCCAGGCAGGGGTGCGCCAGCCCGTAGGCTTAGGGAGCCCCAGGCCTGGGGCACCCCAGCACTTCGGCTTAGGGAGCCTCATGCCTGGGGCGCCCCAGCCTTTGTTTTAAGGAACCACAGGCCTGGGGCACCCCAGCACTTAGGCTTATGGAGCCCCAGGCCTGGGGTGCCCAAGCCATTAGGCTTAGGGACCCCCAGGCCTTGGGCGCCCCTGCCCTTAGGCTTAGGTAGCCCCAGGTCTGGGGCGCCCCAGACTTTAGTATTTGGGACCACAGTCCTGGGGCGCCCCAGCCCTTAGTCTTAGGGAGGCCCAGGCCTGCGGCGCCCCAAACCCTTGGGCTGTGGGAGCCCCAGGACTGGGGTGCCCCAGTCCTTAGGAAAAGGGAGCCCAGGGTCTGGGGCGCCCCAGCCCTTAGGCTTAGGGAGCACCAGGCCTGAGGCGCCCCAGCACTTAGGCGTTGGGAGCCCAAGGCCTGGGGCACCCCAGCCCTTAGGCATAGGGAGCCCAAGGTCTGGGGCGCCCCAGCCCTTAGGATTTGGGACCCCAGTCCTGGGGCGCCCCAGCCCTTAAGCATTGGGAGCCCCAGGCCTGGGGCGCCCCAGAACTTAGGCTTAGGGACCCCCTGGCCTGGGGTGCCCCTGCCCTTAGGCTTAGGTAGCCCCAGGCCATGGGAGCCCTAGCCCTTAGGCTTAGGGAGCCCTAAGCCTGGCGCCCCCCAGCCTATAGGCTTTGGGAGCCCAAGGCCTGGGGCGCCCCAGCCTTTAGGCTTCGGGAGCCGCAGCCTGGGGTGCTCCAGCCATTAGGCTTTGGGTGCCCCAGGACTGGGGTGCCCCTGCCCTTATGCTTAGGGATCCCTTGGCCTGGGGCGCCCCAGCCCTTAGGCTTAGGGAGCACCTGGCGTGGGGCGCCCCAGAACTTAGGCTTAGGGAGCCCCAGGCCTGGGGCGACCCATCCCATAGGCTTAGGGAGCCCTAGGCCTGGGGCGCCCGAGCCCTTAGGCTTTGGGAGCCCCGGCCTGGGATGCCCCAGCCCTTAGGATTAGGGAGCCCCAGGCCTGGGGCGCCCCAGCACTTAGGCTTAGGGAGCCCCAGGCCATGGGCGCCCCAGCCCTTAGAGTTAGGGAGCCCAAGGCCTAGGGCGCCCCAGCCCTTAGCCTTAGGGAGCCTCATGCCTAGGGCGCCCCAGCCCTTAGGGTTAAGGAACCCCAGGCCTGGGGCGCCCCAGCACTTAGGCTTTGGGAACCCCAGGCCTGGGGCTTCCCAGGCCTTAGGCTTATGGAGCCCCACGCTTGGCCCCCCCACCCCAGCCCTTAGGCTTTGGGAGCCCAAGGCCTGGGGCGCCCCAGCCCTTAGGCTTAGGGAGCCCCAGGCCTGGGGCGCCCCAGCACTTAGGCTTAGGGAGCCCCAGGCCATGGGCGCCCCAACCCTTAGAGTTAGGGAGCCCAAGGCCTAGGGCGCCCCAGCCCTTAGGCTTAAGGAGCCCTATGCCTGGGGCGCCCCAGCCCTTAGGCTTAGGGAGCACCTGGCCTGGGGCGCCCCAGCCCTTAGGCTTTGGGAACCCCGGCCTGGGACGCCCCAGCCCTTAGGCTTAGGGAACCCCAGGCCAGGGGCGTCCCAGCACTTAGGCTTAGGGAGCCGCAGGCCTTGGGCTCCCCAGCTCTTAGAGTTAGGAAGCCCCAGGCCTAGGGCGCCCCAGCCCTTAGGCTTAGGAAGCCTCATACCTGGGGCGCCCCAGCCCTTAGGATAAAGGAACCCCAGGCCTGAGACGCCCCAGCCATTAGGCTTAGGGAGCCTCATGCCTGGGGCGCCCCAACCCTTAGGCTTAAGGAACCCCAGGCCTGGGGCACCCCATCCCTTAGGCTTAGGGAGAACCTGGCCATGGGCGCCCCAGCACTTAGGCTTTGGGAGCCCCAAGCCTGGGGTGCCCCAGCATTTGGCTTAGGGTCCCCCAGACCTGGGGCGCCCCTGCCCTTAGGCTTACGGAGCCCCAGGCCTGGGACTCCACAGCCCTTAGCTTTGGAAGCCCCAGGCCAGGGGCTTCCCAGCCCTTAGGCTTAAGGAACCCCAGGCCTGGGGCGTCCCAGCCCTTAGGCTTAGGGAGAACCTGGCCAGGAGCGCCCCAGCACTTAGGCTTTGGGAGCCCCAGGCCTGGGGCTTCCCAGCCCTTAGGCTTAGGGAGCCCCACGCCTGCCCCCCCCAGTCCTTAGGCTTTGGGAGCCCAAGGCCTGGGGCGCCACAGCCCTTAGGCTTAGGGAGCCTCAGGCCTGTGGCACCCCAGCATTTACACTTTGGGAGCCCAAGGCCTGGGGCGTCCCAGCCCTTAGGCTTAGCGAATCCCAGGCTTGGGGCGTCCCTGCCCTTAGGCTTGGGTAGCCCCAGGATGGGGCGCCCCAGCCCTTAAGCTTAGGTAGCCCCAGGCCTGGGGCGCCCAAGCACATAAGCTTAGGGAGCCACAGGTGGGGCGCCAAAGCCTTTAGGCTTAGGGAGCCCCAAGCCTTGGGCGCCCCAGCCCTTAAGCTTAGGGAGCCCCAAGCCTTGGGCGCTCCAGCCCTTAAGCTTAGGGAGACCCAGGCCTGTGCACCCCAGCCTTTAGGGTTTGGGAGCCCCAGGACTGGGGCGCCCCAGTCATTAGGCCTTGGGAGCCCCAAACCTGGCGCGCCCCAGCCTTTAGGTTATGGAGCCCCAGGACTGGGGCGCCCCAGCATTTAGGTTTAGGGAGCCCCAGGCCTGGGGCGCCCAGCCCTTAGGATTAGGGAGCCCCAGGCTTGGGGTGCCCCAGCCCTTAGGCTTAGGAAGCCCCAGTTTGGGGAGCCCCAGCCCTTAGGCTTTGGGAGCCCCAGGCCTGGGGCGCCCCAGGCCTTAGGCTTAGGGAGCACCAGGCCTGGGGCGCCCAAAAACTTAGGCTTAGGGAGCCCCTGGCCTGGGGCGCCCCAGCACTTAGGCTTAGGGAGCCCCAGGCCTGGGGCGACCCATCCCATAGGCTTAGGGAGCCCCAGGCATGGGGCGCCCCTGCCCTTAGGCTTTGGGAACCCCAGATTGGAACGCACCAACCCTTAGGCTTAGGGTGCCCCAGGCCTGGGGTGCCCCAGCACTTAGGCTTAGGGAGCCCCAGGTCTTGGGCGCCCCAGCCCTTAGAGTTAGGGAGGCCCAGGTCTAGGGCGCCCCAGCCCTTAGGCTTAGGGAGCCTCAAGCCTGGGACTCCCCAGCCCTTAGGATTAAGGAACTCCAGGCCTGGGACGCCCCAGCCCTTAGGCTTAAGGAACCCCATACCTGGGGCGCCCCAGCCCTTAGGCTTAGGGAGAAACTGGCCAGGGGCGCCCCAGCACTTAGGCTTTGGGAGCCCCACGCCTGGGGCTTCCCAGCCCTTAGGCTTAGGGAGCCCCACGCCTGGGGCACCCCAGCCCTTACTATTTGGGACCCCAGTCCTGGGGCGCCCCAGCCCTTAGGCTTAGGGAGCCCAGGCCGGTGGCGCCACAAACCCTTAGGCTTTGGGAGACCCAGGCCTGGGGCGACCCAGTCCTTAGGAAAAGGGAGCCCCAGGCCTGGGGCGCCCCAGCTTTTAGGCTTTAGGAACACCTGGTTGGGGCGCCCCAGAACTTAGGCTTAGGGAGCCCCAGGGCCTGGGGCGACCCACTCCATAGGCTTAGGGAGCCCCAGGCCTGGGGCGCCCAAGCACTTAGGCTTAGGGAGCCCCAGGCCTGGGGCGACCCATCCCATAGGCTTTGGGAACCCCAGACTGGGACGCCCCAACCCTTAGGCTCAGGGTGCCCCAGTTCTGGGGCGCACCAGCACTTAGGCTTAGGGAGCCCCAGGTGTGGGCGCCCCAGCCCTTAGAGTTAGGGTGGCCGAGGCCTAGGGCGCCCCAGCCCTTACGCTAGGGAGCCTCATGCCTGGTGCTCCCCAGCCCTTAGGATTAAGGAACCCCTGGCCTGGGGCTCCCCAGCCCTTAGGCTAAGGGAGAACCTGGCCAGGGGCGCCCCAGCACTTAGGCTTTGGGAGCCCCAGGCCTGGGGCGCCCCAGCCCTTAGGCTTAGGGAACACCTGGCCTGGGGCGCCCCAGAACTTAGGCTTAGGGATCCCCAGGCCTGTGGCTCCCCAGCCCTTAGGCTTTGGGAGCCCCAGGCCTGGGATGCCCCAGCCCTTAGGCTTTGGGAGCCCCAGGCATGTGGCGCCCCATCCCTTAGGCTTTGGGAACCCCAGACAGGGGTGCGCCAGCCCGTAGGCTTAGGGAGCCCCAGGCCTGGGGCACCCCAGCACTTCGGCTTAGGGAGCCTCATGCCTGGGGCGCCCCAGCCTTTGTTTTAAGGAACCACAGGCCTGGGGCACCCCAGCACTTAGGCTTATGGAGCCCCAGGCCTGGGGTGCCCAAGCCATTAGGCTTAGGGACCCCCAGGCCTTGGGCGCCCCTGCCCTTAGGCTTAGGTAGCCCCAGGTCTGGGGCGCCCCAGACTTTAGTATTTGGGACCACAGTCCTGGGGCGCCCCAGCCCTTAGTCTTAGGGAGGCCCAGGCCTGCGGCGCCCCAAACCCTTGGGCTGTGGGAGCCCCAGGACTGGGGTGCCCCAGTCCTTAGGAAAAGGGAGCCCAGGGCCTGTGGCGCCCCAGCCCTTAGGCTTAGGGAGCACCAGGCCTGAGGCGCCCCAGCACTTAGGCGTTGGGAGCCCAAGGCCTGGGGCACCCCAGCCCTTAGGCATAGGGAGCCCAAGGCCTGGGGCGCCCCAGCCCTTAGGATTTGGGACCCCAGTCCTGGGGCACCCCAGCCCTTAAGCATTGGGAGCCCCAGGCCTGGGGCGCCCCAGAACTTAGGCTTAGGGACCCCCTGGCCTGGGGTGCCCCTGCCCTTAGGCTTAGGTAGCCCCAGGCCATGGGAGCCCTAGCCCTTAGGCTTAGGGAGCCCCAAGCCTGGCGCGCCCCAGCCTATAGGCTTTGGGAGCCCCAGGCCTGGGGCGCCCCAGCTTTTAGGCTTCGGGAGCCGCAGCCTGGGGCGCTCCAGCCATTAGGCTTTGGGTGCCCCAGGACTGGGGTGCCCCAGCCATTAGGCTTTGGGTGCCCCAGGACTGGGGTGCCCCTGCCCTTATGCTTAGGGATCCCTTGGCCTGGGGCGCCCCAGCCCTTAGGCTTAGGGAGCACCTGGCGTGGGGCGCCCCAGAACTTAGGCTTAGGGAGTCCCAGGCCTGGGGCGACCCATCCCATAGGCTTAGGGAGCCCTAGGCCTGGGGCGCCCGAGCCCTTAGGCTTTGGGAGCCCCGGCCTGGGATGCCCCAGCCCTTAGGATTAGGGAGCCCCAGGCCTGGGGCGCCCCAGCACTTAGGCTTAGGTAGCCCCAGGCCATGGGCGCCCCAGCCCTTAGAGTTAGGGAGCCCAAGGCCTAGGGCGCCCCAGCCCTTAGGCTTAGGGAGCCTCATGCCTAGGGCGCCCCAGCCCTTAGGGTTAAGGAACCCCAGGCCTGGGTCGCCCCAGCACTTAGGCTTTGGGAGCCCCAGGCCTGGGGCTTCCCAGGCCTTAGGCTTATGGAGCCCCACGCTTGGCCCCCCCACCCCAGCCCTTAGGCTTTGGGAGCCCAAGGCCTGGGGCGCCCCAGCCCTTAGGCTTAGGGAGCCCCAGGCCTGGGGCGCCCCAGCACTTAGGCTTAGGGAGCCCCAGGCCATGGGCGCCCCAACCCTTAGAGTTAGGGAGCCCAAGGTCTAGGGCGCCCCAGCCCTTAGGCTTAGGGAGCCTCATGCCTAGGGCGTCCCAGCCCTTAGGCTTAAGGAACCCCAGGCCTGGGGCACCCCAGCACTTAGGCTTTGGGAGCCCCAGGCCTGGGGCTTCCCAGGCCTTAGGCTTATGGAGCCCCACGCTTGGCTCCCCCACCCCAGCCCTTAGGCTTTGGGAGCCCAAGGCCTGGGGCGCCCCAGCCCTTAGGCTTAGGGAGCTCCAGGCCTGGGGCGCCCCAGCATTTACACTTTGGGAGCCCAAGGCCTGGGGCGCCCCAGCCCTTAGGCTTAGCGAATCCCAGGCTTGGGGCGCCCCTGCCCTTAGGCTTGGGTAGCCCCAGGATGGGGCGCCCCAGCCCTTAAGCTTAGGTAGCCCCAGGCCTGGGGCGCCCCAGCACATAAGCTTAGGGAGCCACAGGTGGGGCGCCAAAGCCTTTAGGCTTAGGGAGCCCCAAGCCTTGGGCGCCCCAGCCCTTAAGCTTAGGGAGCCCCAAGCCTTGGGCGCTCCAGCCCTTAAGCTTAGGGAGACCCAGGCCTGTGAACCCCAGCCTTTAGGCTTTGGGAGCCCCAGGACTGGGGCGCCCCAGTCATTAGGCCTTGGGAGCCCTAAACCTGGGGCGCCCCAGCCTTTAGGTTATGGAGCCCCAGGACTGGGGCGCCCCAGCATTTAGGTTTAGGGAGCCCCAGGCCTGGGGCGCCCAGCCCTTAGGATTAGGGAGCCCCAGGCTTGGGGTGCCCCAGCCCTTAGGCTTACGAAGCCCCAGTTTGGGGAGCCCCAGCCCTTAGGCTTTGGGAGCCCCAGGCCTGGGGCGCCCCAGGCCTTAGGCTTAGGGAGACCAGGCCTGAGGCGCCCCAGCACTTAGGCTTGGGAGCCCAAGGCCTGGGGCGCCCCAGCCCTTAGGCTTAGGGAGTCCCAGGCTTGGGGCCCCCCAGCCCTTAGGCTTTGGGCGCCCCAGGCCTGGGGCGCCACAGCCCTTAGGCTTAGGGAGCCCCACGCCTGGACCCCCAACCCTTAGGCCTTGGGAGCCCGAGGTCTGGGGCGCCACAGACCTTAAGCTTAGGGGCGCCCCAGCCCTTAGGCTTAGGGAGCCCCAAGCCTGGCGTGCCCCAATCCTTAGGCTTTGGGAACCCCAGGCCTGGGCGCCCCAGCCATTAGGCTTTGGGAGCCGCAGGCCTGGGGCGCTGTAGCCATTAGGCTTTCGGTGCCCCAGGACTGGGGTGCCCCAGCCATTAGGCTTAGGGATCCCTAGGTCTGGGGCGCCCCAGCCCTTAGGCTTAGGGAGCACCTGGCCTGGGGCGCCCTTGAACTTAGGCTTAGGGAGCCCCAGGCCTGTGGCGCCCCAGCACTTAGGCTTAGGGAGCCCCAGGCCTGGGGCACCCCTGCCCTTAGGCTTTGGGAACCCCAGACTGGGACGCCCCAACCCTTAGGCTTAGGGTGCCCCAGGCCTGGGGCGCCCTAGCCTTTAGGTTATGGAGCCCCAGGACTGGGGCGCCTCAGCATTTAGGTTTAGGGAGCCCCAGCCCTTAGGATTAGAGAGCCCCAAGCTTGGGGTGCCCCAGCCCTTCGGCTTAGGAAGCCCCAGTTTGGGGAGCCCCAGCCCTTAGGCTTAGGGAGCCCCAGGCCTGGGGCGCCCCAGCCTTTAGGCTTAGGGAGCACCACGCCTGAGGCGCCCCAGCACTTAGGCTTTGGGAGCCCAAGGCCTGGGGCACCCCAGCCCTTAGGCTTAGGGAGTCCCAGGCTTGGGGCCCCCAGCCCTTAGGCTTTGGACGCCCCAGGCCTGGGGCGCCCCAGCCCTTAGGCTTAGGGTGCCCCATACCTGGGGCCCCCCAACCCTTAGGCTTTGGGAGGCCATGGCCTGGGGCGCCACAGACCTTAGGCTTAGGGAGCCCCAGGCCAGGGGCGCCCCAGCCCTTAGGCTTAGGGAGCCCCAAGCCTGGCGCGCCCCATTCCTTAGGCTTTGGGAGCCCCAGGCCTGGGCGCCCCAGCCTTTAGACTTTGGGAGCCGCAGGCCTGGGGCTCTCTAGCCATTAGGCTTTGGGTGCCCCAGGACTGGGGTGCCCCAGCCATTAGGCTTAGGGAGCCCCTGGCCTGGGGTGCCCCTGCCCTTAGGCTTAGGGATCCCTAGGCCTGGGGCGCCCCAGCCCTTAGGCTTAGGGAGCACCTGGCCTGGGGCGCCCAAGAACTTAGGCTTAGGGAGCCCCAGGCCTGGGGCGCCCCAGCACTTAGGCTTAGGGAGCCCCAGGCCTGGGGCGACCCATCCCATAGGCTTAGGGAGCCCCAGGCTTGGGGCGCCCCTGCCCTTAGGCTTTGGGAACCCCAGATTGGAACGCACCAACCCTTAGGCTTAGGGTGCTCCAGGCCTGGGGTGCCCCAGCACTTAGGCTTAGGGAGCCCCAGGTCTTGGGCGCCCCAGCCCTTAGAGTTAGGGAGGCCCAGGTCTAGGGCGCCCCAGCCCTTAGGCTTAGGGAGCCTCAAGCCTGGGACTCCCCAGCCCTTAGGATTAAGGAACCCCAGGCCTGGGACGCCCCAGCCCTTAGGCTTAAGGAACCCCAGACCTGGGGCGCCCCAGCCCTTAGGCTTAGGGAGAAACTGGCCAGGGGCACCCCAGCACTTAGGCTTTGGGAGCCCCACGCCTGGGGCTTCCCAGCCCTTAGGCTTAGGGAGCCCCACGCCTGGGGCACCCCAGCCCTTAGTATTTGGGACCCCAGTCCTGGGGCGCCCCAGCCCTTAGGCTTAGGGAGCCCAGGCCGGTGGCGCCACAAACCCTTAGGCTTTGGGAGCCCCAGGCGTGGGGTGCCCCAGTCCTTAGGAAAAGGGAGCCCCAGGCCTGGGGCGCCCCAGCTTTTAGGCTTTAGGAACACCTGGTTGGGGCGCCCCAGAACTTAGGCTTAGGGGGCCCCAGGGCCTGGGGCGACCCACTCCATAGGCTTAGGGAGCCCCAGGCCTGGGGCGCCCCAGCACTTAGGCTTAGGGAGCCCCAGGCCTGGGGCGACCCATCCCATAGGCTTTGGGAACCCCAGACTGGGACGCCCCAACCCTTAGGCTTAGGGTGCCCCAGTTCTGGGGCGCACCAGCACTTAGGCTTAGGGAGCCCCAGGTGTGGGCGCCCCAGCCCTTAGAGTTAGGGTGGCCGAGGCCTAGGGCGCCCCAGCCCTTACGCTTAGGGAGCCTCATGCCTGGTGCTCCCCAGCCCTTAGGATTAAGGAACCCCTGGCCTGGGGCTCCCCAGCCCTTAGGCTAAGGGAGAACCTGGCCAGGGGCGCCCCAGCACTTAGGCTTTGGGAGCCCCAGGCCTGGGGCGCCCCAGCCCTTAGGCTTAGGGAACACCTGGCCTGGGGCGCCCCAGAACTTAGGCTTAGGGATCCCCAGGCCTGTGGCTCCCCAGCCCTTAGGCTTTGGGAGCCCCAGGCCTGGGATGCCCCAGCCCTTAGGCTTTGGGAGCCCCAGGCATGTGGCGCCCCATCCCTTAGGCTTTGGGAACCCCAGGCAGGGGTGCGCCAGCCCGTAGGCTTAGGGAGCCCCAGGCCTGGGGCACCCCAGCACTTCGGCTTAGGGAGCCTCATGCCTGGGGCGCCCCAGCCTTTGTTTTAAGGAACCACAGGCCTGGGGCACCCCAGCACTTAGGCTTATGGAGCCCCAGGCCTGGGGTGCCCCAGCCATTAGGCTTAGGGACCCCCAGGCCTTGGGCGCCCCTGCCCTTAGGCTTAGGTAGCCCCAGGTCTGGGGCGCCCCAGACTTTAGTATTTGGGACCACAGTCCTGGGGCGCCCCAGCCCTTAGTCTTAGGGAGGCCCAGGCCTGCGGCGCCCCAAACCCTTGGGCTGTGGGAGCCCCAGGACTGGGGTGCCCCAGTCCTTAGGAAAAGGGAGCCCAGGGTCTGGGGCGCCCCAGCCCTTAGGCTTAGGGAGCACCAGGCCTGAGGCGCCCCAGCACTTAGGCGTTGGGAGCCCAAGGCCTGGGGCACCCCAGCCCTTAGGCATAGGGAGCCCAAGGCCTGGGGCGCCCCAGCCCTTAGGATTTGGGACCCCAGTCCTGGGGCGCCCCAGCCCTTAAGCATTGGGAGCCCCAGGCCTGGGGCGCCCCAGAACTTAGGCTTAGGGACCCCCTGGCCTGGGGTGCCCCTGCCCTTAGGCTTAGGTAGCCCCAGGCCATGGGAGCCCTAGCCCTTAGGCTTAGGGAGCCCCAAGCCTGGCGCGCCCCAGCCTATAGGCTTTGGGAGCCCCAGGCCTGGGGCGCCCCAGCCTTTAGGCTTCGGGAGCCGCAGCCTGGGGCGCTCCAGCCATTAGGCTTTGGGTGCCCCAGGACTGGGGTGCCCCTGCCCTTATGCTTAGGGATCCCTTGGCCTGGGGCGCCCCAGCCCTTAGGCTTAGGGAGCACCTGGCGTGGGGCGCCCCAGAACTTAGGCTTAGGGTGCCCCAGGCCTGGGGCGACCCATCCCATAGGCTTAGGGAGCCCTAGGCCTGGGGCGCCCGAGCCCTTAGGCTTTGGGAGCCCCGGCCTGGGATGCCCCAGCCCTTAGGATTAGGGAGCCCCAGGCCTGGGGCGCCCCAGCACTTAGGCTTAGGGAGCCCCAGGCCATGGGCGCCCCAACCCTTAGAGTTAGGGAGCCCAAGGCCTAGGGCGCCCCAGCCCTTAGGCTTAGGGAGCCTCATGCCTAGGGCGCCCCAGCCCTTAGGGTTAAGGAACCCCAGGCCTGGGGCACCCCAGCACTTAGGCTTTGGGAGCCCCAGGCCTGGGGCTTCCCAGGCCTTAGGCTTATGGAGCCCCACGCTTGGCCCCCCCACCCCAGCCCTTAGGCTTTGGGAGCCCAAGGCCTGGGGCGCCCCAGCCCTTAGGCTTTGGGAGTCCCAGGTTTGGGGTGCCCCAGCCCTTAGGCTTTGGGAGCCCTAGGCCTGGGCGCCCCGCCCTTAGTCTTTGGGAGCCCAAGGCCTGGGGCGATCCAGCCCTTAGGATTTGGGACCCCAGTCCTGGGGCGCCCCAGCCCTTAGGCTTAGGGAGCTCCTGGCCTGTGGCGCCGCAGCCTTTAGGCTTTTCGAGCCCCAGGCCTGGGGTACCCCAGTCCTTAGGAAAAGGGAGCCCCAGGCCTGGGGCGCCCCAGCCTTTAGGCTCTGGGAGCCGCAGGCGTGGGGCGCTCCAGCCATTAGGCTTAGTGAGCCCCGGGCCTAGGGTGCCCCAGCTCTTAGGCTTAGGGAGTCCTAGGCCTGGGGGCGCCCCAACCCTTAGGCTTAGGTAGCACCTGGCCTGGGGCGTCCCAGCCTTAGGCTTAGGGAGCCCCAGGCCTGGGGCGCCCCAGCCCTTAGAGTTAGGGAGCCCCAGGCCTAGGGCAACCCAGTCCTTAGGCTTAGGGAGCCTCATGCCTGGGGCGCCACAGCTCTTAGTATTAAGGAACCCCAGGCCTGGGACGCCCCAACCCTTAGGCTTAGGGAGCCTCATGCCTGGGGCGCCCCAAACCTTAGGCTTAAGGAACGCCATGCATGGGGCGCCCCAGCCCTTAGGCTTATGGAACCTGGCCAGGGGCGCCCCAGCATTTAGGCTTAGGGACCCCCAGGCCTGGGGCGCCCCTGCCTTAGGCTTCGGGAGCCCCGGGCCTGGGGCGCCCCAGCTCTTAGGCTTAGGGAGCCCTAGGCCTGGGGCTTCCCAGCCCTTAGGCTTAGGGACCACGTGGCCTGGGGCGCCCAAGAACTTAGGCTTAGGGAGCACCAGGCCTGAGGCGCCCCAGCACTTAGGCTTTGGGAGCCCAAGGCCTGGGGCGCCCCAGCCCTTAGGCTTAGGGAGTCCCAGGCTTGGGGCCCCCCAGCCCTTAGGTTTAGGGAGCCCCAGGCCTGGGGCGCCACAACCCTTAGGCTGTGGGAGCCCCAGGCCTGGGGCGCCCCAGCCCTTAGGCTTTGGGAGCCGCAGGCCTGGGGCGCTCCAGCCATTAGGCTTAGGGAGCCCTAGGCCTGGGGAGCTCCAGCCCTTAGGCTTAGGGAACACCTGGCCTGGGGCGCCCCATAATTTAGACTTAGGGAGCCCCAGGCCTGGTGCGCCACAGCACTTAGGCTTAGGGAACCCCAGGCCTTGGGCGCCCCAGCCCTTAGAGTTAGGGAGCCCCAGGCCTTGGGCGCCCCAGCCCTTAGAGTTAGGGAGCCCCAGTCCTGGGGTGCCCCAGCCCTTAGGCTTAGGGAGCCCCAGGCCTGTGGCGCCCCAAACCCTTAGGCTTTGGGAGCGCCAGGCCAGGGGTGCCCCAGTCCTTAGGAAAAGGGAGCCACAGGCCTGAGGGGCCCCAGCCCTTAGAATTAGGAAGCCCCAGGTTGGGGAGCCCCAGGCCTTAGGCTTAGGGAGCCCCATGCCTGGGGCGCACCAGCCCTTAGGCATAGGACGCCCCAGGCCCGGGGATCCCCACCCTTAGGCTTTGGGAGGCCCAGGCCTGGGCGACCCAGCCCTTAGTCTTAGGGAACACCAGGTAGGCTTTGGGAGCCCCAGGCCTGGGATGCCCCAGCCTTCAGGCTTTGGGAGCCCCAGGCCTATGGCGCCCCATCCCTTAGGCTTTGGGAACCCAAGGCAGGAGTGCGCCAGCCCTTAGGCTTAGGGAGCCCCAGGCCTGAGGCGCCCCACCCTTAGGCTTAGGGAGCCCCAGGCCTGGGGCGCCCCTGCCCTTAGGCTTACGGTGCCCCAGGCCTGGGACTCCACAGCCCTTAGCTTTGAAAGCCCCAGGCCAGGGGCTTCCCAGCCCTTAGGCTTAAGGAACCCCAGGCCTGGGGTGTCCCAGCCCTTAGGCTTAGGGAGAACCTGGCCAGGGGCGCCCCAGCACTTAGGTTTTGGGAGCCCCAGGCCTGGGGCTTCCCAGCCCTTAGGCTTAGGGAGCCCCACGCCTGGGCCACCCCAGTCCTTAGGCTTTGGGAGCCCAAGGCCTGTTGCGCCCCAGCCCTTAGGCTTAGGGAGCCTCAGGCCTGTGGCGCCCCAGCACTTACGCTTTGGGAGCCCAAGGCCTGGGGCGCCCCAGCCTTAGGCTTAGCGAATCCCAGGCTTGGGGCGCCCCAGCCCTTAGGCTTGGGTAGCCACAGGATGGGGCGCCCCAGCCCTTAGGCTTAGGTAGCCCCAGGCCTGGGGCGCCCCAGCACTTAGGCTTAGGGAGCCCCAGGTGGGGCGCCAAAGCCGTTAGGCTTAGGGAGCCCCAAGCCTTGGGCGCCCCAGCCCTTAAGCTTAGGGAGCCCCAGGCCTGGGTTGCCCCAGGCTTTAGGCTTTGGGAGCCCCAGGACTGGGGCACCCCAGTCATTAGGCCTTGGGAGCCCCAGACCTGAGGCGCCCCAGCCTTTAGGTTATGGAGCCCCAGGACTGGGGCGCCCCAGCATTTAGGTTTAGGGAGCCCCAGGCCTGGGCGCCCCAGCCCTTAGGAATAGGGAGCCCCAGGCTTGGGGTGCCCCAGCCCTTAGGCTTAGGAAGCCCCAGTTTGGGGAGCCCCAGCCCTTAGGCTTAGGGAGCCCCAGGCCTGGGGCGCCCCAGCCCTTAGGCTTAGGGAGCCCCAGGCCTGAGGCGCCCCAGCACTTAGGCTTTGGGAGTCCAAGGCCTGGGGCGCCCCAGCCCTTAGGCTTAGGGAGTCCCAGGCTTGGGGCCCCCCCAGCCCTTAGGCTTTGGGTGCCCCAGGCCTGTGGCGCCACAGACCTTGGGCTTAGGGAGCCCCACGCCTGGGGCCCCCCAACCCTTAGGCTTTGGGAGCCCAAGGCCTGGGGCGCCACAGACCTTAGGCTTAGGGAGCCCCAGGCCAGGGGCGCCCCAGCCCTTAGGCTTAGGGAGCCCCAAGCCTGGCGCGCCCCAATCCTTAGGCTTTGGGAGCCCCAGGCCTGGGCGCCCCTGCCTTTAGGCTTTGGGAGTCGCAGGCCTGGGGCGCTCTAGCCATTAGGCTTTGGGTGCCCCAGGACTGGGGTGCCCCAGCCATTAGGCATAGGGAGCCACTGGTCTGGGGTGCCCATGCCCTTAGGCTAAGGGATCCCTAGGCCTGGGGCGCCCCAGCCCTTAGGCTTAGGGAGCACCTGGCCTGGGGCGCCCCAGCACTTAGGCTTAGGGAGCCCCATGCCTGGGCCGATCCATCCCATAGGCTTAGGGAGCCCCAGGCCTGAGGCGCCCCTGCCCTTAGGCTTTGGGAACCCCAGACTGGGACGCCCCAACCCTTAGGCTTAGGGTGCCCCAGGCCTGCCGCGCCCCAGCCTTTAGGTTATGGAGCCCCAGGACTGGGGCGCCCCAGCATTTAGGTTTAGGGAGCCCCAGGCCTGGGGCGCCCCAGCCCTTAGGATTAGGGAGCCCCAGGCTTGGGGTGCCCCAGCCCTTAGGCTTAGGAAGCCCCTGTTTGGGGAGCCCCAGCCCTTAGGCTTAGGGAGCCCCAGGCCTGGGGCGCCCCAGCCCTTAGGCTTAGGGAGCACCAGGCCTGAGGCGCCCCAGCACTTAGGCTTAGGGTGCCCAAGGCCTGGGGCGCCCCAGCCCTTAGGCTTAGGGAGTCCCAGGCTTGGGGCCCCCCAGACCTTAGGCTTAGGGTGCCCCACGCCGGGGCCCCCCAACCCTTAGGCTTTGGGAGCCCAAGGCCTGGGTTGCCACAGTCCTTAGGCTTAGGGAGCCCCAGGCCTGGGGCGCCCAAGAACTTAGACTTAGGGAGCCCCAGGCCTGGTGCGCCACAGCACTTAGGCTTAGGGAGCCCCAGGCCTGGGCCGACCCATCCCATAGGCTTAGGGAGCCCCAGGACTGGGGTGCCCCAGCACTTAGGCTTAGGGAGCCCCAGGTCTTGGGCGCCCCAGCCCTTAGAGTTAGGGAGCCCCAGGCCTAGGGCGCCCCAGCTCTTAGGCTTAGGGAGCCTCATGCCTGGGGCTCCCCTACCCTTAGGATTAAGGAACCCCAGGCCTACCTGGGACGCCCCAGCCCTTAGGCTTTTGGTGCCTCATGCCTGGGGCGCCCCACCCCTTAGGCTTTAGGAACCCCAGGCCAGGGGCGCCCCAGCGCTTAGGCTTAGGGAGTACCTGGCCAGGGGCGCCCCAGCACTTAGGCTTTGGGAACCCCAGGCCTGGGGCTTCCCAGCCCTTAGGCTTAGGGAGCTCCACGCATGGGGCATCCCAGCCCTTAGGCTTTGGGAGCCCAAGGCCTGGGGCGCCCCAGCCCTTAGGCTTAGGGAGCCCCAGGCCTGGGGCGCCCCTGCACTTAGGCTTAGGGAGCCCCAGGGCATGGGGAGACCCAACCTATAGGCTTAGGAAGCCTCAGGCCTGGGGCGCCCCAGCCCTTAGGCTTTGAGAGCCCCAGGACTGGGACGCCCCTGCCCTTAAGCTTAGGGAGCCCCAGGTGGGGCGCCAAAGCCTTTAGGCTTAGGTAGCCCTAGGCCTTTTGCGCCCCAACCCTTAAGCTTAGGGAGCCACAGGGCTGGGGCACCCCAGTCCTTAAGATTTGGGAGCCCCAGGTCTGGGGCGCACCAGCCCTTAGGCTTTGGGAGACCCAGTCCTGGGGCACACCAGCCCTTAGGCTTAGGAAGCCCCAGGCCCGGGGAGCCCCAGCGCTTAGGCATAGGGAGCCCACGCCTGGGGCGCCCCAGCCCTTAGTCATAGGAAGCCCCAGGCCCGGGGCTCCCCAGCCCTTAGGCTTAGGGAGCCCCAGGCCTTGAGCTCCCCAGCACTTATGCTTAGGGAGCACCTGGCCTGGGGCGCCCCAGAACTTAGGCTTAGGGAGCCGCAGGCCTTGGGCGCCCCAGCCTTTAGAGTTAGGGAGCCCCAGGCCTAGGGCGCCCGGCCCTTAGGCTTAGGGAGCCTCAAGTCTGGTGCGCCCCAGCCCTTAGGTTTAGGGAGAAACTGGCCAGGGGCGCCACAGCCCTTAGGCTTTGGAAGCCGCAGGCCTGGGGCACTCCAGCCATTAGGCTTAGGGAGCCTAGGGCCTGGGGCGCCACAGGCCTTAGGCTTAGGGAACCCTAGGCCTGGGGCGCTCCAGCCCATAGGCTTAGGGAGCATCTGGTCTGGGGCGCCCCAGAACGTAGGCTTAGGGAGCCCGAGGCCTGGGGCGCCCCAGCATTTAGGCATAGGGAGCTCCAGGCCTGTGGCGACCCATCCCATAGGCTTTGGGAGCCCCAGGCCTCGGACGCCCCAGCCCTTAGGCTTTGGGAGCCCCGGCCTGGGACGCCCCAGCCCTTAGGCTTAGGGAGCCCCAGGCCTTGGGCGCCCCAGCCCTTAGAATTAGGGAGCCCCAGGCCTAGGGCGCCCAGCCCTTAGGCTTAGGGAGCCTCATGCCTGGGGCGCCCCATTCCCTTAGGATTAAGGAACCCCAGGCCTGGGACGCCCCAGCCCTTAGGCTTAGGGATCCCCAGGCCTGGGGCGCCCCAGCCCTTAGGCTTTGGGAGCCACATGCCTGGGGCGCCCAAGCCCTTAGGCTTAGGGAGCCCCGGGCCTGGGGTGCCACAGCCTTTAGGCTTAGGGAGCCCTATGCCTGGGGCGCCCCAGCCCTTAGGCTTAGGGAGCACCTGGCCTGGGGCGCCCCAGCCCTTAGGCTTTGGGAACCCCGGCCTGGGACGCCCCAGCCCTTAGGCTTAGGGAACCCCAGGCCAGGGGCGTCCCAGCACTTAGGCTTAGGGAGCCGCAGGCCTTGGGCGCCCCAGCTCTTAGAGTTAGGAAGCCCCAGGCCTAGGGCGCCCCAGCCCTTAGGCTTAGGAAGCCTCATGCCTGGGGCGCCCCAGCCCTTAGGATAAAGGAACCCCAGGCCTGAGACGCCCCAGCCCTTAGGCTTAGGGAGCCTCATGCCTGGGGCGCCCCAGCCCTTAGTCTTAAGGAACCCCAGGCCTGGGGCACCCCATCCCTTAGGCTTAGGGAGAACCTGGCCAGGGGCGCCCCAGCACTTAGGCTTTGGGAGCCCCAAGCCTGGGGTGCCCCAGCATTTGGCTTAGGTACCCCCAGACCTGGGGCGCCCCTGCCCTTAGGCTTACGGAGCCCCAGGCCTGGGACTCCACAGCCCTTAGCTTTGGAAGCCCCAGGCCAGGGGCTTCCCAGCCCTTAGGCTTAAGGAACCCCAGGCCTGGGGCGTCCCAGCGCTTAGGCTTAGGGAGAACCTGGCCAGGAGCGCCCCAGCACTTAGGCTTTGGGAGCCCCAGGCCTGGGGCTTCCCAGCCCTTAGGCTTAGGGAGCCCCACGCCTGCCCCCCCCAGTCCTTAGACTTTGGGAGCCCAAGGCCTGGGGCGCCCCAGCCCTTAGGCTTAGGGAGGCTCAGGCCTGTGGCGCCCCAGCATTTACACTTTGGGAGCCCAAGGCCTGGGGCGCCCCAGCCCTTAGGCTTAGCGAATCTCAGGCTTGGGGCGCCCCTGCCCTTAGGCTTGAGTAGCCCCAGGATGGGGCGCCACAGCCCTTAAGCTTAGGTAGCCCCAGGCCTGGGGCGCCCCAGCACTTAGGCTTAGGGAGCCACAGGTGGGGCGCCAAAGCCTTTAGGCTTAGGGAGCCCCAAGCCTTGGGCGCCCCAGCCCTTAAGCTTAGGGAGCCCCAAGCCTTGGGCGCCCCAGCCCTTAAGCTTAGGGAGACCCAGGCCTGTGCACCCCAGCCTTTAGGCTTTGGAAGCCCCAGGACTGGGGCGCCCCAGTCATTAGGCCTTGGGAGCCCCAAACCTGGAGCGCCCCAGCCTTTAGGTTTATGGAGCCCCAGGACTGGGGCGCCCCGGCATTTAGGTTTAGGGAGCCACAGGCCTGGGGAGCCCAGCCCTTAGGATTAGGGATCCCCAGGCTTGGGGTGCCCCAGCCCTTAGGCTTAGGAAGCCCCAGTTTGGGGAGCCCCAGCCCTTAGGCTTAGGGATCCCTAGGTCTGGGGCGCCCCAGCCCTTAGGCTTAGGGAGCACCTGGCCTGGGGCGCCCTAGAACTTAGGCTTAGGAAGCCCCAAGCCTGCGGCGCCCCAGCACTTAGGCTTAGGGAGCCCCAGGCCTGGGACACCCCTGCCCTTAGGCTTTGGGAACCCCAGACTGGGACGCCCCAACACTTAGGCTTAGGGTGCCCCAGGCCTGGGGCGCCGCAGCCTTTAGGTTATGGAGCCCCAGGACTGGGGCACCCCAGCATTTAGGTTTAGGGAGCCCCAGCCCTTAGGATTAGAGAGCCCCTGGCTTGGGGTGCCCCAGCCCTTCGGCTTAGGAAGCCCCAGTTTGGGGAGCCCCAGCCCTTAGGCTTAGGGAGCCCCAGGCCTGGGGCGCCCCAGCCTTTAGGCTTAGGGAGCACCACGCCTGAGGCGCCCCAGCACTTAGGCTTTGGGAGCCCAAGGCCTGGGGCGCCCCAGCCCTTAGGCTTAGGGAGTCCCAGTCTTGGGGCCCCCCAGCCCTTAGGCTTTGGATGCCCCAGGCCTGGGGCGCCCCAGCCCTTAGGCTTTGGGTGCCCCATACCTGGGGCCCCCCAACCCTTAGGCTTTGGGAGACCATGGCCTGGGGCGCCACAGACCTTAGGCTTAGGGAGCCCCAGGCCAGGGGCGCCCCAGCCCTTAGGCTTAGGGAGCCCCAAGCCTGGCGCGCCCCAATCCTTAGGCTTTGGGAGCCCCAGGCCTGGGCGCCCCAGCCTTCAGACTTTGGGAGCCGCAGGCCTGGGGCTCTCTAGCCATTAGGCTTTGGGTGCCCCAGGACTGGGGTGCCCCAGCCATTAGGCTTAGGGAGCCCCGGGCCTGGGGTGCCCCTGCCCTTAGGCTTAGGGAGCCTCAAGCCTGGGGCTCCCCAGCCCTTAGGATTAAGTAACCCCAGGCCTGGGACGCCCCAGCCCTTAGGCTTAGGGAGCCTCATGCCTGGGGGGCCCCAGCCCTTAGGCTTAAGGACCCCAAGCCTGGGGCGCCCCAACCCTTAGGCTTAGGGTGAAACTGGCCAGGGTCGCCCCAGCACTTAGGCTTTGGGAGCCCCACGCCTGGGGCTTCCCAGACATTAGGCTTAGGGAGCCCCACGCCTGGGGCAACCCAGCCCTTAGTATTTGGGACCCCAGTCCTGGGGCGCCCCAGCCCTTAGGTTTAGGGAGCCCAGGCCGGTGGCGCCACAAACCCTTAGGCTTTGGGAGCCCCAGGCGTGGGGTGCCCCAGTCCTTAGGAAAAGGGAGCCCCAGGCCTGGGGCGCCCCAGCTTTTAGGCTTTAGGAACACCTGGTTGGGGCGCCCCAGAACTTAGGCTTAGGGAGCCCCAGGGCCTGGGGCGACCCACTCCATAGGCTTAGGGAGCCCCAGGCCTGGGGCGCCCCAGCACTTAGGCTTAGGGAGCCCCAGGCCTGGGGCGACACATCCCATAGGCTTTGGGAACCCCAGACTGGGACGCCCCAACCCTTAGGCTTAGGGTGCCCCAGTTCTGGGGCGCCCCAGCACTTAGGCTTAGGGAGCCCCAGGAGTGGGCGCCCCAGCCCTTAGAGTTAGGGTGGCCGAGGCCTAGGGCACCCCAGCCCTTACGCTTAGGGAGCCTCATGCCTGGTGCTCCCCAGCCCTTAGGATTAAGGAACCCCTGGCCTGGGGCTCCCCAGCCCTTAGGCTAAGGGAGAACCTGGCCAGGGGCGCCCCAGGATTTAGGCTTTGGGAGCCCCAGGCCTGGGGCGCCCCAGCCCTTAGGCTTAGGGAACACCTGGCGTGGGGCGCCCCAGAACTTAGGCTTAGGGATCCCCAGGCCTATGGCTCCCCAGCCCTTAGGCTTTGGGAGCCCCAGGCCTGGGATGCCCCAGCCCTTTGGCTTTGGGAGCCCCAGGCATGTGGCGCCCCATCCCTTAGGCTTTGGGAACCCCAGGCAGGGGTGCGCCAGCCCGTAGGCTTAGGGAGCCCCAGGCCTGGGGCACCCCAGCACTTAGGCTTAGGGAGTCTCATGCCTGGGGCGCCCCAGCCTTTGTTTTAAGGATACAAAGGCCTGGGGCACCCCAGCACTTAGGCTTATGGAGCCCCAGGCCTGGGGTTCCCCAGCCATTAGGCTTAGGGACTCCCAGGCGTTGGGCGCCCCTTCCCTTAGGCTTAGGTAGGCCCAGGTCTGGGGCGCCCCAGACTTTAGTATTTGGGACCCCAGTCCTGGGGCGCCCCAGCCCTTAGTCTTAGGGAGGCCCAGGCCTGCGGCGCCCCAAACCCTTGGGCTGTGGGAGCCCCAGGACTGGGGTGCCCCAGTCCTTAGGAAAAGGTAGCCCACGGCCTGGGGCGCCCCAGCCCTTAGGCTTAGGGAGCACCAGGCCTGAGGCGCCCCAGCACTTAGGCGTTGGGAGCCCAAGGTCTGGGGCACCCCAGCCCTTAGGCATAGGGAGCCCAAGGCCTGGGGCGCCCCAGCCCTTAGGATTTGGGACCCCAGTCCTGGGGCGCCCCAGCCCTTAAGCATTGGGAGCCCCAGGCCTGGGGCGCCCCAGAACTTAGGCTTAGGGACCCCCTGGCCTGGGGTGCCCCTGCCCTTAGGCTTAGGTAGCCCCAGGCCATGGGAGCCCTAGCCCTTAGGCTTAGGGAGCCCCAAGCCTGGCGCGCCCCAGCCCTTAGGCTTTGGGAGCCCCAGGCCTGGGGCGCCCCAGCCTTTAGGCTTCGGGAGCCGCAGCCTGGGGCGCTCCAGCCATTAGGCTTTGGGTGCCCCAGGACTGGGGTGCCCCTGCCCTTATGCTTAGGGATCCCTTGGCCTGGGGCGCCCCAGCCCTTAGGCTTAGGGAGCACCTGGCGTGGGGCGCCCCAGAACTTAGGCTTAGGGAGCCCCAGGCCTGGGGCGACCCATCCCATAGGCTTAGGGAGCCCTAGGCCTGGGGCGCCCGAGCCCTTAGGCTTTGGGAGCCCCGGCCTGGGATGCCCCAGCCCTTAGGATTAGGGAGCCCCAGGCCTGGGGCGCCCCAGCACTTAGGCTTAGGGAGCCCCAGGCCATGGGCGCCCCAACCCTTAGAGTTAGGGAGCCCAAGGCCTAGGGCGCCCCAGCCCTTAGGCTTAGGGAGCCTCATGCCTAGGGCGCCACAGCCCTTAGGGTTAAGGAACCCCAGGCCTGGGGCACCCCAGCACTTAGGCTTTGGGAGCCCCAGGCCTGGGGCTTCCCAGGCCTTAGGCTTATGGAGCCCCACGCTTGGCCCCCCCACCCCAGCCCTTAGGCTTTGGGAGCCCAAGGCCTGGGGCGCCCCAGCCCTTAGGCTTAGGGAGCCCCAGGCCTGGGGCGCCCCAGCATTTAGGCTTTGGGAGCCCAAGGCCTGGGGCGCCCCAGCCCTTAGGCTTAGGGAGTCCCAGGTTTGGGGTGCCCCAGCCCTTAGGCTTTGGGAGCCCTAGGCCTGGGCGCCCCGCCCTTAGTCTTTGGGAGCCCAAGGCCTGGGGCGATCCAGCCCTTAGGATTTGGGACCCCAGTCCTGGGGCGCCCCAGCCCTTAGGCTTAGGGAGCTTCTGGCCTGTGGCGCCGCAGCCTTTAGGCTTTTCGAGCCCCAGGCCTGGGGTGCCCCAGTCCTTAGGAAAAGGGAGCCCCAGGCCTGGGGCGCCCCAGCCTTTAGGCTCTGGGAGCCGCAGGCGTGGGGCGCTCCAGCCATTAGGCTTAGTGAGCCCCGGGCCTAGGGTGCCCCAGCTCTTAGGCTTAGGGAGTCCTAAGCCTGGGGGCGCCCCAGCCCTTAGGCTTAGGTAGCACCTGGCCTGGGGCGTCCCAGCCTTAGGCTTAGGGAGCCCCAGGCCTGGGGCGCCCCAGCCCTTAGAGTTAGGGAGCCCCAGGCCTAGAGCGCCCCAGCCCTTAGGCTTAGGGAGCCTCATGCCTGGGGCGCCACAGCTCTTAGTATTAAGGAACCCCAGGCCTGGGACGCCCCAACCCTTAGGCTTAGGGAGCCTCATGCCTGGGGCGCCCCAACCCTTAGGCTTAAGGAACGCCATGCATGGGGCGCCCCAGCCCTTAGGCTTATGGAACCTGGCCAGGGGCGCCCCAGCATTTAGGCTTAGGGACCCCCAGGCCTGGGGCGCCCCTGCCTTAGGCTTCGGGAGCCCCGGGCCTGGGGCGCCCCAGCTCTTAGGCTTAGGGAGCCCTAGGCCTGGGGCTTCCCAGCCCTTAGGCTTAGGGACCACGTGGCCTGGGGCGCCCAAGAACTTAGGCTTAGGGAGCACCAGGCCTGAGGCGCCCCAGCACTTAGGCTTTGGGAGCCCAAGGCCTGGGGCGCCCCAGCCCGTAGGCTTAGGGAGTCCCAGGCTTGGGGCCCCCCCAGCCCTTAGGCTTAGGGAGCCCCACGCCTGGGGCCCCCCAACCCTTAGGCTTTGGGAGCCCAAGGCCTGGGTTGCCACAGACCTTAGGCTTAGGGAGCCCCAGGCCTGGGGTGCCCCTGCCCTTAGGCTTAGGGATCCCTAGGCCTGGGGTGCCCGAGCCCTTATGCTTAGGGAGCACCTGGCCTGGGGCGCCCCAGAACTTAGGCTTAGGGAGCCCCAGGCCTTGGGCGCCCAAGCCCTTAGAGTTAGGAAGCCCCAGACCTAGGGCGCCCAGCCCTTAGGCTTAGGGAGCCTCATGCCTGGGGCGCCCCAGCCGTTAGGCTTAGGGAACCCCAGGCCTGGGGTGCCCCAGCCATTAGGATTAGGGACCCCCAGGCCTGGGGCGCCCCTGCGTTTAGGCTTAGGTATCCCTAGGCCTGTGACGCCCCAGCCCTTAGGTTTAGGGAGCCCCAGGCCTGGGGCGCCACAACCCTTAGGCTGTGGGAGCCCCAGGCCTGGGGCGCCCCAGCCCTTAGGCTTTGGGAGCCGCAGGCCTGGGGCGCTCCAGCCATTAGGCTTAGGGAGCCCTAGGCCTGGGGAGCTCCAGCCCTTAGGCTTAGGGAACACCTGGCCTGGGGCGCCCCATAATTTAGACTTAGGGAGCCCCAGGCCTGGTGCGCCACAGCACTTAGGCTTAGGGAACCCCAGGCCTTGGGCGCCCCAGCCCTTAGAGTTAGGGAGCCCCAGGCCTTGGGCGCCCCAGCCCTTAGAGTTAGGGAGCCCCAGTCCTGGGGTGCCCCAGCCCTTAGGCTTAGGGAGCCCCAGGCCTGTGGCGCCCCAAACCCTTAGGCTTTGGGAGCCCCAGGCCAGGGGTGCCCCAGTCCTTAGGAAAAGGGAGCCACAGGCCTGGGGCGCCCCAACCCTTAGAATTAGGACGCCCCAGGCCCGGGGATCCCCACCCTTAGGATTTGGGAGGCCCAGGCCTGGGGCGACCCAGCCCTTAGTCTTAGGGAACACCAGGTAGGCTTTGGGAGCCCCAGGCCTGGGATGCCCCAGCCTTCAGGCTTTGGGAGCCCCAGGCCTATGGCGCCCCATCCCTTAGGCTTTGGGAACCCAAGGCAGGAGTGCGCCAGCCCTTAGGCTTAGGGAGCCCCAGGCCTGGGGCGCCCCTGCCCTTAGGCTTACGGTTCCCCAGGCCTGGGACTCCACAACCCTTAGCTTTGAAAGCCCCAGGCCAGGGGCTTCCCAGCCCTTAGGCTTAAGGAACCCCAGGCCTGGGGTGTCCCAGCCCTTAGGCTTAGGGAGAACCTGGCCAGGGGCGCCCCAGCACTTAGGTTTTGGGAGCCCCAGGCCTGGGGCTTCCCAGCCCTTAGGCTTAGGGAGCCCCACGCCTGGGCCACCCCAGTCCTTAGGCTTTGGGAGCGCAAGGCCTGTTGCGCCCCAGCCCTTAGGCTTAGGGAGCCTCAGGCCTGTGGCGCCCCAGCACTTACGCTTTGGGAGCCCAAGGCCTGGGGCGCCCCAGCCTTAGGCTTAGCGAATCCCAGGCTTGGGGCGCCCCAGCCCTTAGGCTTGGGTAGCCCCAGGATGGGGCGCCCCAGCCCTTAGGCTTAGGTAGCCCCAGGCCTGGGGCGCCCCATACTTAGGCTTAGGGAGCCCCAGGTGGGGCGCCAAAGCCTTTAGGCTTAGGGAGCCCCAAGCCTTGGGCGCCCCAGCCCTTAAGCTTAGGGAGCCCCAGGCCTGGGTTGCCCCAGGCTTTAGGCTTTGGGAGCCCCAGGACTGGGGCGCCCCAGTCATTAGGCCTTGGGAGCCCCAGACCTGAGGCGCCCCAGCCTTTAGGTTATGGAGCCCCAGGACTGGGGCGCCCCAGCATTTAGGTTTAGGGAGCCCCAGGCCTGGGCGCCCCAGCCCTTAGGAATAGGGAGCCCCAGGCTTGGGGTGCCCCAGCCCTTAGGCTTAGGAAGCCCCAGTTTGGGGAGCCCCAGCCCTTAGGCTTAGGGAGCCCCAGGCCTGGGGCGCCCGAGCCCTTAGGCTTAGGGAGCCCCAGGCCTGAGGCGCCCCAGCACTTACGCTTTGGGAGTCCAAGGCCTGGGGCGCCCCAGCCCTTAGGCTTAGGGAGTCCCAGGCTTGGGGCCCCCCAGCCCTTAGGCTTTGGGTGCCCCAGGCCTGTGGCGCCACAGACCTTGGGCTTAGGGAGACCCACGCCTGGGCCCCCCCAACCCTTAGGCTTTGGGAGCCCAAGGCCTGGGGCGCCACAGACCTTAGGCTTAGGTAGCCCCAGGCCAGGGGCGCCTCAGCCCTTAGGCTTAGGGAGCCTCAAGCCTGGCGTGCCCTAATCCTTAGGCTTTGGGAGCCCCAGGCCTGGGCTCCCTGCCTTTAGGCTTTAGGAGCCGCAGGCCTGGGGCGCTCTAGCCATTAGGCTTTGGGTGCCCCAGGACTGGGGTGCCCCAGCCATTAGGCTTAGGGAGCCCAGGGCCTGGGGTGCCCAAGCCCTTAGGCTAAGGGATCCCTAGGCCTGGGGCGCCCCAGCCCTTAGGCTTAGGGAGCACCTGGCCTGGGGCGCCCCAGAACTTAGCCTGTGGGAGCCCCAGGCCTGGGGCGCCCCAGCACTTAGGATTAGTGTGCCCCAGGCCTGGGCCGATCCATCACATAGGCTTAGGGAGCCCCAGGCCTGGGGCGCCCCTGCCCTTAGGCTTTGGGAACCCCAGACTGGGACGCCCCAACCCTTAGGCTTAGGGTGCCCCAGGCCTGGGGCGCCCCAGCCTTTAGGCTTAGGGAGCCCCAGGCCTGGGGTGCCCCTGCCCTTAGGCTTAGGGAGCACCTGGCCTGGGGCGACCCAGAACTTAGACTTAGGGAGCCCCAGGCCTGGTGCGCCACAGCACTTAGGCTTAGGGAGCCCCAGGCCTGGGCCGACCCATCCCATAGGCTTAGGGAGCCCCAGGACTGGGGTGCCCCAGCACTTAGGCTTAGGGAGCCCCAGGTCTTGGGCGCCCCAGCCCTTAGAGTTAGGGAGCCCCAGGCCTAGGGCGCCCCAGCTCTTAGGCTTAGGGAGCCTCATGCCTGGGGCTCCCCTACCCTTAGGATTAAGGAACCCCAGGCCTACCTGGGACGCCCCAGCCCTTAGGCTTTTGGTGCCTCATGCCTGGGGCGCCCCACCCCTTAGGCTTTAGGAACCCCAGGCCAGGGGCGCCCCAGCGCTTAGGCTTAGGGAGTACCTGGCCAGGGGCGCCCCAGCACTTAGGCTTTGGGAACCCCAGGCCTGGGGCTTCCCAGCCCTTAGGCTTAGGGAGCTCCACGCATGGGGCATCCCAGCCCTTAGGCTTTGGGAGCCCAAGGCCTGGGGCGCCCCAGCCCTTAGGCTTAGGGAGCCCCAGGCCTGGGGCGCCCCTGCACTTAGGCTTAGGGAGCCCCAGGGCATGGGGAGACCCAACCTATAGGCTTAGGAAGCCTCAGGCCTGGGGCGCCCCAGCCCTTAGGCTTTGAGAGCCCCAGGACTGGGACGCCCCTGCCCTTAAGCTTAGGGAGCCCCAGGTGGGGCGCCAAAGCCTTTAGGCTTAGGTAGCCCTAGGCCTTTTGCGCCCCAATCCTTAAGCTTAGGGAGCCACAGGGCTGGGGCACCCCAGTCCTTAGGATTTGGGAGCCCCAGGTCTGGGGCGCACCAGCCCTTAGGCTTTGGGAGACCCAGTCCTGGGGCACACCAGCCCTTAGGCTTAGGAAGCCCCAGGCCCGGGGAGCCCCAGCGCTTAGGCATAGGGAGCCCACGCCTGGGGCGCCCCAGCCCTTAGTCATAGGAAGCCCCAGGCCCGGGGCTCCCCAGCCCTTAGGCTTAGGGAGCCCCAGGCCTTGAGCTCCCCAGCACTTATGCTTAGGGAGCACCTGGCCTGGGGCGCCCCAGAACTTAGGCTTAGGGAGCCGCAGGCCTTGGGCGCCCCAGCCTTTAGAGTTAGGGAGCCCCAGGCCTAGGGCGCCCGGCCCTTAGGCTTAGGGAGCCTCAAGTCTGGTGCGCCCCAGCCCTTAGGTTTAGGGAGAAACTGGCCAGGGGCGCCACAGCCCTTAGGCTTTGGAAGCCGCAGGCCTGGGGCACTCCAGCCATTAGGCTTAGGGAGCCTAGGGCCTGGGGCGCCACAGGCCTTAGGCTTAGGGAACCCTAGGCCTGGGGCGCTCCAGCCCATAGGCTTAGGGAGCATCTGGTCTGGGGCGCCCCAGAACGTAGGCTTAGGGAGCCCGAGGCCTGGGGCGCCCCAGCATTTAGGCATAGGGAGCTCCAGGCCTGTGGCGACCCATCCCATAGGCTTTGGGAGCCCCAGGCCTCGGACGCCCCAGCCCTTAGGCTTTGGGAGCCCCGGCCTGGGACGCCCCAGCCCTTAGGCTTAGGGAGCCCCAGGCCTTGGGCGCCCCAGCCCTTAGAATTAGGGAGCCCCAGGCCTAGGGCGCCCAGCCCTTAGGCTTAGGGAGCCTCATGCCTGGGGCGCCCCATTCCCTTAGGATTAAGGAACCCCAGGCCTGGGACGCCCCAGCCCTTAGGCTTAGGGATCCCCAGGCCTGGGGCGCCCCAGCCCTTAGGCTTTGGGAGCCACATGCCTGGGGCGCCCAAGCCCTTAGGCTTAGGGAGCCCCGGGCCTGGGGTGCCACAGCCTTTAGGCTTAGGGAGCCCTATGCCTGGGGCGCCCCAGCCCTTAGGCTTAGGGAGCACCTGGCCTGGGGCGCCCCAGCCCTTAGGCTTTGGGAACCCCGGCCTGGGACGCCCCAGCCCTTAGGCTTAGGGAACCCCAGGCCAGGGGCGTCCCAGCACTTAGGCTTAGGGAGCCGCAGGCCTTGGGCGCCCCAGCTCTTAGAGTTAGGAAGCCCCAGGCCTAGGGCGCCCCAGCCCTTAGGCTTAGGAAGCCTCATGCCTGGGGCGCCCCAGCCCTTAGGATAAAGGAACCCCAGGCCTGAGACGCCCCAGCCCTTAGGCTTAGGGAGCCTCATGCCTGGGGCGCCCCAGCCCTTAGTCTTAAGGAACCCCAGGCCTGGGGCACCCCATCCCTTAGGCTTAGGGAGAACCTGGCCAGGGGCGCCCCAGCACTTAGGCTTTGGGAGCCCCAAGCCTGGGGTGCCCCAGCATTTGGCTTAGGTACCCCCAGACCTGGGGCGCCCCTGCCCTTAGGCTTACGGAGCCCCAGGCCTGGGACTCCACAGCCCTTAGCTTTGGAAGCCCCAGGCCAGGGGCTTCCCAGCCCTTAGGCTTAAGGAACCCCAGGCCTGGGGCGTCCCAGCGCTTAGGCTTAGGGAGAACCTGGCCAGGAGCGCCCCAGCACTTAGGCTTTGGGAGCCCCAGGCCTGGGGCTTCCCAGCCCTTAGGCTTAGGGAGCCCCACGCCTGCCCCCCCCAGTCCTTAGGCTTTGGGAGCCCAAGGCCTGGGGCGCCCCAGCCCTTAGGCTTAGGGAGGCTCAGGCCTGTGGCGCCCCAGCATTTACACTTTGGGAGCCCAAGGCCTGGGGCGCCCCAGCCCTTAGGCTTAGCGAATCTCAGGCTTGGGGCGCCCCTGCCCTTAGGCTTGGGTAGCCCCAGGATGGGGCGCCACAGCCCTTAAGCTTAGGTAGCCCCAGGCCTGGGGCGCCCCAGCACTTAGGCTTAGGGAGCCACAGGTGGGGCGCCAAAGCCTTTAGGCTTAGGGAGCCCCAAGCCTTGGGCGCCCCAGCCCTTAAGCTTAGGGAGCCCCAAGCCTTGGGCGCCCCAGCCCTTAAGCTTAGGGAGACCCAGGCCTGTGCACCCCAGCCTTTAGGCTTTGGAAGCCCCAGGACTGGGGCGCCCCAGTCATTAGGCCTTGGGAGCCCCAAACCTGGAGCGCCCCAGCCTTTAGGTTTATGGAGCCCCAGGACTGGGGCGCCCCGGCATTTAGGTTTAGGGAGCCACAGGCCTGGGGAGCCCAGCCCTTAGGATTAGGGATCCCCAGGCTTGGGGTGCCCCAGCCCTTAGGCTTAGGAAGCCCCAGTTTGGGGAGCCCCAGCCCTTAGGCTTAGGGATCCCTAGGTCTGGGGCGCCCCAGCCCTTAGGCTTAGGGAGCACCTGGCCTGGGGCGCCCTAGAACTTAGGCTTAGGAAGCCCCAAGCCTGCGGCGCCCCAGCACTTAGGCTTAGGGAGCCCCAGGCCTGGGACACCCCTGCCCTTAGGCTTTGGGAACCCCAGACTGGGACGCCCCAACACTTAGGCTTAGGGTGCCCCAGGCCTGGGGCGCCGCAGCCTTTAGGTTATGGAGCCCCAGGACTGGGGCGCCCCAGCATTTAGGTTTAGGGAGCCGCAGCCCTTAGGATTAGAGAGCCCCTGGCTTGGGGTGCCCCAGCCCTTCGGCTTAGGAAGCCCCAGTTTGGGGAGCCCCAGCCCTTAGGCTTAGGGAGCCCCAGGCCTGGGGCGCCCCAGCCTTTAGGCTTAGGGAGCACCACACCTGAGGCGCCCCAGCACTTAGGCTTTGGGAGCCCAAGGCCTGGGGCGCCCCAGCCCTTAGGCTTAGGGAGTCCCAGTCTTGGGGCCCCCCAGCCCTTAGGCTTTGGATGCCCCAGGCCTGGGGCGCCCCAGCCCTTAGGCTTAGGGTGCCCCATACCTGGGGCCCCCCAACCCTTAGGCTTTGGGAGACCATGGCCTGGGGCGCCACAGACCTTAGGCTTAGGGAGCCCCAGGCCAGGGGCGCCCCAGCCCTTAGGCTTAGGGAGCCCCAAGCCTGGCGCGCCCCAATCCTTAGGCTTTGGGAGCCCCAGGCCTGGGCGCCCCAGCCTTCAGACTTTGGGAGCCGCAGGCCTGGGGCTCTCTAGCCATTAGGCTTTGGGTGCCCCAGGACTGGGGTGCCCCAGCCATTAGGCTTAGGGAGCCCCGGGCCTGGGGTGCCCCTGCCCTTAGGCTTAGGGAGCCTCAAGCCTGGGGCTCCCCAGCCCTTAGGATTAAGTAACCCCAGGCCTGGGACGCCCCAGCCCTTAGGCTTAGGGAGCCTCATGCCTGGGGGGCCCCAGCCCTTAGGCTTAAGGACCCCAAGCCTGGGGCGCCCCAACCCTTAGGCTTAGGGTGAAACTGGCCAGGGTCGCCCCAGCACTTAGGCTTTGGGAGCCCCACGCCTGGGGCTTCCCAGACATTAGGCTTAGGGAGCCCCACGCCTGGGGCAACCCAGCCCTTAGTATTTGGGACCCCAGTCCTGGGGCGCCCCAGCCCTTAGGTTTAGGGAGCCCAGGCCGGTGGCGCCACAAACCCTTAGGCTTTGGGAGCCCCAGGCGTGGGGTGCCCCAGTCCTTAGGAAAAGGGAGCCCCAGGCCTGGGGCGCCCCAGCTTTTAGGCTTTAGGAACACCTGGTTGGGGCGCCCCAGAACTTAGGCTTAGGGAGCCCCAGGGCCTGGGGCGACCCACTCCATAGGCTTAGGGAGCCCCAGGCCTGGGGCGCCCCAGCACTTAGGCTTAGGGAGCCCCAGGCCTGGGGCGACACATCCCATAGGCTTTGGGAACCCCAGACTGGGACGCCCCAACCCTTAGGCTTAGGGTGCCCCAGTTCTGGGGCGCCCCAGCACTTAGGCTTAGGGAGCCCCAGGAGTGGGCGCCCCAGCCCTTAGAGTTAGGGTGGCCGAGGCCTAGGGCACCCCAGCCCTTACGCTTAGGGAGCCTCATGCCTGGTGCTCCCCAGCCCTTAGGATTAAGGAACCCCTGGCCTGGGGCTCCCCAGCCCTTAGGCTAAGGGAGAACCTGGCCAGGGGCGCCCCAGGATTTAGGCTTTGGGAGCCCCAGGCCTGGGGCGCCCCAGCCCTTAGGCTTAGGGAACACCTGGCGTGGGGCGCCCCAGAACTTAGGCTTAGGGATCCCCAGGCCTATGGCTCCCCAGCCCTTAGGCTTTGGGAGCCCCAGGCCTGGGATGCCCCAGCCCTTTGGCTTTGGGAGCCCCAGGCATGTGGCGCCCCATCCCTTAGGCTTTGGGAACCCCAGGCAGGGGTGCGCCAGCCCGTAGGCTTAGGGAGCCCCAGGCCTGGGGCACCCCAGCACTTAGGCTTAGGGAGTCTCATGCCTGGGGCGCCCCAGCCTTTGTTTTAAGGAACCACAGGCCTGGGGCACCCCAGCACTTAGGCTTATGGAGCCCCAGGCCTGGGGTTCCCCAGCCATTAGGCTTAGGGACTCCCAGGCGTTGGGCGCCCCTTCCCTTAGGCTTAGGTAGGCCCAGGTCTGGGGCGCCCCAGACTTTAGTATTTGGGACCCCAGTCCTGGGGCGCCCCAGCCCTTAGTCTTAGGGAGGCCCAGGCCTGCGGCGCCCCAAACCCTTGGGCTGTGGGAGCCCCAGGACTGGGGTGCCCCAGTCCTTAGGAAAAGGTAGCCCACGGCCTGGGGCGCCCCAGCCCTTAGGCTTAGGGAGCACCAGGCCTGAGGCGCCCCAGCACTTAGGCGTTGGGAGCCCAAGGTCTGGGGCACCCCAGCCCTTAGGCATAGGGAGCCCAAGGCCTGGGGCGCCCCAGCCCTTAGGATTTGGGACCCCAGTCCTGGGGCGCCCCAGCCCTTAAGCATTGGGAGCCCCAGGCCTGGGGCGCCCCAGAACTTAGGCTTAGGGACCCCCTGGCCTGGGGTGCCCCTGCCCTTAGGCTTAGGTAGCCCCAGGCCATGGGAGCCCTAGCCCTTAGGCTTAGGGAGCCCCAAGCCTGGCGCGCCCCAGCCCTTAGGCTTTGGGAGCCCCAGGCCTGGGGCGCCCCAGCCTTTAGGCTTCGGGAGCCGCAGCCTGGGGCGCTCCAGCCATTAGGCTTTGGGTGCCCCAGGACTGGGGTGCCCCTGCCCTTATGCTTAGGGATCCCTTGGCCTGGGGCGCCCCAGCCCTTAGGCTTAGGGAGCACCTGGCGTGGGGCGCCCCAGAACTTAGGCTTAGGGAGCCCCAGGCCTGGGGCGACCCATCCCATAGGCTTAGGGAGCCCTAGGCCTGGGGCGCCCGAGCCCTTAGGCTTTGGGAGCCCCGGCCTGGGATGCCCCAGCCCTTAGGATTAGGGAGCCCCAGGCCTGGGGCGCCCCAGCACTTAGGCTTAGGGAGCCCCAGGCCATGGGCGCCCCAACCCTTAGAGTTAGGGAGCCCAAGGCCTAGGGCGCCCCAGCCCTTAGGCTTAGGGAGCCTCATGCCTAGGGCGCCACAGCCCTTAGGGTTAAGGAACCCCAGGCCTGGGGCACCCCAGCACTTAGGCTTTGGGAGCCCCAGGCCTGGGGCTTCCCAGGCCTTAGGCTTATGGAGCCCCACGCTTGGCCCCCCCACCCCAGCCCTTAGGCTTTGGGAGCCCAAGGCCTGGGGCGCCCCAGCCCTTAGGCTTAGGGAGCCCCAGGCCTGGGGCGCCCCAGCATTTAGGCTTTGGGAGCCCAAGGCCTGGGGCGCCCCAGCCCTTAGGCTTAGGGAGTCCCAGGTTTGGGGTGCCCCAGCCCTTAGGCTTTGGGAGCCCTAGGCCTGGGCGCCCCGCCCTTAGTCTTTGGGAGCCCAAGGCCTGGGGCGATCCAGCCCTTAGGATTTGGGACCCCAGTCCTGGGGCGCCCCAGCCCTTAGGCTTAGGGAGCTTCTGGCCTGTGGCGCCGCAGCCTTTAGGCTTTTCGAGCCCCAGGCCTGGGGTGCCCCAGTCCTTAGGAAAAGGGAGCCCCAGGCCTGGGGCGCCCCAGCCTTTAGGCTCTGGGAGCCGCAGGCGTGGGGCGCTCCAGCCATTAGGCTTAGTGAGCCCCGGGCCTAGGGTGCCCCAGCTCTTAGGCTTAGGGAGTCCTAAGCCTGGGGGCGCCCCAGCCCTTAGGCTTAGGTAGCACCTGGCCTGGGGCGTCCCAGCCTTAGGCTTAGGGAGCCCCAGGCCTGGGGCGCCCCAGCCCTTAGAGTTAGGGAGCCCCAGGCCTAGAGCGCCCCAGCCCTTAGGCTTAGGGAGCCTCATGCCTGGGGCGCCACAGCTCTTAGTATTAAGGAACCCCAGGCCTGGGACGCCCCAACCCTTAGGCTTAGGGAGCCTCATGCCTGGGGCGCCCCAACCCTTAGGCTTAAGGAACGCCATGCATGGGGCGCCCCAGCCCTTAGGCTTATGGAACCTGGCCAGGGGCGCCCCAGCATTTAGGCTTAGGGACCCCCAGGCCTGGGGCGCCCCTGCCTTAGGCTTCGGGAGCCCCGGGCCTGGGGCGCCCCAGCTCTTAGGCTTAGGGAGCCCTAGGCCTGGGGCTTCCCAGCCCTTAGGCTTAGGGACCACGTGGCCTGGGGCGCCCAAGAACTTAGGCTTAGGGAGCACCAGGCCTGAGGCGCCCCAGCACTTAGGCTTTGGGAGCCCAAGGCCTGGGGCGCCCCAGCCCGTAGGCTTAGGGAGTCCCAGGCTTGGGGCCCCCCCAGCCCTTAGGCTTAGGGAGCCCCACGCCTGGGGCCCCCCAACCCTTAGGCTTTGGGAGCCCAAGGCCTGGGTTGCCACAGACCTTAGGCTTAGGGAGCCCCAGGCCTGGGGTGCCCCTGCCCTTAGGCTTAGGGATCCCTAGGCCTGGGGTGCCCGAGCCCTTATGCTTAGGGAGCACCTGGCCTGGGGCGCCCCAGAACTTAGGCTTAGGGAGCCCCAGGCCTTGGGCGCCCAAGCCCTTAGAGTTAGGAAGCCCCACTCCTAGGGCGCCCAGCCCTTAGGCTTAGGGAGCCTCATGCCTGGGGCGCCCCAGCCGTTAGGCTTAGGGAACCCCAGGCCTGGGGTGCCCCAGCCATTAGGATTAGGGACCCCCAGGCCTGGGGCGCCCCTGCGTTTAGGCTTAGGTATCCCTAGGCCTGTGACGCCCCAGCCCTTAGGTTTAGGGAGCCCCAGGCCTGGGGCGCCACAACCCTTAGGCTGTGGGAGCCCCAGGCCTGGGGCGCCCCAGCCCTTAGGCTTTGGGAGCCGCAGGCCTGGGGCGCTCCAGCCATTAGGCTTAGGGAGCCCTAGGCCTGGGGAGCTCCAGCCCTTAGGCTTAGGGAACACCTGGCCTGGGGCGCCCCATAATTTAGACTTAGGGAGCCCCAGGCCTGGTGCGCCACAGCACTTAGGCTTAGGGAACCCCAGGCCTTGGGCGCCCCAGCCCTTAGAGTTAGGGAGCCCCAGGCCTTGGGCGCCCCAGCCCTTAGAGTTAGGGAGCCCCAGTCCTGGGGTGCCCCAGCCCTTAGGCTTAGGGAGCCCCAGGCCTGTGGCGCCCCAAACCCTTAGGCTTTGGGAGCCCCAGGCCAGGGGTGCCCCAGTCCTTAGGAAAAGGGAGCCACAGGCCTGGGGCGCCCCAACCCTTAGAATTAGGAAGCCCCAGGTTGGGGAGCCCCAGGCCTTAGGCTTAGGGAGCCCCATGCCTGGGGCGCACCAGCCCTTAGGCATAGGACGCCCCAGGCCCGGGGATCCCCACCCTTAGGATTTGGGAGGCCCAGGCCTGGGGCGACCCAGCCCTTAGTCTTAGGGAACACCAGGTAGGCTTTGGGAGCCCCAGGCCTGGGATGCCCCAGCCTTCAGGCTTTGGGAGCCCCAGGCCTATGGCGCCCCATCCCTTAGGCTTTGGGAACCCAAGGCAGGAGTGCGCCAGCCCTTAGGCTTAGGGAGCCCCAGGCCTGGGGCGCCCCTGCCCTTAGGCTTACGGTGCCCCAGGCCTGGGACTCCACAACCCTTAGCTTTGAAAGCCCCAGGCCAGGGGCTTCCCAGCCCTTAGGCTTAAGGAACCCCAGGCCTGGGGTGTCCCAGCCCTTAGGCTTAGGGAGAACCTGGCCAGGGGCGCCCCAGCACTTAGGTTTTGGGAGCCCCAGGCCTGGGGCTTCCCAGCCCTTAGGCTTAGGGAGCCCCACGCCTGGGCCACCCCAGTCCTTAGGCTTTGGGAGCGCAAGGCCTGTTGCGCCCCAGCCCTTAGGCTTAGGGAGCCTCAGGCCTGTGGCGCCCCAGCACTTACGCTTTGGGAGCCCAAGGCCTGGGGCGCCCCAGCCTTAGGCTTAGCGAATCCCAGGCTTGGGGCGCCCCAGCCCTTAGGCTTGGGTAGCCCCAGGATGGGGCGCCCCAGCCCTTAGGCTTAGGTAGCCCCAGGCCTGGGGCGCCCCAGCACTTAGGCTTAGGGAGCCCCAGGTGGGGCGCCAAAGCCTTTAGGCTTAGGGAGCCCCAAGCCTTGGGCGCCCCAGCCCTTAAGCTTAGGGAGCCCCAGGCCTGGGTTGCCCCAGGCTTTAGGCTTTGGGAGCCCCAGGACTGGGGCGCCCCAGTCATTAGGCCTTGGGAGCCCCAGACCTGAGGCGCCCCAGCCTTTAGGTTATGGAGCCCCAGGACTGGGGCGCCCCAGCATTTAGGTTTAGGGAGCCCCAGGCCTGGGCGCCCCAGCCCTTAGGAATAGGGAGCCCCAGGCTTGGGGTGCCCCAGCCCTTAGGCTTAGGAAGCCCCAGTTTGGGGAGCCCCAGCCCTTAGGCTTAGGGAGCCCCAGGCCTGGGGCGCCCGAGCCCTTAGGCTTAGGGAGCCCCAGGCCTGAGGCGCCCCAGCACTTACGCTTTGGGAGTCCAAGGCCTGGGGCGCCCCAGCCCTTAGGCTTAGGGAGTCCCAGGCTTGGGGCCCCCCAGCCCTTAGGCTTTGGGTGCCCCAGGCCTGTGGCGCCACAGACCTTGGGCTTAGGGAGACCCACGCCTGGGGCCCCCCAACCCTTAGGCTTTGGGAGCCCAAGGCCTGGGGCGCCACAGACCTTAGGCTTAGGTAGCCCCAGGCCAGGGGCGCCTCAGCCCTTAGGCTTAGGGAGCCTCAAGCCTGGCGTGCCCTAATCCTTAGGCTTTGGGAGCCCCAGGCCTGGGCGCCCTGCCTTTAGGCTTTGGGAGCCGCAGGCCTGGGGCGCTCTAGCCATTAGGCTTTGGGTGCCCCAGGACTGGGGTGCCCCAGCCATTAGGCTTAGGGAGCCCAGGGCCTGGGGTGCCCAAGCCCTTAGGCTAAGGGATCCCTAGGCCTGGGGCGCCCCAGCCCTTAGGCTTAGGGAGCACCTGGCCTGGGGCGCCCCAGAACTTAGCCTGTGGGAGCCCCAGGCCTGGGGCGCCCCAGCACTTAGGATTAGTGTGCCCCAGGCCTGGGCCGATCCATCACATAGGCTTAGGGAGCCCCAGGCCTGGGGCGCCCCTGCCCTTAGGCTTTGGGAACCCCAGACTGGGACGCCCCAACCCTTAGGCTTAGGGTGCCCAAGGCCTGGGGCGCCCCAGCCTTTAGGCTTAGGGAGCCCCAGGCCTGGGGTGCCCCTGCCCTTAGGCTTAGGGAGCACCTGGCCTGGGGCGACCCAGAACTTAGACTTAGGGAGCCCCAGGCCTGGTGCGCCACAGCACTTAGGCTTAGGGAGCCCCAGGCCTGGGCCGACACATCCCATAGGCTTAGGGAGCCCCAGGACTGGGGTGCCCCAGCACTTAGGCTTAGGGAGCCCCAGGCCTTGGGCGCCCCAGCCCTTAGAGTTAGGGAGCCCCAGGCCTAGGGCGCCCCAGCTCTTAGGCTTAGGGAGACTCATGCCTGGGGCTCCCCTACCCGTAGGATTAAGGAACCCCAGGCCTGCCTGGGACGCCCCAGCCCTTAGGCTTTGGGTGCCTCATGCCTGGGGCACCCCACCCCTTAGGCTTTAGGAACGCCAGCCCAGGGGCGCCCCAGCGTTTAGGCTTAGGGAGAACCTGGCCAGGGGCGCCCCAGCACTTAGGCTTTGGGAGTCCCAGGCCTGGGGCTTCCCAGCCCTTAGGCTTAGGGAGCTCCACGCATGGGGCATCCCAGCCCTTAGGCTTTGGGAGCCCAAGGCCTGGGGCGCCCCAGCCCTTAGGCTTAGGGAGCCCCAGGCCTGGGGCGCCCCTGCACTTAGGCTTAGGGAGCCCCAGGGCATGGGGAGACCCAACCTATAGGCTTAGGAATCCCCAGGCCTGGGGCGCCCCAGCCCTTAGGCTTTGAGAGCCCCAGGACTGGGACGCCCCAGCCCTTAGGCTTAGGGAGCCCCAGGTGGGGCGCCAAAGCCTTTAGGCTTAGGTAGCCCTAGGCCTTTTGCGCCCCAACCCTTAAGCTTAGGGAGCCACAGGGCTGGGGCGCCCCATTCCCTTAAGATTAAGGAACCCCAGGCCTGGGACGCCCCAGCCCTTAGGCTTAGGGATCCCCAGGCCTGGGGCGCCCGAGCCCTTAGGCTTTGGGAGCCACATGCCTGGGGCGCTCAAGCCCTTAGGCTTAGGGAGCCCCGGGCCTGGGGCGCCACAGCCCTTAGTTTAGGGAGCCCTATGCCTGGGGCGCCCCAGCCCTTAGGCTTAGGGAGCACCTGGCCTGGGGCGCCCCAGCCCTTAGGCTTTGGGAACCCCGGCCTGGGACGCCCCAGCCCTTAGGCTTATGGAACCCCAGGCCAGGGGCGTCCCAGCACTTAGGCTTAGGGAGCCGCAGGCCTTGGGCGCCCCAGCTCTTAGAGTTAGGAAGCCCCAGGCCTAGGGCGCCCCAGCCCTTAGGCTTAGGAAGCCTCATGCCTGGGGCGCCCCAGCCCTTAGGATAAAGGAACCCCAGGCCTGAGACGCCCCAGCCATTAGGCTTAGGGAGCCTCATGCCTGGGGCGCCCCAGCCCTTAGGCTTAAGGAACCCCAGGCCTGGGGCACCCCATCCCTTAGGCTTAGGGAGAACCTGGCCAGGGGCGCCCCAGCACTTAGGCTTTGGGAGCCCCAAGCCAGGGGTGCCCCAGCATTTGGCTTAGGGTCCCCCAGACCTGGGGCGCCCCTGCCCTTAGGCTTACGGAGCCCCAGGCCTGGGACTCCACAGCCCTTAGCTTTGGAAGCCCCAGGCCAGGGGCTTCCCAGCCCTTAGGCTTAAGGAACCCCAGGCCTGGGGCGTCCCAGCCCTTAGGCTTAGGGAGAACCTGGCCAGGAGCGCCCCAGCACTTAGGCTTTGGGAGCCCCAGGCCTGGGGCTTCCCAGCCCTTAGGCTTAGGGAGCCCCACGCCTGCCCCCCCCCAGTCCTTAGGCTTTGGGAGCCCAAGGCCAGGGGCGCCCCAGCCCTTAGGCTTTGGGAGCCTCAGGCCTGTGGCGTCCCAGCATTTACACTTTGGGAGCCCAAACCTGGGGCGCCCCAGCCCTTAGGCTTAGCGAATCCCAGGCTTGGGGCGCCCCTGCCCTTAGGCTTGGGTAGCCCCAGGATGGGGCGCCCCAGCCCTTAAGCTTAGGTAGCCCCAGGCCTGGGGCGCCCCAGCACTTAGGCTTAGGGAGCCACAGGTGGGGCGCCAAAGCCTTTAGGCTTAGGGAGCCCCAAGCCTTGGGCGCCCCAGCCCTTAAGCTTAGGGAGACCCAGGCCTGGGCACCCCAGCCTTTAGGCTTTGGGAGCCCCAGGACTGGGGCGCCCCAGTCATTAGGCCTTGGGAGCCCCAAACCTGGGGTGCCCCAGCCTTTAGGTTATGGAGCCCCAGGACTGGGGCGCCTCAACATTTAGATTTAGGGAGCCCCAGGCCTGGGGCACCCAGCCCTTAGGATTAGGGACCCCCAGGCTTGGGGTGCCCCAGCCCTTAGGCTTAGGAAGCCCCAGTTTGGGGAGCCCCAGCCCTTAGGCTTTGGGAGCCCCAGGCCTGGGGCGCCCCAGGCCTTAGGCTTAGGGAGTCCCAGGCTTGGGGCCCCCCAGCCCTTAGGCTTTGGGCGCCCCAGGCCTGGGGCGCCCCAGCCCTTAGGCTTAGGGAGCCCCACGCCTGGACCCCCAACCCTTAGGCTTTGGGAGCCCAAGGCCTGGGTTGCCACAGACCTTAGGCTTAGGGAGCCCCAGGCCTGGGCGCCCCAGCCTTTAGGCTATGGGAGCCGCAGGCCTGGGGCGCTCTAGCCATTAGGCTTTGGGTGCCCCAGGACTGGGGTGCCCCAGCCATTAGGCTTAGGGAGCCCCAGGCCTGGGGTGACCCTGCCCTTAGGCTTTGGGATCCCTAGGCCTGGGGAGCCCCAGCCCTTAGGCTTAGGGAGCACCTGGCCTGGGGCGCCCCAGAACTTAGACTTAGGGAGCCCCAGGCCTGGTGCGCCACAGCACTTAGGCTTAGGGAGCCCCAGGCCTGGGGCGACCCATCCCATAGGCTTAGGGAGCCCCAGGACTGGGGTGCCCCAGCACTTAGATTTCGGGAGCCTCAGGCCTGGGGAGCCCTAGCGTTAAAGTTTAGGGAGCCCCAAGCCTAGGGAGCCCCAGGCTTAGGGAGCCCCAGGCCTGGGGAGCCCCAGGCTTAGGGAGCCCCAGGCCTGGGGAGCCCCAGGCTTAGGGAGACATAGGCTTAGGGAGCCCCAGGCCTGGGGAGCCCCGCCTGTGGAGCCGTAGTCTTAGGGAGCCCCAGGCCTGGGGAGCCCTAGCTCTAATGCTCAGGGAACCCCAGGTCTGGGGAGCCCTAGGCTTAAGGAGCACCAGGCCTCGGGAGTCCTAGCCCTAAGGCTTAAGGAGCCCCAGGCCTGGGGAGCCCTAGCCCTAAGGCTTAGGGAGCCCCAAGCCTAGGGAGCCATAGGCTAGGTAGCCCCAGGCTTGGGGAGCCCTAACCCTAAGGCTTAGGGAGCCCCAGGCCTGTGGAGCCCTAGCCCTAAGGCTTAGGGAGCCCCAAGCCTAGGGAGCCATAGGCTAGGTAGCCCCAGACTTGGGGAGCCCTAGCGCTAAGGTGTAGGGAGCCCCAGGACTGGGGAGCCCTAGGCTCATGGAACCCCCGGCCTGGGGAACTCTAGGCTTAAGGGGCCCCATGCCACGGGGATCCCTTGGTTTAGGGAGCCCCAAGCTTGGGGAGCCCTAGCCCTAAAGCTTAGTGTGCCCCAGTCTTGGGGAGGCCTAGGCTTAGAGAGCCCCAAGTCTGGGGCGCCCTATCCCTAAGGCTTAGGGAGCTCCAGGCCAGGGAGCCCCAGGCCTGTGGAGCCGTAGTCTTAGGGAGCCCCAGGCCTGGGGAGTCCTAGCCCTAAGGCTCAGGGATCCCCAGGCCTGGGGAGCCCTAGGCTTAAGGAGCCCCAGGCCTCGGGAGTCCTAGCCCTAATGCTTAAGGAGCCCCAGGCCTGGGCAGCCCTAGCCCTAAAGTTTAGGGAGCCCCAAGCCTAGGGAACCCCAGGCTTAGGGAGCCCCAGGCCTGGGGAGCCCCAGGCTTAGGGAGACATAGGCTTATGGAGCCCAAGGCCTGGGGAGCCCTAGACCTAAAGCTTAGGGAGCCCCAGGCCTAGGGAGCCCTGCCTGTGGAGCCTTAGTCTTAGGGAGCCCCAGGCCTGGGGAGCCCTAGCTCTAATGCTCAGGTATCCCCAGGCCTGGGGAGCCCTAGGCTTAAGGAGCCCCAGGCCTCGGGAGTCCTAGCCCTAAGGCTTAAGGAGCCCCAGGACTTGGGAGCCCTCGGCTCAGGGAACCCCAGGCCTGGTGAACCCTAGGCTTAGGGGGCCCCGAGCAAAGGGTAGCCCTAGGTTTAGGGAGCCCCAGGCCTGGGGAGCCCTAGCCCTAAGGCTTAGTGAGCCCCAGTTTGGGGATACTTAGGCTTAGAGAGCCCCAAGTCTGGGGCGCCCTAGCCCTAAGGATTAGGGTGGCCCAGACCTGGGGAGCCCTAGCCCTAAGACATAGGGAGCCCGAATCATGGGAGCCCTAGGCTAGGGAGCCCCAGGCCTGGGGAGCCCCAGGCTTAGGGAGACATAGGCTTATGGAGCCCAAGGCCTGGGGAGCCCTAGACCTAAGGCTTAGGGAGCCCCAGGCCTAGGGAGCCCCGCCTGTGGAGCCTTAGTCTTAGGGAGCCCCAGGCCTGGGGAGCCCTAGCTCTAATGCTCATGTATCCCCAGGCCTGGGGAGCCCTAGGCTTAAGGAGCCCCAGGCCTCGGGAGTCCTAGCCCTAAGGCTTAAGGAGCCCCAGGACTGGGGAGCCCTCGGCTCAGGGAACCCCAGGCCTGGTGAACCCTAGGCTTAGGGGGCCCCGAGCAAAGGGTAGCCCTAGGTTTAGGGAGCCCCAGGCCTGGGGAGCCCTAGCCCTAAGGCTTAGTGAGCCCCAGTTTGGGGAGACTTAGGCTTAGAGAGCCCCAAGTCTCGGGCGCCTTAGCCCTAAGGATTAGGGTGGCCCAGACCTGGGGAGCCCTAGCCCTAAGACATAGGGAGCCCGAATCATGGGAGCCCTAGGCTAGGGAGCCCCAGGCCTGGGGAGCACTAGGCTTAGAGATTCCCAGGCCAGGGTAGCCCTAGCCCTAAGACATAGGGAGCCCGAATCATGGGAGCCCTAGGCTAGGGAGCCCCAGGCCTGGGGAGCACTAGGCTTAGAGATTGCCAGGCCAGGGTAGCCCTAGCCCTAAGGTTTAGGGAGCCCCAGGCCTGGGGAGCCCTAGGCTTAGGGAGCCTAAGGCCTGGGGAGCCCTAAGGCTTAGGGAGCCCCAGGCCTGGGGAGCCCTAGGCTTAGGGAGCCCCAGGCCTGGGGAGCCCTAGGCTTAGGGAGCCCCAGGCTTGGGGAGCCCTTGGCTTAGGGAGCCCCAGCCTGGGGAGCCCTAGGATTAGGTAGCCCCAGGCCTGTGGAGCCTTAGGCTTAGGGAGGCCCAGGCCTGGGGAGCCCTAGGCTTAGGGAGACCCAGGCCTGGGGAGCCCAAGGCTTAGTAAGCCCCAGGCCTGGGGAGCCCTAGCCCTAAGGCTAGGTGAGCCCCAGGCCTGGGGAGCCCTCGCGTTAAGGTTTAGGGAGCCCCAAGCCTAGGGAGCCCCAGGCTTAGGGAGCCCCAGGCCTGGGGAGCCCCAGGCTTAGGGAGACATAGGCTTAGGGAGCCCCAGGCCTGCGGAGCCCTAGCCCTAAGGCTTAGGGAGCCCCAGGCCTAGGGAGCCCCGCCTGTGGAGCCATAGTCTTAGGGAGCCCCAGGCCTGGGGAGCCCTAGCTCTAATGCTCAGGGATTCCCAGGCCTGGGGAGCCCTAGGCTTAAGGAGCCCCAGGCCTCGGGAGTCCTAGCCCTAAGGCTTAAGGAGCCCCAGGCCTGGGGAGCCCTAGCCCTAAGGCTTAGGGAGCCCCAAGACTAGGGAGCCATAGGCTAGGTAGCCCCAGGCTTGGGGAGCCCTAGCCCTAAGGCTTAGGGAGCCCCAGGCCTGTGGAGCCCTAGCCCTAAGGCTTAGGGAGCCCCAAGCCTAGGGAGCCATAGGCTAGGTAGCCCCAGGCTTGGGGAGCCCTAGCGCTAAGGTGTAGGGAGCCCCAGGACTGGGGAGCCCTAGGCTCAGGGAACCCCCGGCCTGGGGAACTCTAGGCTTAGGGGGCCCCATGCCACGGGGAGCCCTAGGTTTAGGGAGCCCCAAGCTTGGGGAGCCCTAGCCCAAAGGCTTAGTGTGCTCCAGTCTTGGGGAGGCCTATGCTTAGAGAGCCCCAAGTCTGGGGCGCCCTATCCATAAGGCTTAGGGAGCTCCAGGCCAGGGAGCCCCAGGCCTGTGGAGCCGTAGTCTTAGGGAGCCCCAGGCCTGGGGAGTCCTAGCCCTAAGGCTCAGGGATCCCCAGGCCTGGGGAGCCCTAGGCTTAAGGAGCCCCAGGCCTCGGGAGTCCTAGCCCTAATGCTTAAGGAGCCCCAGGCCTGGGCAGCCCTAGCCCTAAGGTTTAGGGAGCCCCAAGCCTAGGGAACCCCAGGCTTAGGGAGCCCCAGGCCTGGGGAGCCCCAGGCTTAGGGAGACATAGGCTTATGGAGCCCAAGGCCTGGGGAGCCCTAGCCCTAAGGCTTAGGGAGCCCCAGGCCTAGTGAGCCCCGCCTGTGGAGCCTTAGTCTTAGGGAGCCCCAGACCTGGGGAGACCTAGCTCTAATGCTCAGGTATCCCCAGGCCTGGGGAGCCCTAGGCTTAAGGAGCCCCAGGCCTCGGGAGTCCTAACCCTAAGGCTTAGGGAGCCCCAGGCCTGGGGAGCCCCAGCCCTAAGGCTTAGGGAGCCCCAGGCCTGGGGAGCCCTAGCCCTAAGGCTTAGGGTGCCCCAAGCCTAGGGAGCCATAGGCTAGGTAGCCCCAGGCTTGGGGAGCCCTAGCCATAAGGCTTAGGTAGCCCCAGGCCTGTGGAGCCCTAACCCTATGGCTTAGGGAGCCCCAAGTCTAGGGAGCCATAGGCTAGGTAGCCCCAGGATGGGGAGCCCTAGCCTTAAGGTGTAGGGAGGCCCAGGACTGGGGAGCCCTAGGTTCAGGGAATGCCAGGCCTGGGGAACTCTAGGCTTAGGGGGCCCCATGCCACGGGGAGCCCTAGGTTTAGGAAGCCCCAAGCTTGGGGAGCCCTAGCCCTAAGGCTTAGTGTGCCCCAGTCTTGGGGAGGCCTAGGCTTAGAGAGCCCCAAGTCTGGGGCGCCCTAGCCCTAAGGCTTATGGTGGCCCAGGCCTGGGGAGCCCTAGCCCTAAGACTTAGGGAGCCCCAATCCTGGGAGCCTTAGGCTAGGGAGCCCCAGGCCTGGGGAGACCTAGGCTTAGGGAGTCCCAGGCCTGGGGAGCCCTAGGCATAGGGAGCCCCAGGCCTAGGGAGTCCTAGGCTTAGGGAGCCCCAGGCCAGGGGAGACCTAAGCTTAGGGAGCCCCAGGTCTGGGGAGCCCTACCCCTAAAGCTTAGGGAGCTCCAAGGCTGGTGAGCCCTAGCCATAAGGCTTAGGGGGCTCCAGGCCTGGGAAGCCCGAGGCTCAGGGAGCCCCAGGCCTGGGGAGCCCTAGGCTTAGGTAGCCCCAGGCCTGGGGAGCTTAGGCTTAGGGAACCCCAGGCTGGGGAGCCCTAGGCTTAGGGAGCCCCAGCCTGTGGAGACCTAGGCTTAGGGAGCCCCACGCCTGCGGAGCCCTTGGCTTAGAGAGACCCAGCCTGGGGAGCCCTAGGTTTAGGGAGCCCCAGGCCTGTGGAGACTTAGGCTTAGGGAGCCCCAGGCCTGGGGAGCCCTAGGCTTAGGGCGCCACAGGCCTGGGGATCCCTAGGCATAGGGAGCCCCAGGCCGGGGGAGCACTAGGCTTAGGGAGCCCCAGACCTGGGGAGCCCAAGGCTTAGGGAGCCCCAGGCCTGGGGAGCCCTAGCCGTAAGGCTTAGTGAGCCCCAGGACTGGGGAGCACTAGCGTTAAGGCTTAGGGAACGCCAGGCCTGGGGAGCCCTAGCCCTAAGGCTTAGGGGGCCCCAGGTCTGGGAAGCCCTAGGCTCAGGGAGCCCCAGGCCTGGGGAGCCCTAGGCTTAGGTAGCCCCAGGCCTAGGGAACTTAGGCTTAGGGAACCACAAGCCTGGGGAGCCAAAGGCTTAGGGAGCCCCAGGCTTGGGGAGCCCCAGGATTAGGGAGACCTATGCTTAGAGAGCCCCAGGCCAGGGTACCCTAGCCCAAAGGTTTAGGGAGCCCCAGGCCCTGGGAGCCCTAGGCTTAGGGAGACCCACGCCCGGGGAGCCCTTGGCTTAGGGAGACCCAGCCTGGGGAGCCCTAGCCTTAGGGAGCCCCAGGCCTGTGGAGACTTAGGCTTAGGGAGCCCCAGGCCTGGGGAGCCCTAGGCTTAGAGAGCCCAAGGCCAGGGTAGCCCTAGCCCTAAGGTTTAGTGAGCCCCAGGCCTGGGGAGCCTTAGCGTTAAGGCTTAGGGAGCACCAGGCCTGGGAAGCCCTAGGCTAGGGAGCCCCAGGCCTGGGGATCCCTAGCCCTAAAACTTAGGGATCCCCAAACCTGGTGAGCCCTTGCCCTAAGGCTTAGGGGGCCCCAGGCCTGGGGAGCCCTAGGCTCTGGGAACCCCACGCCTGGGGAAATCTAGGCTTAGGGGGCCCCAGGCCAAGGGGAGCCCTAGGTTTAGGGAGCCCCAGGCCTGGGGAGCCCTAGCCCTAAAGTTTAGTGAGCCCCAGTCTTGGGGAGCCCAAGCCTTAGAGAGCCCCAAGTCTGGGGCGCCCTAGCCCTCAGGCTTAGGGTGGCCCAGGCCTGGGGAGCCTTGGCCCTAAGACTTTGAAGCCCCAATCCTGGGAGCCCTAGGCTAGGGAGCCCCAGGCCTGGGGAGCCCTAGGCTTAGAGAGCCCCAGGTCAGGGTAGCCCTAGCCCTATGGTTTAGGGAGCCCCAGCCTTGGGAGCCCTACGCTTAGGGAGCCCCAGGCCTGGGGAGCCCTTGGCTTAGGGAGCCCCAGCCTGGGGAGCCCTAGGCTTAGGGAGCCCCAGGCCTTGGAGCCTTAGGCTTAGGGAGCCCCAGGCATGGGGAGCCCTAGGCTTAGGGAGCCCCAGGCCTGGGGAGCCCTAGGCTTAAGGAGCCCCAGGCCTGGGGAGCCCTAGGCTTAGGGAGCCCCAGGCCTGGGGAGCCCTAGGCTTAGGGAGCCCCAGGCTGGGTATCCCTAGGCTCAGGTAGCGCCAGGACAGGGGAGCCCTAGCCCTAAGGTTTAGGGAGCCTCAGGCCTGGGGATCCCTAAGTTCAGGGAGCCCCCGCCAGGGGAGCCCTAGCCTTAAGGCTTAGGGAGCCCCAGGCCTGCGGAGCCCTAAACTCAGGGAGCCCCAGGCCTGGGGAGCCCTAGGCTTAGGGGGCCCCAGGCCGTGGGGAGCCCTATACTTGGGGAATCCCAGGCCTGGGAAGCCCTAGGCTAAGGGAGCCCCAGGCCTGGGGAGCCTAGGCTTAGGGAGCCCAAGGCATAGGGAGCCATAAGCTAAGGAGCCCCAGGCCTGGGGAGCCCTAGCCCTAAGGATTGGGGAGCCCCAGGCCTGTGGAGCTCTAGGTTCAGGTAGCCCCAGGCCTGGGGAGCTCTAGCCCTAAGGCTTAAGGAGCCCCAGGACTGGGGAGCCCTCGGCTCAGGGAACACCAGGCCTGGTGAACCCTAGGCTTAGGGGGCCCCGAACAAAGGGTAGCCCTAGGTTTAGGGAGCCCCAGGCCTGGGGTGCCCTACCCGTAAGGCTTAGTGAGCCCCCGACCTGGGGAGCAAAAGCGTTAAGGTTTAGGGAACACTATGCTTGGGGAGCCCTAGCCCTAAGGCTTAGGGGGCCCCAGGTCTGGGAAGCCCTAGGCTCAGGGAGCCCCAGGCCTGGGGAGCCCTAGGCTTAGGTAGCCCCAGGCCTAGTGAACTTAGGCTTAGGGAACCACAAGCCTGGGGAGCCAAAGGCTTAGGGAGCCCCAGGCCTGGGGAGCCCCAGGATTAGGAAGACCTATGCTTAGAGAGCCCCAGGCCAGGGTACCCTAGCCCAAAGGTTTAGGGAGCCCCAGGCCCTGGGATCCCTAGGCTTAGGGAGCCCCATGCCTGGGGAGCCCTTGGCTTAGGGAGACCCAGCCTGGGGAGCCCTAGCCTTAGGGAGCCCCAGGCCTGTGGAGACTTAGGCTTAGGGAGCGCCAGGCCTGGGGAGCCCTAGGCTTATAGAGCCCCAGGCCAGGGTAGCCCTAGCCCTAAGGTTTAGGGAGCCCCAGGCCTGGGGAGCCCTAGGCTTAGGGAGCCTAAGGCCTGGGGAGCCCTAGGTTTAGGGAGCCCCAGGCCTGGGGAGCCCAAGGCTTAGTAAGCCCCAGGCCTGGGGAGCCCTAGCCCTAAGGCTTAGTGAGCCCCAGGCCTGGGTAGCCCTAGCGTTAAGGTTTAGGGAGCCCCAAGCCTAGGGAGCCCCAGGCATAGGGAGACATAGACTTAGGGAGCCCCAGGCCTGGGGAGCCCCAGGCTTAGGGAGACATAGGCTTAGGGAGCCCCAGGCCTGGGGAGCCCTAGCCCTAAGGCTTAGGGAGCCCCAGGCCTAGGGAGCCCCGCCTGTGGAGCCGTAGTCTTAGGGAGCCCCAGGCATGGGGAGCCCTAGCTCTAATGCTCAGGGAACCCCAGGTCTGGGGAGCCCTAGGCTTAAGGAGCACCAGGCCTCAGGAGGCCTAGCCCTAAGGCTTAAGGAGCCCCAGGCCTGGGGAGCCCTAGCCCTAAGGCTTAGGGAGCCCCAAGCCTAGGGAGCCATAGGCTAGGTAGCCCCAGGCTTGGGGAGCCCTAACCCTAAGGCTTAGGGAGCCCCAGGCCTGTGGAACCCTAGCCCTAAGGCTTAGGGAACCCCAAACCTAGGGAGCCATAGGCTAGGTAGCCCCAGGCTTGGGGAGCCCTAGCGCTAAGGTGTAGGGAGCCCCAGGACTGGGGAGCCCTAGGCTCATGGAACCCCCAGCCTGGGGAACACTAGGCTTAAGGGGCCCCATGCCACGGGGAGCCCTAGGTTTAGGGAGCCCCAAGCTTGGGGAGCCCTAGCCCAAAGGCTTAGTGTGCCCCAGTCTTGGGGAGGCCTAGGCTTAGAGAGCCCCAAGTCTGGGGTGCCCTATCCCTAAGGCTTAGGGAGCTCCAGGCCAGGGAGCCCCAGGCCTGTGGAGCCGTAGTCTTAGGGAGCCCCAGGCCTGGGGAGTCCTAGCCCTAAGGCTCAGGGATCCCCAGGCCTGGGGAGCCCTAGGCTTAAGGAGCCCCAGGCCTCGGGAGTCCTAGCCCTAATGCTTAAGGAGCCCCAGGCCTGGGCAGCCCTAGCCCTAAAGTTTTGGGAGCCCCAAGCCTAGGGAACCCCAGGCTTAGGGAGCCCCAGGCCTGGGGAGCCCCAGGCTTAGGGAGACATAGGCTTATGGAGCCCAAGGCCTGGGGAGCCCTAGCCCTAAGGCTTAGGGAGCCCCAGGCCTAGGGAGCCCCGCCTGTGGAGCCTTAGTCTTAGGGAGCCCCAGGCCTGGGGAGCCCTAGCTTTAATGCTCAGGTATCCCCAGGCCTGAGGAGCCCTAGGCTTAAGGAGCCCCAGGCCTCGGGAGTCCTAGCCCTAAGGCTTAAGGAGCCCCAGGCCTGGGGAGCCCTAGCGATAAGGTTTAGGGAGCCCCAAGCCTAGGGAGACCCAGGCTTAGGGAGCCCCAGGCCTGGGGAGCCCTAGCCCTAAGGCTTAGGGAGCCCCAGGCCTAGGGAGCCCCGCCTGTGGAGCCATAGTCTTAGGGAGCCCCAGGCCTGGGGAGCCCTAGCTCTAATGCTCAGGGATTCCCAGGCCTGGGGAGCCCTAGGCTTAAGGAGCCCCAGGCCTCGGGAGTCCTAGCCCTAAGGCTTAAGGAGCCCCAGGCCTGGGGAGCCCTAGCCCTAAGGCTTAGGGAGCCCCAAGCCTAGGGAGCCATAGGCTAGGTAGCACCAGGCTTGGGGAGCCCTAGCCCTAAGGCTTAGGGAGCCCCAGGCCTGTGGAGCCCTAGCCCTAAGGCTTAGGGAGCCCCAAGCCTAGGGAGACATAGGCTAGGTAGCGACAGGCTTGGGGAGTCCTAGCCCTAAGGTGTAGGGAGCCCCAGGACTGGGGAGCCCTAGGCTCAGGGAACCCCCGGCCTGGGGAACTCTAGGCTTAGGGGGCCCAATGCCACGGGGAGCCCTAGGTTTAGGGAGCCCCAAGTTTGGGGAGCCCTAGCCCTAAGGCTTAGTGTGCCCCAGTCTTGGGGAGGCCTATGCTTAGAGAGCCCCAAGTCTAGGGCGCCCTATCCCTAAGGCTTAGGGAGCTCCAGGCCAGGGAGCCCCAGGCCTGTGGAGCCGTAGTCTTAGGGAGCCCCAGGCCTGGGGAGTCCTAGCCCTAAGGCTCAGGGATCCCCAGGCCTGGGGAGCCCTAGGCTTAAGGAGCCCCAGGCCTCGGGAGTCCTAGCCCTAATGCTTAAGGAGCCCCAGGCCTGGGCAGCCCTAGCCCTAAGGTTTAGGGAGCCCCAAGCCTAGGGAACCCCAGGCTTAGGGAGCCCCAGGCCTGGGGAGCCCCAGGCTTAGGGAGACATAGGCTTATGGAGCCCAAGGCCTGGGGAGCCCTAGCCCTAAGGCTTAGGGAGCCCCAGGCCTAGTGAGCCCCGCCTGTGGAGCCTTAGTCTTAGGGAGCCCCAGGCCTGGGGAGACCTAGCTCTAATGCTCAGGTATCCCCAGGCCTGGGGAGCCCTAGGCTTAAGGAGCCCCAGGCCTCGGGAGTCCTAACCCTAAGGCTTAGGGAGCCCCAGGCCTGGGGAGCCCCAGCCCTAAGGCTTAGGGAGCCCCAGGCCTGGGGAGCCCTAGCCCTAAGGCTTAGGGTGCCCCAAGCCTAGGGAGCCATAGGCTAGGTAGCCCCAGGCTTGGGGAGCCCTAGCCATAAGGCTTAGGGAGCCCCAGGCCTGTGGAGCCCTAGCCCTATGGCTTAGGGAGCCCCAAGTCTAGGGAGCCATAGGCTAGGTAGCCCCAGGCTTGGGGAGCCCTAGCCCTAAGGTGTAGGGAGGCCAGGACTGGGGAGCCCTAGGCTCAGGGAACGCCAGGCCTGGGGAACTCTAGGCTTAGGGGGCCCCATGCCACGGGGAGCCCTAGGTTTAGGAAGCCCCAAGCTTGGGGAGCCCTAGCCCTAAGGCTTAGTGTGTCCCAGTCTTGGGGAGGCCTAGGCTTAGAGAGCCCCAAGTCTGGGGCGCCCTAGCCCTAAGGCTTATGGTGGCCCAGGCCTGGGGAGCCCTAGCCCTAAGACTTAGGGAGCCCCAATCCTGGCAGCCTTAGGCTAGGGAGCCCCAGGCCTGGGGAGCCCTAGGCTTAGGGAGTCTCAGGCCTGGGGAGCCCTAGGCTTAGGGAGCCCCAGGCCAGGGGAGACCTAAGCTTAGGGAGCCCCAGGTCTGGGGAGCCCTAGCCCTAAAGCTTAGGGAGCTCCAAGGTTGGTGAGCCCTAGCCATAAGGCTTAGGGGGCCCCAGGCCTGGGAAGCCCGAGGCTCAGGGAGCCCCATGCCTGGGGAGCCCTAGGCTTAGGTAGGCCCAGGCCTGGGGAGCTTAGGCTTAGGGAACCCCAGGCTGGGGAGCCCTAGGCTTAGGGAGCCCCAGCCTGTGGAGCCCTAGGCTTAGGGAGCCCCACGCCTGCGGAGCCCTTGGCTTAGAGAGACCCAGCCTGGGGAGCCCTAGGTTTAGGGAGCCCCAGGCCTGTGGAGCCTTAGGCTTAGGGAGCCCCAGGCCTGGGGAGCCCTAGGCTTAGGGCGCCACAGGCCTGGGGATCCCTAGGCATAGGGAGCCCCAGGCCGGGGGAGCACTAGGCTTAGGGAGCCCCAGACCTGGGGAGCCCAAGGCTTAGGGAGCCCCAGGCCTCGGGAGCCCTAGCCGTAAGGCTTAGTGAGCCCCAGAACTGGGGAGCACTAGCGTTAAGGCTTAGGGAACGCCAGGCCTGGGGAGCCCTAGCCCTAAGGCTTAGGGGGCCCCAGGTCTGGGAAGCCCTAGGCTCAGGGAGCCCCAGGCCTGGGGAGCCCTAGGCTTAGGTAGCCCCAGGCCTAGGGAACTTAGGCTTAGGGAACCACAAGCCTGGGGAGCCAAAGGCTTAGGGAGCCCCAGGCCTGGGGAGCCCCAGGATTAGGGAGACCTATGCTTAGAGAGCCCCAGGCCAGGGTACCCTAGCCCAAAGGTTTAGGGAGCCCCAGGCCCTGGGAGCCCTAGGCTTAGGGAGACCCACGCCCGGGGAGCCCTTGGCTTAGGGAGACCCAGCCTGGGGAGCCCTAGCCTTAGGGAGCCCCAGGCCTGTGGAGCCTTAGTCTTAGGGATCCCCAGGCCTGGGGAGACCTAGCTCTAATGCTCAGGTATCCCCAGGCCTGGGTTGCCCTAGGCTTAAGGAGCCCCAGGCCTCGGGAGTCCTAACCCTAAGGCTTAGGGAGCCCCAGGCCTGGGGAGCCCCAGCCCTAAGGCTTAGGGAGCCCCAGGCCTGGGGAGCCCTAGCCCTAAGGCTTAGGGTGCCCCAAGCCTAGGGAGCCATAGTCTAGGTAGACCCAGGCTTGGGGAGCCCTAGCCATAAGGCTTAGGGAGCCCCAGGCCTGTGGAGCCCTAGCCCTATGGCTTAGGGAGCCCCAAGTCTAGGGAGCCATAGGCTAGGTAGCCCCAGGCTTGGGGAGCCCTAGCCCTAAGGTGTAGGGAGGCCCAGGACTGGGGAGCCCTAGGCTCAGGGAACGCCAGGCCTGGGGAACTCTAGGCTTAGGGGGCCCCATGCCACGGGGAGCCCTAGGTTTAGGAAGCCCCAAGCTTGGGGAGCCCTAGCCCTAAGGCTTAGTGTGTCCCAGTCTTGGGGAGGCCTAGGCTTAGAGAGCCCCAAGTCTGGGGCGCCCTAGCCCTAAGGCTTATGGTGGCCCAGGCCTGGGGAGCCCTAGCCCTAAGACTTAGGGAGCCCCAATCCTGGCAGCCTTAGGCTAGGGAGCCCCAGGCCTGGGGAGCCCTAGGCTTAGGGAGTCTCAGGCCTGGGGAGCCCTAGGCTTAGGGAGCCCCAGGCCAGGGGAGACCTAAGCTTAGGGAGCCCCAGGTCTGGGGAGCCCTAGCCCTAAAGCTTAGGGAGCTCCAAGGTTGGTGAGCCCTAGCCATAAGGCTTAGGGGGCCCCAGGCCTGGGAAGCCCGAGGCTCAGGGAGCCCCAGGCCTGGGGAGCCCTAGGCTTAGGTAGCCCCAGGCCTGGGGAGCTTAGGCTTAGGGAACCCCAGGCTGGGGAGCCCTAGGCTTAGGGAGCCCCAGCCTGTGGAGCCCTAGGCTTAGGGAGCCCCACGCCTGCGGAGCCCTTGGCTTAGAGAGACCCAGCCTGGGGAGCCCTAGGTTTAGGGAGCCCCAGGCCTATGGAGCCTTAGGCTTAGGGAGCCCCAGGCCTGGGGAGCCCTAGGCTTAGGGCGCCGCAGGCCTGGGGATCCCTAGGCATAGGGAGCCCCAGGCCGGGGGAGCACTAGGCTTAGGGAGCCCCAGACCTGGGGAGCCCAAGGCTTAGGGAGCCCCAGGCCTCGGGAGCCCTAGCCGTAAGGCTTAGTGAGCCCCAGGACTGGGGAGCACTAGCGTTAAGGCTTAGGGAACGCCAGGCCTGGGGAGCCCTAGCCCTAAGGCTTAGGGGGCCCCAGGTCTGGGAAGCCCTAGGCTCAGGGAGCCCCAGGCCTGGGGAGCCCTAGGCTTAGGTAGCCCCAGGCCTAGGGAACTTAGGCTTAGGGAACCACAAGCCTGGGGAGCCAAAGGCTTAGGGAGCCCCAGGCCTGGGGAGCCCCAGGATTAGGGAGACCTATGCTTAGAGAGCCCCAGGCCAGGGTACCCTAGCCCAAAGGTTTAGGGAGCCCCAGGCCCTGGGAGCCCTAGGCTTAGGGAGACCCACGCCCGGGGAGCCCTTGGCTTAGGGAGACCCAGCCTGGGGAGCCCTAGCCTTAGGGAGCCCCAGGCCTGTGGAGCCTTAGTCTTAGGGAGCCCCAGGCCTGGGGAGACCTAGCTCTAATGCTCAGGTATCCCCAGGCCTGGGGAGCCCTAGGCTTAAGGAGCCCCAGGCCTCGGGAGTCCTAACCCTAAGGCTTAGGGAGCCCCAGGCCTGGGGAGCCCCAGCCCTAAGGCTTAGGGAGCCCCAGGCCTGGGGAGCCCTAGCCCTAAGGCTTAGGGTGCCCCAAGCCTAGGGAGCCATAGTCTAGGTAGACCCAGGCTTGGGGAGCCCTAGCCATAAGGCTTAGGGAGCCCCAGGCCTGTGGAGCCCTAGCCCTATGGCTTAGGGAGCCCCAAGTCTAGGGAGCCATAGGCTAGGTAGCCCCAGGCTTGGGGAGCCCTAGCCCTAAGGTGTAGGGAGGCCCAGGACTGGGGAGCCCTAGGCTCAGGGAACGCCAGGCCTGGGGAACTCTAGGCTTAGGGGGCCCCATGCCACGGGGAGCCCTAGGTTTAGGAAGCCCCAAGCTTGGGGAGCCCTAGCCCTAAGGCTTAGTGTGTCCCAGTCTTGGGGAGGCCTAGGCTCAGAGAGCCCCAAGTCTGGGGCGCCCTAGCCCTAAGGCTTATGGTGGCCTAGGCCTGGGGAGCCCTAGCCCTAAGACTTAGGGAGCCCCAATCCTGGCAGCCTTAGGCTAGGGAGCCCCAGGCCTGGGGAGCCCTAGCCTTAGGGAGTCTCAGGCCTGGGGAGCCCAAGGCTTAGGGAGCCCCAGGCCAGGGGAGACCTAAGCTTAGGGAGCCCCAGGTCTGGGGAGCCCTAGCCCTAAAGCTTAGGGAGCTCCAAGGTTGGTGAGCCCTAGCCATAAGGCTTAGGGGGCCCCAGGCCTGGGAAGCCCGAGGCTCAGGGAGCCCCATGCCTGGGGAGCCCTAGGCTTAGGTAGGCCCAGGCCTGGGGAGCTTAGGCTTAGGGAACCCCAGGCTGGGGAGCCCTAGGCTTAGGGAGCCCCAGCCTGTGGAGCCCTAGGCTTAGGGAGCCCCACGCCTGCGGAGCCCTTGGCTTAGAGAGACCCAGCCTGGGGAGCCCTAGGTTTAGGGAGCCCCAGGCCTGTGGAGCCTTAGGCTTAGGGAGCCCCAGGCCTGGGGAGCCCTAGGCTTAGGGCACCACAGGCCTGGGGATCCCTAGGCATAGGGAGCCCCAGGCCTCGGGAGCCCTAGCCGTAAGGCTTAGTGAGCCCCAGGACTGGGGAGCACTAGCGTTAAGGCTTAGGGAACGCCAGGCCTGGGGAGCCCTAGCCCTAAGACTTAGGGGGCCGCAGGTCTGGGAAGCCCTAGGCTCAGTGAGCCCCAGGCCTGGGGAGCCCTAGGCTTAGGTAGCCCCAGGCCTAGGGAACTTAGGCTTAGGGAACCACAAGCCTGGGGAGCCAAAGGCTTAGGGAGCCCCAGGCCTGGGGAGCCCCAGGATTAGGGAGACCTATGCTTAGAGAGCCCCAGGCCAGGGTACCCTAGCCCAAAGGTTTAGGGAGCCCCAGGCCCTGGGAGCCCTAGGCTTAGGGAGACCCACGCCCGGGGAGCCCTTGGCTTAGGGAGACCCAGCCTGGGGAGCCCTAGCCTTAGGGAGCCCCAGGCCTGTGGAGACTTAGGCTTAGGGAGCCCCAGGCCTGGGGAGCCCTAGGCTGAGAGAGCCCAAGGCCAGGGTAGCCCTAGCCCTAAGGTTTAGTGAGCCCCAGGCCTGGGGAGCCTTAGCGTTAAGGCTTAGGGAGCACCAGGCCTGGGAAGCCCTAGGCTAGGGAGCCCCAGGCCTGGGGATCCCTAGCCCTAAAACTTAGGGATCCCCAAACCTGGTGAGCCCTTGCCCTAAGGCTTAGGGGGCCCCAGGCCTGGGGAGCCCTAGGCTCTGGGAACCCCACGCCTGGGGAAATCTAGGCTTAGGGGGCCCCAGGCCAAGGGGAGCCCTAGGTTTAGGGAGCCCCAGGCCTGGGGAGCCCTAGCCCTAAAGTTTAGTGAGCCCCAGTCTTGGGGAGCCCAAGCCTTAGAGAGCCCCAAGTCTGGGGCGCCCTAGCCCTCAGGCTTAGGGTGGCCCAGGCCTGGGGAGCCTTGGCCCTAAGACTTTGGGAGCCCCAATCCTGGGAGCCCTAGGCTAGGGAGCCCCAGGCCTGGGGAGCCCTAGGCTTAGAGAGCCCCAGGTCAGGGTAGCCCTAGCCCTATGGTTTAGGGAGCCCCAGCCTTGGGAGCCCTACGCTTAGGGAGCCCCAGGCCTGGGGAGCCCTTGGCTTAGGGAGCCCCAGCCTGGGGAGCCCTAGGCTTAGGGAGCCCCAGGCCTTGGAGCCTTAGGCTTAGGGAGCCCCAGGCCTGGGGAGCCCTAGGCTTAGGGAGCCCCAGGCCTGGGGAGCCCTAGGCTTAGGGAGCCCCAGGCTGGGTATCCCTAGGCTCAGGTAGCGCCAGGACAGGGGAGCCCTAGCCCTAAGGTTTAGGGAGCCCCTGGCCTGGGGATCCCTAAGTTCAGGGAGCCCCCGCCAGGGGAGCCCTAGCCTTAAGGCTTAGGGAGCCCAGGCCTGCGGAGCCCTAAACTCAGGGAGCCCCAGGCCTGGGGATCCCTAAGTTCAGGGAGCCCCCGCCAGGGGAGCCCTAGCCTTAAGGCTTAGGGAGCCCCAGGCCTGCGGAGCCCTAAACTCAGGGAGCCCCAGGCCTGGGGAGCCCTAGGCTTAGGGGGCCCCAGGCCGTGGGGAGCCCTATGCTTGGGGAATCCCAGGCCTGGGAAGCCCTAGGCTAAGGGAGCCCCAGGCCTGGGGAGCCTAGGCTTAGGGAGCCCAAGGCATAGGGAGCCATAGGCTAAGGAGCCCCAGGCCTGGGGAGCCCTAGCCCTAAGGATTGGGGAGCCCCAGGCCTGTGGAGCTCTAGGTTCAGGTAGCCCCAGGCCTGGGGAGCTCTAGCCCTAAGGCTTAAGGAGCCCCAGGACTGGGGAGCCCTCGGCTCAGGGAACCCCAGGCCTGGTGAACCCTAGGCTTAGGGGGCCCCGAGCAAAGGGTAGCCCTAGGTTTAGGGAGCCCCAGGCCTGGGGAGCCCGAGCCCTAAGGCTTAGTGAGCCCCAGTTTGGGGAGACTTAGGCTTAGAGAGCCCCAAGTCTGGGGCGCCCTAGCCCTAAGGATTAGGGTGGCCCAGAACTGGGGAGCCCTAGCCCTAAAACATAGGGAGCCCGAATCATGGGAGCCCTAGGCTAGGGAGCCCCAAGCCTGGGGAGCCCTAGGCTTAGAGAGCCCCAGGCCAGGGTAGCCCTAGCCCTAAGGCTTAGGGAGCCCCAGGCCTGAGGAGCCCTAGGCTTAGGGAGCCTAAGGCCTGGGGAGCCCTAAGGCTTAGGGAGCCCCAGGCCTGGGGAGCCCTAGGCTTAGGGAGCCCCAGCCTGGGGAGCCCTAGGCTTAGGGAGCCCCAGGATTGGGGAGCCCTTGGCTTAGGGAGCCCCAGCCTGGGGAGCCCTAGGGTTAGGTAGCCCCAGGCCTGTGGAGCCTTAGGCTTAGGGAGGCCCAGGCCTGGGGAGCCCTAGGCTTAGGGAGCCCCAGGCCTGGGGAGTCCAAGGCTTAGTAAGCCCCAGGCCTGGGGAGCCCTAGCCCTAAGGCTTAGTGAGCCCCAGGCCTGGGGAGCCCTAGCGTTAAGGTTTAGGGAGCCCCAAGCCTAGGGAGCCCCAGGCTTAGGGAGTCCCAGGCCTGGGGAGCCCCAGGCTTAGGGAGACATAGGCTTAGGGAGCCCCAGGCCTGGGGAGCCCTAGCCCTAAGGCTTAGGGAGCCCCAGGCCTAGGGAGCCCCGCCTGCGGAGCCGTAGTCTTAGGGAGCCCCAGGCCTGGGGAGCCCTAGCTCTAATGCTCAGGGATCCCCAGGCCTGGGGAGCCCGAGGCTAAAGGAGCCCCAGGCCTCGGGAGTCCTAGCCCTAAGGCTTAGGGAGCCCCAAGCCTAGGGAGCCATAGGCTAGGTAGCCCCAGGCCTGGGGAGCCCTAGCCCTAAGGCTTAGGGAGCCCCAAGCCTAGGGAGCCATAGCTAGGTAGCCCCAGGCTTGGGGAGTCCTAGCCCTAAGGCTTAGGGAGCCCCAGGCCTGTGGAGCCCTAGCCCTAAGGCTTAGGGAGCCCCAAGCCTAGGGAGCCATAGGCTAGGTAGCCCCAGGCTTGGGGAGCCCTAGCGCTAAGGTGTAGGGAGCCCCAGGACTGGGGAGCCCTAGGCTCAGGGAACCCCCAGCCTGGGGAACTCTAGGCTTAGGGGGCCCCATGCCACGGGGAGCCCTAGATTTAGGGAGCCCCAAGCTTGGGGAGCCCTAGCCCTAAGGCTTAGTGTGCCCCAGTCTTGGGGAGGCCTAGGCTTAGAGAGCCCCAAGTCTGGGGCGCCCTAGCCCTAAGGCTTATGGTGGCCCAGGCCTGGGGAGCCCTAGCCCTAAGACTTAGGGAGCCCCAATCCTGGGAGCCCTAGGCTAGGGAGCCCCAGGCCTGGGGAGCCCTAGGCTTAGGGAGTCCCAGGCCTGGGGAGCCCTAGGCTTAGGGAGCCCCAGGCCTAGGGAGTCCTAGGCTTAGGGAGCCCCAGGCCGGGGGAGACCTAAGCTTAGGGAGCCCCAGGCCTGGGGAGCCGAAGGCTTATGGAGCCCCATGCCTGGGGAGACCTAGCGTTAAGGCTAGGGAGCACCAGGCCTGGGGAGATCTAGACTTAGGGAGCCCAAGGCCTGGGGAGCCCTAGCCCTAAAGCTTAGGGTGCCCCAAGCCTGGTGAGCCCTAGCAATAAGGCTTAGGGTGCCCCAGGACTGGGAAGCCCTAGGCTCAGGGAGCCCCAGGCCTGGGGAGCTTAGGCTTAGGGAACCCCAGGCTGGGGAGCCCTAGGCTTAGGGAGCCCCAGCCTGTGGAGCCCTAGGCTTAGGGAGCCCCACGCCTGCGGAGCCCTTGGCTTAGAGAGACCCAGCCTGGGGAGCCCTAGGTTTAGGGAGCCCCAGGCCTGTGGAGCCTTAGGCTTAGGGAGCCCCAGGCCTGGGGAGCCCTAGGCTTAGGGCGCCGCAGGCCTGGGGATCCCTAGGCATAGGGAGCCCCAGGCCTGGGGAGCCCAAGGCTTAGGGAGCCCCAGGCCTGGGGAGCCCTAGCCGTAAGGCTAAGTGAGCCCCAGGCCTGGGGAGCACTAGCGTTAAGGCTTAGGGAACACCAGGCCTGGGGAGACCTAGCCCTAAGGCTTACGGTGCCCCAGGTCTGGGAAGCCCTAGGCTCAGGGAGCCCCAGGCCTAGGGAGCCCTAGGCTTAGGTAGCCCCAGGCTTAGGGAACTTAGGCTCAGGGAACCACAAGCCTGGGGAGCCAAAAGCTTAGGGAGCCCCAGGCCTGGGGATCCCCAGGATTAGGGAGAACTATGCTTAGAGAGCCCCAGGCCAGGGTACCCTAGCCCAAAGGTTTAGGGAGCCCCAGGCCCTGGGAGCCCAAGGCTTAGGGAGACCCCCGCCCGGGGAGCCCTTGGCTAAGTAGACCCAGCCTGGGGAGCCCTAGCCTTAGGGAGCCACAGGCATGTGGAGACTTAGGCTTAGGGAGCCCCAGGCCTGGGGAGCCCTAGGCTTAGAGAGCCCCAGGCCAGCGTAGCCCTAGCCCTAAGGTTTAGGGAGACCCAGGCCAGGGGAGTCTTAGGCTTAGGGAGCCTAAGACCTGGGGAGCCTTAGGCTTAGGGAGCCCCAGGCTGGGGAGCCCAAGGTTTAGGGAGCCCGAGCCTGTGGAGCCCTAGGCTTAGGGATCCCCACGTCTGGGGAGCCCTTGGCTTAGGGAGACCCAGCTTGGGGAGACCTAGGCCTAGGGAGCCCCAGGCCTGAGCAGGCTTAGGCTTAGGGAGCCCCAGGCCTAGGGAGCCCTAGGCTTAGGGAGCCCCAGGGAGGGGGAGCCATAGGCTTAGGGAGCCCCAGGCAGGGGAGCCCTAGGCTTAGGGAGCCCCAGGCCTGGGGAGCCCTAGCCCTAAGGCTTAGTGAGCCCCAGACCTGGGGATCCCTAGCCCTAAAACTTAGGGATTCCCAAACATAGGGAGGCCTAGCCCTAAGGCTTAGGGGGCCTCAGGCCTGGGGAGCCCTAGGCTCTGGGAACCCCACGCCTGGGGAAATCTAGGCTTAGGGAGAACCAGGCCTGGGGAGCCCTAGGCTTAGGGAGCCCCAGGCCTGGGGAGCCCTAGACCTAAAGCTTAGGGAGCCTCAAACCTGGTGAGCGCTAGCCCTAAGGCTTAGGGGGACACAGGCCTGGGGAGCCCTAGGCTCAGGGAGCCCCAGGCCTGGGGAGCCCTAGGCTTAGGGAGCCCCAAGCCGGGGGAGACCTAAGCTTAGGGAGCCCCAGGCCTGGGGAGCCCTAGGCTTATGTAGACCCAGGCCTGGGGAGCTTGGGCTTAGGGAACCCCAGGCTGGGGAGCCCTAGGCTTAGGGAGCCCCAGCCTGTGGAGTCCTAGGCTTAGGGAGCCCCACGCCTGGGGAGCCCTTGGCTTAGGGAGACCCAGCCTGGGGAGCCCTAGGTTTAGGGAGCCCCAGGCCCGGGGAGCCCTAGGCTTTGGGCGCCGCAGGCCTGGGGATCCCTAGGCTTAGGGAGCCACAGGCCGGGGGAGCACTAGGCTTAGGGAGCCCCAGGCCTGGGGAGTCCAAGGCTTAGGGAGCCCTAGGCCTGGGGAGTCCTAGCCCTAAGGCTTAGTGAGCCCCAGGCCTGGGGAGCACTAGCGTTAAAGCTTAGGGAACACCAGGACTGGGGAGCCCTAGCCCTAAAGCTTAGGGAGCCCCAAGCCTGGTGAGCCCTAGCCCTAAGTCTCTGGGGGCCCCTGGCCTTGGGAGCCCTAGGCTTAGGTAGCCCCAACCTGGGGAACTTAGGCTTAGGGAACCATAAGCCTGGGGAGCAAAGGCTTAGGGAGCCCCAGGCCTGGGGAGCCCTAGGCTTAGAGAGCCCCAGGCCAGGGTAGCCCTAGGCAAAGGTTTAGGGAGCCCCAGGCCCTGGGAGCCCTAGGCTTAGGGCGCCCCAGGCCTGTGGAGACTTAGGCTTAGGGAACCCCAGGCCTGGGGAGCCCTAGGCTTAGAGAGCCCCAGGGCAGGGTAGCCCTAGCCCTAAGGTTTAGGGAGCACCAGGCCTGGGGAGCCCTAGGCTTAGAGAGCCCCAGGGCAGGGTAGCCCTAGCCCTAAGGTTTAGGGAGCACCAGGCCTGGGGAGCCTTAGGCTTAGGGAGCCTAAGGCCTGGGGAGCCCTAAGGCTTAGGGAGCCCCAGGCTGGGGAGCCCAAGGCTTAGGGAGCCCCAGCCTGTGGAGCCCTAGGCTAAGGGAGCCCCACGCCTGGGGAGCCCTTGGGTTAGGGAGACCCAGCTTGGGGAGCCCTAGGCCTAGGGAGCCCCAGGCCTGAGGAGCCTTAGGCTTAGGGAGCCCCAGGCCTGGGGAGCCCTAGCGTTAAGGCTTAGGGAGCATCAGGCCTGGGGAGCCCTAGGCTTAGGAAGCCCCAGGCCTGGGGAGCCCTAGCCCTAAAGCTTAGTGAGCCCCAAACCTGGTGAGCCATAGCCCTAAGACTTAGGGGGCCCCAGACCTGGGGAGCCCTAGGCTCTGGGAACCCCAGGCCTGGGGAACTCTAGGCTTAGGGGGCCCCAGGCCAAGGGGAGCCCTAGGTTTAGGGAGCCCCAGGCCTGGTGTGCCCTAGCCCTAAGGCTTAGTGAGCCCCAGTCTTGGGGTGCCCTAGTCTTAGAGAGCCCCAAGTCTGGGGCGCGCTAGGCCTAAGGCTTAGGGTGGCCCAGGCCTGGGGAGCCCTGGCCCTAAGACTTTGGGAGCCCCAATCCTGGTAGCACTAGGCTAGGGAGCCCCAGGCCTGGGGAGCCCTAGCCCTAAGGTTTAGGGGGCCCCAGCCTGGGGAGCCCTAGGATTAGGGAGCCTCAGGCCTGGGGAGCCCTTGGCTTAGGGAGCCCCAGGCCTGTGGAGCCTTAGGCTTAGGGAGCCCCAAGCCTGGGGAGCCCTAGGCTTAGGGAGCCCCAGGCCTGTGGAGCCTTAGGCTTAGGGAGCCCCAAGCCTGGGGAGCCCTAGGCTTAGGGAGCCCCAGGCCTGGGGAGCCAAAGGCTTAGGGAGCCCTAGGCCTGGGAAGCCCTAGCCCTAAGTCTTTATGAGCCCCAGGCCTGGGGAGCACTAGCGTTAAGGCTTAGGGAACACCAGGACTGGGGAGTCCTAGCCGTAAAGCTTAGGGAGCCCCAAGCCTGGTGAGCCCTAGCCCTAAGGCTTAGGGGGCCCCTGGCCTTGGGAGCCCTAGGCTTAGGTAGCCCCAGGACTGTGGAACTTATGCTTAGGGAACCACAAGCCTGGGGAGCAAAAGGCTTAGGGAGCCCCAGGCCTGGGGAGCCCCAGGATTAGGGAGACCTAGGCTTAGGGAGCCCCAGGCCTGGGGAGCCTTAGGCTTAGAGAGCCCCAGGCCAGGGTAGCCCTAGCCCAAAGGTTTAGGGAGCCCCAGGCCCTGGGAGCCCTAGGCTTAGGGAGCCCCAAGCCTGGGGAGCCCTAGGCTTAGGGAACACCAGGCCTGGGGAGCCGAAGGCTTAGGGAGCCCCAGGCCTGGGGAGCCTTAGGCTTTGGGAGCCTAAGGCCTGGGGAACCCTAAGGCTTAGGGAACCCCAGGCTGGGGAGCCCTAAGGCTTAGGGAACACCAGGCTGGGGAGCCCAAGGCTTAGGGAGCCCCAGCCTGTGGAGCCCTAGGCTTAGGGAGCCCACGCCTGGGGAGCCCTTGGCTTAGGGAGTCCCAGCTTGGGGAGCCCTAGGCCTAGGGAGCCCCAGGCCTGAGGAGCCTTAGGCTTAGGGATCCCCAGGCCCGGGGAGCCCTAGGCTTAGGGAGCCCCAGGCCTGGGGAGCCCTAGCGTTAAGGCTTAGGGAGCATCATGCCTGGGGAGCCCTAGGCTTAGGGAGCCCCAGGCCAGGGGAGCCCTAGCCCTAAAGCTTAGGGAGCCCCAAACCTGGTGAGCCATAGCCCTAAGGCTTTGGAGGCCCCAGGCCTGGGGAGCCCTAGGCTCTGGGAACCCCAGGCCTGGGGAACTCTAGGATTAGGGGGCCCCAGGTCAAGGGGAGCCCTAGGTTTAGGAAGCCCCAGGCCTGGGGTGCCCTAGCCCTAAGACTTAGTGAGCCCCAGTCTTGGGGAGCCCTAGGCTTAGAGAGCCCCAAGTCTGGGGCGCGCTAGCCCTAAGGCTTAGGGTGGCCCAGGCCTGGGGAGCCCTGGCCCTAAGACTTTGGGAGCCCCAATCCTGGTAGCCCTAGGCTAGGGAGCCCCAGGCCGGGGGAGCCCTAGCCCTAAGGTTTAGGGAGCCCCAGCCTGGGGAGCCCTAGGCTTAGGGAGCCCCAGGCCTGGGGAGCCCTTGGCTCAGGGAGCCCCAGGCCTATGGAGCCTTAGGCTTAGGGAGCCCCAAGCCTGGGAAGCCCTAGGCTTAGGGAGCACCAGGCCTGGGGAGCCCTAGGCTTAGGGAGCCCCAGGCCTGGGGAGCCCTAGCCCTAAAGCTTAGGGAGCCCCAAGCCTGGTGAGCCCTAGCCCTAAGGCTTAGGGGGCCACAGGCATGGGGAGCCCTAGGCTCAGGGAGCCCAAGGCCTGGGGAGCCCTAGGCTTAGGGAGCCACAGGCCTGGGGAGCCTAGGTTTAGGTAGCCCCAAGCCTGGGGAGCCCCAGTCTTAGGTAGACCTAGGCTTAGGGAGCCCCAGGCCTGGGGAGCCCTAACCTTTGGGAGCCACACGCCTGGGGAGCCCTAGGCTTAGGGAGCCCCAGGTCTGGAGAGCTCTAGGCTTAGGGAGCCCCAGGCCTGGGGAGCCCAAGGCCTAGGGAGTCCCAGGCCTGGGGAGCCCTAGCCCTAAGGTTTAGGGAGCCCCAGGTATGGGGAGCCCTATGCTTAGAGAGCCCCAGGCCTGGGGAGCCCTAGCCCTAAGGCTTATGGAGCCCCAGGCCAGGGGAGCCCTAGGCTTAGGGGGACCAGGCCTTGGGGAGCAGTAGGCTTTGGGAACCCCAGGCCTGGGGAGCCCTAGGCTAAGGGAGCCCCAGGCCTGGGGAGCCTTAGGCTTAGGGAGTCCCAGGCCTGTGGAGACTTAGGCTTAGGGAGCGCCAGGCCTGGGGAGCCCTAGGCTTAGAGAGCCCCAGGCCAGGGTAGCCCTAGCCCTAAGGTTTAGGGAGCCCCAGACCTGGGGAGCCTTAGGCTTAGGGAGCCTAAGGCCTGGGGAGCCCTAAGGCTTAGGGATCCCCAGGCTGGGGAGCCCAAGGCTTAGGGAGCCCCAGCCTGTGGAGCCCTAGGCTTGGGGAACCCCACGCCTGGGGAGCCCATGGCTTAGGGAGACCCAGCCTGGGGAGCCCTAGGCCTAGGGAGCCCCAGGCCTGAGGAGCCTTAGGCTTAGGGAGGCCCAGGCCTGGGGAGCCCTAGGTTTTGGGCGCCGCAGGCCTGGGGATCCCTAGGCTTAGGGAGCCCCAGGCCGGGGGAGCCCTATGCTTAGGGAGCCCCAGGCCTGGGGAGCCCTAGCCCTAAGGCTTAGTGAGCCTCAGGCCTGGGGAGCCCTAGCGTTAAGGCTTAGGGATCACCAGGCCTGGGGAGCCCTAGGCTTAGGGAGCCCCCAGCCTGGGGAGCCCTAGCCCTAAAGCTTAGGGAGCCCCAAACCTGGTGAGCCCTAGCCCTAAGGCTTAGGGGTCCCCAGGCCTGGGGAGCCCTAGGATCTGAGAACCACAGCCTGGGGAACTCTAGGCTTAGGGGGCCCCAGGCCAAGGGGAGCCCTAGGTTTAGGGAGACCCAGGCCTGGGGAGCCCTAGCCCTAAGGCTTAGTGAGCCCCAATTCTGGGAGCCCTAGGCTAGGGAGCCCCAGGCTTAGGGAGCCCCAGGCCTGGGGAGCCCTAGGCTTAGGGAGCCCCAGACCTGGGGATCCGGGAGCACCAGGCCTGGGGAGCCCTAGGCCTAGGGAGCCCCAGGCCTGGGGATCCCTAGCCCTAAAGCTTAGGGAGCCCCAAGCCTGGTGAGCCCTAGCCCTAAGGCTTAGGGCGCCACAGGCCTGGGGAGCCCTAGGCTCAGGGAGCCCCAGGCCTAGGGAGCCCCAGACCTGGGTAGTCGTATTGTTTGAGAGCCCCAGGCCTGGGGAGCCCTAGCCCTAAGGCTCAGGGTTCCCCAGGCCTGGGGAGCCCTAAGCTTAAGGATCCCCAGGCCTCGGGAGTCCTAGCCCTAAGGCTTAAGGAGCCCCTGGCCTGGGGAGCCCTTGGCTTAGGGAGCCGAAGCCTGGGGAGCCCTAAGCATAGGGAGCCACAGGCCTGGGGAGCCCTAGGCTTAGGGAGCCCCAGGCCTGGGGAGCCCTAATCTTTGGGAGCCACACGCCTGGGGAGCCCTAGGCTTAGGGAGCCCCAGGTCTGGGGATCTCTAGGCTTAGGGAGCCCCAGGTCTGGGGAACCCAAGGCCTAGGGAGCCCCAGGCCTGGTGAGCCCTAGCCCTAAGGTTTAGGGAGCCCCAGGCATGGGGAGCCCTATGCTTAGAGAGCCCCAGCCCTGGGGAGCCCTAGCCCTAAGGCTTAGGGATCCCCAGGCCAGGGGAGCCCTAGGCTTTGGGAACCCCAGGCCTGGGGAGCCCTAGGCTAAGGGAGTCCCAGGCCTGGGGAGCCTTAGGCTTAGGGAGACACAGGCCTGGGGAGCCCTAGGCTTAGGGAGCTCTAGGCCTGGGGAGCCATAGGCTTAGGTAGCCCCAGCCCTGGGGAGACCTAGCCCTAAGGCTTAGGGATCCCCAGTCCTAGGAAGCCCCAATTTTGGGAAGTCCTAAGTCTTAGGGAGCCCCAGGCCTGGGGAGCCCTAGGCTCAGGGAGCCCCTGGTCTGGGGAACCCTAGCCCTTAGGCTTAGGGAGCCCCAGGCCTGGTGAACCCTAGGCTCAGGGAGCCCCAGGCCTAGGGAGCCCTAGGCTCAGGGATCCCCAGACCAGGGGAGCCCTAGCCCTAAGGCTTAGGGAGCCCCAGGACTGGGGAGCCCTAGGCTCAGGGAGCCCCAGGCCTGGGGAGCCTTAACCCTAAGGCTTTGGGAGCCCCAGGCCTGGGGAACCCTAGGCTCAGGGAGCCCCAGACTGGGGAGCCCAAACCCTATGTCTTAGGGAGCCCCTGTCTTGGGGAGCCCTAGGCTCAATGAGCCCCAGGCCTGGGGAGCCCTAGGCTCAGGGAGCCCCTGGCCTGGGGAGCCCTAGCCCTTAGGCTTAGGGAGCCCCAGGCCTGGGGAGCCCTATGCTCAGGGAGCCCCAGGCCTGGGGAGCCTTAGGCTCGGGGAGCCCCAGACTGGGGAGCCCTAGCCCTAAAGCTTAGGGAGCCCCAGACCTGGGGAGCCCTAGGCTCAGGTAGCCCCAGACCTGGGGAGCCCAAGCCCTATGTCTTAGGGAGCCCCTGTCTTGGCGAGCCCTAGGCTCAGGGAGCCCCAGGCCTGGGGAGCCCTAGGCTTAGGGTCCCCAGGCCTTGGGGATCCCTAGGCTTAGGGAGCCCCAGGCCTGGGGAACCCTAGGCTTAGGGAGCTCCTGGCCTGGGGAGCCCTAGGCTTAGTGAGCCCCAGGCCTGGGGAACCCTAGCCCTAAGGTTTAGGGAGCCCCAAGCCTGGAGAGCCCTAGCCCTAAGGCTTAGGGAGGCCTAGGCCTGGGGAGTCCTAGGCTCTGGGAACCCCAGGCATGGGGAGCGATAGCCCTACGGCTAAAGGAGCCCCAGGCATGGGGAGCCCTAGGCTCAGAGAGCCCCAGCCTGGGGATCCCTAGCCCAAAAGCTTATGGTGCCCCAGGCTTGGGGAGACCTAGGTTCAGAGAGCCCCAAGCTTGGGGAGCCCTGGCCATATGTCTTAGGGAGTCCCAGGCCTGGGGAGCCCTAGGCGCAGCGAGCCCCAGGCCTGGGGAGCCCTAGGCTAAGGGAGATGCAGGCCTGGGGAGCACTAGGCTTAGGGAGCACCAGGCCTGGGGAGCCCTAGGCTTAGGGAGCCCCAGGCCTGGGGACCCCTAGCCCTAAAGCTAGGGAGCCCCAGGCCTGGGGAGCCTTAGGCTTAAGGAACCCCAGGCCTGGGAAGCCCTAGCCCTAAATCATAGGTAGCCCCAAGCCTGGGAAGCCCTAAGCTACGGAGCCCCAGGCCTGGGAATCCCTAGCCCTAAAGCTTAGGGAGCGCCAGGCCTGTGGAGCCCTATGCTTAGTGAGCTCCAGGCGTGGGGAGCCCTAGCCCTAAGGCTTATGGAGCCCCAGTCCTGGGGAGCCCTAGGCTCAGGGAGCTCCAGGCCTGGGGAGCCCCAGGCTTAGGGGGCACGAGGCCATGGGGAGCCTTAGGGTAAGGGAACCCCACACCTGGGAGCTCTAGGCTTAGGGAGCTCCAGGCCTGGGGAGGCCTAAGCTTAGGGAGCCCCAGGCCTGGGGAGCCCTAGGCTTAGGGAGCCCCAGGCCTGGGGAGCCCTAGGCTTAGGGAGCCCCAACCTGGGGAGCCCTAGCCCTAAGGCTTAGGGAGCCCCAGGCCTGGGGAGCCCTAGTCTTAGGGAGCCCTAGGCCTGGGGTGCCCTAGCCCTAGGCTTAGGGAGCCCCAGGCTTAGGGAAGCCCAGGTCTGGGAGCCTAGTCTTAGGGCGCCCTAGGCCTGAGGAGCCCAAGCCCTACGGCTTAGGGAGCCCCAGGCTGGGGAGCCCTAGACTCAGGTAGCCCCAGGCCAGGGTAGCCCTAGCCCTAAGGCTTAGGGAGCCCCAGGCCTGGGGAGCCCTACATTCAGGGAGCCCAGGCCAGGGGAGCCCTAGCCTTAAGGCTTAGGGAGCCCCAGGCCTGCGGAGCCCTAAACTCAGGGAGCCCCAAGCCTGGGGAGCCCTAGGCTTAGGGGGCCCCAGGCCTTGGAGAGTCCTATGCTTGGGGAATCCCAGGCCTGGGAAGCCCTAGGCTAAGGGAGCCCCAGGCCTGGGGAGCCCTCGGCTTAGGGAGCCCCCGGCCTGGGGACCCCTAGCCCTAAGGCTTAGGGAGCCCAAGGCATAGGGAGCCCCATGTGTGGGGAGCAGTAGCCCTAAGGCTTAGGGTGTCCCAGGCCTGGGGAGCCATAGGCTTAAAGAGCCCCAGGCCTGGGGAGCCCGAGCCCTAGGCTTAGGGAGCCCCAAGCCTAGGGAGCCATAGGCTAGGGAGCCCCAGGCCTGGGGAGCACTAGCCTTAAGGCTTATTTAGCCCCAGACCTGGGGAGCCCTAGCATTAAGGCTTAGGTAGCCCCAGAATTCTACAAGTGTATGTGTGTGTGTGTGTTTAAAAAGGACATGAAGTCAGAAGGACTGCAGAGATTTTGCAAGAGAATGTATTTGGTGTGTGTGTGTGTGTGTGTGTGTGTGTGTAAAAAGGACATGAAGTCAGAATCCTTGTAGAGATTCTGGAAGGGTGTATGTGTGTGTGTGTGTGTGTGTATAAAGGACACCAAGTCAGAAGTACTCTAGAGATCCTTCAAGGGTGTGTCTTTGTGTGTGTGTGTGTGTGTGTGTGTGTGTGTTTAAAAAGGACACGAAGTCAGAAGTACTCCAGAGAATCTGCAAAGGTGCTTGTGTGAGTGTATGTGTGTGTAAAAAGTTATGAAGTCAGAAGGCCTCCAGAGATTCTTCAAGTGTGTGTGTGTGTGTGTGTGTGTGTGTGTGTGTAAAAAGGACACGAAGTCAGAATCCCTCTAGAGATTCTGCAAGGATGTGTGTGTGTGTGTGTGTGTGTGTGTGTGTGTGTGTGTGTGTGTAAAAAGGACACTAAGCCAGAAGCTCTCCATAGATTTTGCAAGGGTGTATGTGTGTGTATAAAAAGGACACCAAGTCAGAAGCCTCTATAGATTCTGCAAAGGTGGGTGTATGTGTGTGTGTGTGTGTTTGTGTGTAAAAAGGACACGAATTCAGAAGCCCTCCAGAGATTCTGCAAGGGTGTGTGTGTGTGTGTGTGTGTGTGTGTGTGTAAAAAGGACATGATGTCAGACGCCTTCCAGAGATTCTGCAAGGGTATGGGTATGCGTTTGAGTGTGAGTGTGAGTGTGTGTGTGTTTGTGTGTGTGTGTGTGTGTGTGTAAAAAGGACCCGAAATCAGAAGCCCTGTTTGTGAGCCCTGGCTCTGTTCCTTAGTGGTCCTTATCTCTCAAATTTGGACTCCCAGATACCTGAGGGTGTCATGGTTCTGTGTTGGGGTTCTAACGGCAAGGACAGCAGCTAGGCCCCACCAGGCACTCCAAAGGAGAAAGATGACACTTTCTGGTCCCCTAGATAGTTCGTATCGGAAACCCACAGGGGCGGTTTTGCTGTGTTCTGTGGGGTCACTGTGAGTCAGAATCGACTCAGTGACAGTGAATGTGGTTGAGTGTTTGAACACCTTCCTTTCATCCTCTGTGCAGGCAGCTCTGTTTTAGAGGAGTTAGGCCAGTCCCATGTATTAGACTCTCCTTCAGAGCAACTGGGCAGGTGTGTGTCTGCGTGTTTCTAAGGTCATCTTGTTTTTCTCATTCAAGGAATGTGGAGAGCAGCGGTCTTCAAATCGGTTTAAAGAGAGAAAGGGGATAAAAAAGAGAACAAAGAAAAAGAGGGTGAAAAAGGATTGGAGGGGAGGGGCTCTGAGGAGAAGAGGGTGTTGCTCAGGCTTCTAAGGCTGTCAATCAGCCTGGTAGCCAGCTGTGAGCTTACCTGGTGTACCTCCAAGATCCCAGAATCCCTAGTTGACAGTGGAATTTGCATAGCGAACTGGCTCATTGAGCCGAGCCGGAAGCCTCTGTCTGCAGCAGAGACCAAGCCCTGTGCGGCACCTCCTGCTCCCATCTGCAAGCAGTGGGGTCCAGATGCGGGTCCTGCGGTCTGCTTCCTGTTGTAAAAGGCAGGGTTGGGACAAGTAGCCTTCTACTGAGTCTCTCCCCCATCTACCCAGTCGACCCCCTTACCTGGGGGAGCAGGTTCCAGGCTTGCTGTGGCCAGCTAATAGCAATTAGTAGGCATAGCGCTAATGAAGAGAGGGGACAGCTGGGCAGAGGGCCTAAACCTGCTGAGCGCCGCGGCCCCTGAGACACTGGCGAGCTGTTGGCTCCCAGCTCCTTGTCCCTGACTCTTACCTGCCTCCCTCTCTCGAGTTCACTCTTGAATTTCAGTCTCCATCCAATCTCACCCAGCCTTGCTGCCTGACTGGAGAGGGAGCCTGGAGGCTGTTAGAATGGCGCTGCTCAGGCTCTTTGGGCTAAAGAGTCTGACGTGGGCCAGCAACTCCATGAAGTTCCCTCCCTCAGGCAGTTTTCTGCCCCTCCATCCCACTTAGTCTCCCTGCAGGCCTGGCCCTGGGCCCTGACCTTCCACTTGCTTCCTCATCCAACATGTGGTGGGCTAGCTCTTGCCAAGTACACACATGGGTGCAGACATGAGAGATCCCACTCTCTCCTGGAAACCAGGTCCGTAAACAAGGCCACAGCTGAGGCCTGTTCTTACCCAAATCATGTGCATCCTTCTCTCTGCCCTCTGCCCTGGGGTAGGGACAAGAGCTCTGGGAAGACCGGCCACCCCATCACTATGGGGCATGTCCCGACGGTGCTGGTGCACAGAGCACTGGGCAAGCAGGGCTCCCTACAGGACCTTGCGCTGTGTGGGGCTACAGAAGGGGAGAAAGGCAGAAGAGTGCTGTCAGGAGCCAGCTGCACTCTGGCAACGTGGGGTACTCTGGGCTGGGCCGCTGAGGTGGGGTGCTAAGTCTGTGCTCCACTCTCCCTCTCCCTCTCCCTCTCCCTCTCCCCAGGTGTGTGGTTGTGCTCTTCAACACCCAGAAACACAAGCAGCACCACATCCTCAACAGCTCGAGGTAAATGGGCTCTGGGGCTTTGGGGAGTGCCACCTTTCCCCAGGGACGGCCAGAGGGGTGCCACCTGCTTCTCTGTGGCATTGGGCCCTGTTGGGCCCCAGGCATGGGAGGGAAGCAGCACAGGGACAGCGGGTTTGCTGCCCTTGTTTTGAGAGGGGACTGTGAGAGGCCAGACCTGGGCCAGGCTGCCAGTGCCCCTCTTGAGCCTGCCCGATTCCTTTCAGGAAAACCATCACTGCCCTTGCCTTCTCTCCTGATGGCAAGTACCTGGTCACCGGTGAGATGAGTGAGGAAGGAAGCTCAGGCACTGCAGAGGGGGTGGCCTGGCCTTAGCAGAGAGTGACAGCCTGCGGCCCGCATAGGACTGGTGCCAATTTTGACTTTCTGTACTGGTGTCCACTTTGGGTGTTTGGTTTGCCCTAGAGCAGTGTTCTTAGGCTGTAGCCTGCATCAGAAGTGCCATGGTCACCCCTTAGTACAGACTGCTGGCTCTGGGGTTCTGCAGGTCTGGGGTGGCTCTCTTCAGTTTGCAATGCTAACAAGTAGTTCCCGGTGAGGCTGAAGCTGCCAATTTGGGAACCACATTTTGGAAAACACCTCCTTAAACATTCCTTATCCCTGGAGTCCCCCTGCTGGTCACAGTGTGGAACAGGACTGCCCTCCCATAGACTTGCCCTGTGAGGCTGTGAGAGCAAACCGCAGGAGTGGTGGTTCTTGCCCATCCAAATCACGCCAGGAGCCCGTCCCTGAGAGTCCCTGTTCCCCAACACTGATCACATTCCCTCCGGGGGTGTCCTTAATTCATGTGCAGGCGCATTAGGTTAGGTGTCCTTCATTTATGTGCAGGCTCTTGTCCAGTGGCTGGGAGGGCCAGGCCTCCGTGGATGGGGAGGGAGCTGGCTGCCTCTGGCCTTTACTTCGGGGTCTTAGGTCCCTGCAGAGTGGACACATGCCTGCTGTGCGGGTATGGGATGTGTCCGAGCGCAGCCAGGTGGTGGAGCTTCAGGAGCATAAGTATGGCGTGGCATGTGTGGCCTTCTCACCCAACGCCAAGTACATTTTCTCAGTGGGCTACCAGCATGATCGTCAATGTCTGGGCCTGGAAGGTGAGTGGGCTGCTGGCCTCAGGACAGGCGGGGCCGGGAGGGGAGCCAAGAAATTGCTGACCGGTGGCCTTCACTTCTGCCTGCTGGCCTCAGTCCCTTTCTAGAGAACTCTGAGCAGAAAGGAGCAACTGGGTATCTAGGATGCTGAAGAAGGGGCAGAAGGAGAGGTCAAGTTCACAGCTTGTCTAACCTGCTTCAGTGTGTAAGTTTCTTTTCCCTCAGCTCCTAGAAGCAGAGCCTTGATTTCCCTTGACTTTCTCTCCAGAAAAACATTGTAGTGGCTTCCAACAAGGTGTCCAGTTGGGTGACAGCAGTATCCTTCTCTGAGGACTGCAGCTACTTTGTCACTGCAGGCAACCGGCACATCAAATTCTGGTACCTCGATGACAGCAAGACCTCAAAGGTGAGGCAGCAAGTAGCCACTAGGGTGGGGTCTGCTCAGATCTGTTCCACCTGCGCCCCCTTCTGCATGCTCAAAAGCCCCTTGGAAGTCTCAGCTGGGCCAGGTGCTATGTCAATCTGCAAGGAAGCCTTCTCCCTCTCTCCCCAGGGCCTGCTTTCCAGGGGATAGCCTGCAGGGTGGGTGGGTGGCACCTGTGGTGGGTCTCCACAGGTGAATGCCACTGTGCCCCTGCTGGGCCGCTCTGGGCTGCTGGGGGAACCTGCGGAACAACCTGTTCACTGAAGTAGCCTGTGTCCGCGGGAAGAAGACTGAAAACACCTTCTGTATCACATCCTCAGGGCAGCTGTGCGAGTTCAGTGACCGGAGACTGTTGGACAAGTGGGTGGAGCTGAGGGTAAGTGAATGCTTTGTCGGCAGGCACCCTCCCGTCTGTCACCTCCGGGCTCCGGGGCACCTGAGTCTGCATGCACGCTGGGGGAGGCCCCAGGCAGAGGAAGGTGTTTGGGAACCTCTCTGCTCGCTCGTGCTCTCTGTCTCTGCCTCTTCCTCTGCTTTCCTCTTCTGCTCAGCACACAGACAGCATCACAGTAATTGTGCTGGCCCTGTCCGCTGCCTCTGCTGCCTTTCTCTTGGCCGGCCTTTTCTGGGTGTGTCTTTGCCCAAACCTCAGGTGCCTTATAAGGCTTGCTGACTCCTTCCCCCTAATTGCAAGGGGCTGTGAGCCCTCTGGCCAGCTGCTGTTAGAGGGAGGGGCATTGAGGGGCTCCAGCCAGGGCAGCTGGCCTGCCTTGCGCTTGTCCTTGCCTCTTGGCTCATGGCTGTTGAGGTGTCGGGTGAAGGAGTGGGCAGACGCCCTTGCTGACTGGGGCTTCTGTGCTCACAGACCACAGTGGCCCACTGCATCTCGGTGAGCCAGGACTACATCTTCTGTGGCTGTGCTGACGGCACCGTGCGCCTTTTCAACCCCTCCAACCTGTACTTCCTCAGCACGCTGCCCTGGCCCCATGCCCTGGGGACAGACATTGCCAGCATCACAGAGGCCAGGTGAGCGGTCTTGGTGGGCCCCTGAGTCCTGTCAGAGCCCCACTCTGTGCCAGGCCGTCCCTGGCATGCTGCAAGGAGAGGAGGGCACACATAGACCTCTGGGAAGACCCTTGCAGTCAAGCACAGGTGGGTCTTTTAGCATTTGTTGCTCACTGTGGGCAACCGTGGTAATCTGAGTCTGCAGTGTGGTAATGCATTGTCCTGTAAAGACCACAGCTAGGACAGACGGGCAGTTCCTTAGGGTTTCTGAGAGAGACTGGAAACCTGACGGAGCAGGCCTTTCTCCCTCAGGGTGGTCCTGGGTAGCAGCTGCGGTAGGAGGGTCTTATTGTAGCCTCGGGCCTTGGGTTGGGTGATTGCAGGAAGTGAAGTTTTGCTCTGGTTTCAGTGCTGTCAGGAAGCGGGGCAGTTCTGCAGTTGGGTATATTAATTTCTCTTTCAGGGCAGGAGGGGGCTAAATCTGCAATTGGCAGGAAATGATGTATGACCATGATTGTGGTTTGCACAGTGCCCTTCCTTGTCCTCTGATGTGAGTCTAGAAGGGCCTGACATCTGCTTGGCTGCATCACGGCCACACACTGTCCCCGCCTGACGTTGGGGGCTATGAAATAGCTTGTGTTCTTTTGGAGAGCCCCATGGCAAGGAATGCCAGGCCAGCCGCTGCGTTCTTTCTCCAGTGACTGCTGGCCAACCTGCTGCTCCTCCCTTTAGTGCCCCATTTCATTAGCGCTCACTCACCAGTTTGCCCTGTCTGCCCAGGACACCCCGCTCCCCTCTTTCCTCAGTTGCCTTTTCGCTGGAGTGGCCAATGCGAAGTATCGGGACACCATCGCCTTGACCTTTGATCCTGCAAATCAGTGGCTGTCTTGTGTGTACAATGACCATAGTACTTATGTCTGGGATGTGAAGGACCCCAAGAAAGTGGGCAAGGTGTATTCAGCTCTGTATCATTCCTCCTGCGTCTGGAGTGTAGAGGTACGTGGGCCAGGTCTGCTGAGACTGACCGTGTTTCCTGGGCTACCATTAGGAGCTGGGGTTCCTCAAGTGTGGAATTTGTTTCCTCCAGCACCCTTGCTCCCCCAGCAGTGCCCCTGGGTCCCTTCGTATCTGTTAATTGGCTCTGAGGATGCGAGGGGATATTAGTGCTGACTCATCTCAGACGTTTTTCAGTATGCCCCTGTGCAGTCTTAGCTTGGCCTCTTTGGACATGTTCCTGAACTTGACCAAACCTTAGTTTCTGCAATTGTGAAATGACATACCTGATGCATTTGATTTTTACGAAAAGGAGACAATGTAAGTGGGAGATTTAGAATGCCTAGTACTTACTAGGTGCTTGGTTAATGTATATTCCTTTACTTGTTAAAGTCAAGAGCTAATCATTATGACTTGCTTGCTATGGGATAAGCCTGGGGCTAAGTCTTGACCAGCCTTTTCTCTACTCTCATTCCGTCCCATCTCTGTGGGCAGCCAAGGTCTGACCCGGGTCCCTCTGGTCCTTGTGCTCCTCCAGGTCTACCCTGAGGTGAAGGACAGTCAACAGGCCTGCCTGCCCCCGAGCTCCTTTATCACCTGCTCTTCTGACAGCACCATCTGCCTGTGGAATACAGAGAGCTTTGGCGTGCATGGCTCCACCCTGCACCGAAACATCCTCAGCCACGTGAGCCTGGTGCCCCCACACCACAGTCTCAGGATCTGGGTCTCCAGACCAGACTGTTCCAGATGTTGTTTGGCCAAACTCTGACAAGGATGTCCTCTTGGCCCGCATTTCTCTCCCTGACAGGTGTCCTGTGTCAGGCCTTCCTCACCCACCTCTTCTCCTGACCTGTTTCACTAGTACCTCATTAAGATCATCTATATGGATGGGAACATGCTGGCCCTGCTGGACACCGAGCTGCCTGGGGGAGACAAAGCCGATGGGTCCCTGATGGACCCCCATGTGGGCATCCGCTCTATGTGCATCAGCCCCAACGGGCAGCATCTAGCATCAGGGGACCGTATGGGCACGCTCAGGTAAGGCCATTTGTGGAGTGCAACCCGTTGCCTCCAGGGGACAGGATGGGGGAACTTTAGGCCCCCAAGGAGAGAGGTTCAGGAGGGTTTAGCTGAAAAGGGTTGGGGACAAAATTTATTATCTTCAAGGGAAAGATACTAACTTGACAATGAAGAAACGGCAAAACCCACCCTTAGCCAAGTCATTAAGGTTAACTTCCCGTGGCAGCAGCATGAATCTGGTGAGAGGGTACACTGAGAGGCTTCAAAATGTTCCCAGAAAATGTTATGACTCTTAAGAACTCCCAATAAAATGTTGAACAACAACCAACGTTGATGGAAAGTTTCTTTTAGTTCTGTTTTTCCATGCAGCCTCCTCCTAGCATTGTGTCTGGTATTCTTGACCCAAATGTATAAGGAACTTAGGATAGTCATGAGGAAACATCAGGCAAACTTCATTTGAGGTACACCTGCCAGAGTAACTTATCATACTCTCCCAGGTGTCACGGTAGGAAAGACAAGCAAAGACTGAAAGCCGTTCTAGACTGGGACAGATGACACCCATATGCCGTGGGGGCTCCTAGGATCCTGGAGCAGAAGAAGGACATTCATGGGATAAACAAACTCATTGGCATTGGGTTGATTCCAACTCAGAGCAACCCCCGCTGGTGACATTTAAATAAAGTCTAATAATGTTGTACCAGTGTGACCTCCGTGGTCCTTATCACTGTGTACTGTATAGTACATAAAACATTAATACGGAGGGAGACCAGGTGAGAGAGTTGAATGTGACATATCTTGACTCATTTTTCTAAGTCTAAAGGTTCAACCCAAATGGTAAAGTAAAACAGCTCTTGATGGAGAGGAAAAGGTGGAAGGGGGTGGGTGATGATTCTTTCCCCCGCTGCCTGGCACTGAACGGCCTCTCCTCTCTTCTCATTTTGCAGGGTCCATGAATTGCAGTCCCTGAGTGAAATGCTGAAGGAGGAGGCCCATGAGTCAGAGATTCTGTGCCTGGAGTACTCGAAGCCAGACACAGGTACCTGGCCCTGGCCTAGAATGGCCTTGAGTGAGCCCCTCCAGTCTGGCCAGAGCCACTGATACTTGTCCTGCCTCTTGACTATGGGGCTGATCGTTCTTTTGGCTACCAAAAGAGTTAGTGATCCTTCTTGATGTCTCTGAAGGCTTTGGGGAGGACTGCATCTCAACTCTGCCCGAATCCATGGCTCATGTGGCTTAAGGATGTGGGGCTCAGTTTCTCTGGGTGCTCTTTGCTGGGCACTCAACAGCTGACGGAGTTCATCCCATCCCAGGTCTGAAACTGCTGGCCTCAGCGAGCCGGGACCGGCTGATCCATGTGCTAGACGCAGGGCGGGAGTTTAGTCTGCAGCAGACGCTGGACGAGCACTCCTCCTCCATCACCGCTGTCAAGTTCGCAGGTGTGGGCAGAGCACTTAGACACACTCTGCCACCTACCACCCCTGCCACCTGCCTGCCATGCCCAACACTCCATAGATTCTGAAAGGGTGTGTGCATGTGTGTGTGTTTTTGTGTGTGTGTGTGTGTGTGTGTGTGTGTGTGTGTAAAAAGGTCATGAAGACAGAAGTCCTTCAGAGATTCTGTCAGTATGTGTGTGTGTGTGTGTATGTGTGTGTGTTTGTAAAAAGGACACCAAGTACGAAGCTCTCAAGAGATTCTGCAAGGATTTATGTGTGTGTGTGTGTGTGGGTGTAATAAGGTCATGAAGTAAGAAACCCTCCAGAGATTCTGCAAGGGTGTGTGTGTGTGTGTGTGTGTGTGTTTAAAAAGGACACAAATAAGAAGCCATCCAGGAATTCTGCAAGGATGTGTGTGTGTGTGTGTGTGTGTGTGTGTGTGTGTAAAAAGGACAGGAAGTCAGAAGCCCTCTAGAGATTCTGCAAGGGTGTGTGTGTGTGTGTGTGTGTGTGTGTGAATGTAAAAAGGACACGAAATCAGAAGACCTCCAGAGATTCTACAAGTGTATGTGTGTGTTAGTGTGTGTGTGTGTGTGTGTGTGTGTGTAATAAGGACACGAAGTCAGAAGCCCTCCAAAAATTCTACAAGTGTATGTGTGTGTGTGTTTAAAAAAGGACACGAAGTCAAAAGGACTGCAGAGATTTTGTAAGAGAATGAGTTTTTCGTTGTGTGTGTGTGTGCGTGTGTGTGTGTGTGTGTGTGTAATAAGGACACGAAATCAGAAGCCCTCTAGAGATTCTTCAAGGGTGTGTGTATGTGTGTGTGTTTGTGTAAAAAGGACACAAAGTCAGAAGCCCTTCAGAGATTCTGCAAGGGTGTGTGTGTGTGTGTGTGTGTGTTTGTGTGAAAACGACACGAAGTCATAAAACGTCTGGAGATTCTGCAAGGGTGTGTGTATGTGTGTGTGTTTGTGTAAAAAGGACACAAAGTCAGAAGCCCTTCAGAGATTCTGCAAGGGTGTATGTGTGTTTGTTTGTGTGTGTGTGTGTGTGTGTAAAAAGGACACAAAGTCAGAAGGACTGCAGAGATTTTGTAAGAGAATGAGTTTGGGTTGTGAGTGTGTGTGTGTGTGTGTGTGTGTGAAAACGACACGAATCATAAAACGTCTGGAGATTCTGCAAGGGTGTGTGTGTGTGTGTGTGTGTATGTGTGTGTGTGTCAAAAGGACAGGATGTCAAAAGCCCTCTAGAGATTCTGCAAGGGTGAGTGTGTTGTGTTAAAAGGACACGAAGTCAGAAGCCCTCTAGGTTTTCTGAAAAGGTATGAGTGTGAGAGTGAGGGAGTGTGTGTGTGTGTGTGTGTAATAAGGACACGAAATCGGAAGCAATCCAGAGATTCTACAAGTGTATGTGTGTTTGTGTGTTTGTGTCTGTGTGTGTGTGTTTAAAAAAGGACACGAAGTCAGAAGGACTGCAGAGATTTTGTAAGAGAATGAGTTTGGGTTGTGAGTGTGTGTGTGTGTGTGTGTGTGTGTGTGTGTAATAAGGACACGAAATCAGAAGCCCTCCAGAGATTCTTCAAGGGTGTGTGTATGTGTGTGTGTTTGTGTAAAAAGGACACAAAGTCAGAAGCCCTTCAGAGATTCTGCAAGGGTGTATGTGTGTTTGTGTGTGTGTGTGTGTGTAAAAAGGACACAAAGTCAGAAGGACTGCAGAGATTTTGTAAGAGAATGAGTTTGGGTTGTGAGTGTGTGTGTGTGTGTGTGTGTGTGAAAACGACATGAATCATAAAACGTCTGGAGATTCTGCAAGTGTGTGTGTGTGTGTGTGTGTGTGTGTGTATGTGTGTGTGTGTCAAAAGGACAGTATGTCAGAAGCCCTCTAGAGATTCTGCAAGGGTGAGTGTGTTGTGTTAAAAGGACACGAAGTCAGAAGCCCTCTAGGTTTTCTGGAAAGGTATGAGTGTGAGAGTGAGGGAGTGTGTGTGTGTGTGTGTGTGTGTGTATGTGTGTGTGTAATAAGGACACGAAATCAGAAGCCCTCCAGAGATTCTACAAGTGTATGTGTGTTTGTGTGTGTGTGTCTGTGTGTGTGTGTTTAAAAAAGGACACGAAGTCAGAAGGACTGCAGAGATTTTGTAAGAGAATGAGTTTGGCGTGTGAGTGTGTGTGTGTGTGTGTGTGTGTGTGTGTGTAATAAGGACACGAAATCAGAAGCCCTCTAGAGATTCTTCAAGGGTGTGTGTATGTGTGTGTGTTTGTGTAAAAAGGACACAAAGTCAGAAGCCCTTCAGAGATTTTGCAAGGGTGTATGTGTGTGTGTGTGTGTATGTGTGTGTGTGTGTGTAAAAATCACACCAAGTCAGAAGCCCACTATTGATTCTGCAAGGGTGTGTGCGTGTATGTTGTGTTTGTAATAAGTACACCAAGTTAGAAGCCCTCCAGATATTCTGCAAGAGTGTGTGTGTGTGTGTGTGTGTGTGTGTGTGAAAACAACACGAAGTTATAAACTGTCTGGAGATTCTGCAAGGGTGTGTGTGTGTGTGTGTGTGTGTGTGTCAAAAGAACAGGATGTCAGAAGCCTTCTAGAGATTCTGCAAGGGTGAGTGTGTTGTGTTAAAAGGACACGAAGTCAGAAGCCCTCTAGGTTTTCTGGAAAGGTATGAGTGTGAGAGTGAGGGAGTGTGTGTGTGTGTGTGTGTGTGCGTGCGTGTGTTTGTGTAAAAAGGACACAAAGTCAGAAGCCCTCTAGAGATTCTGCAATGGTGAGTCTGTTTTGTTAAAAGGACATGAAGTCAGAAGTCATCCAGAGATTCGGCAAGGGTGTGTTTGTGTGTGTGTGTGTGTGTTTAAAAAGGAAAAAAGTCAGAAGCCATCCAGAAATTCGGCAAGGATGCATCTATGTGTGTATGTGTGTAAAAAGGACAGAAAGTCAGAAGCCCTCTAGGAATTCTACAAAGTTATGAGTATCAGTGTGAGGACAATGTGGTGCTTCAATCTCTTGTGTGTACTTTTGCTATGAGTCAGGAGCTCACTCAATGGTATCTAACAAGTTATTGTGAGATGACATAAGAGGACTTCGTGGAGGCCCTTCCAAGAGAGGGTTGGAAGATAGCATGGTAAGAGGCCTGGTCAGGAGTGTGCTCATTGTGCTCATTTTTCCATCCCCTTCTCCCAGAAGCCAATGCTCTAGGGAGGAAAGGCAGGCCCAGAGACAGGGAAGGGCTAGGGAAGAGGGAGCGATAGGAGAGCAATAGAAAAGACAGGTTACTCTCCCTCATTCCCAGTATAGCTCCTCAAAACTCAGGTAAAGCCTCTAATTCTGAGGCTGAGGCTTATAATAGGAGCAGACTGAACATTTAATCCCTCAAGCTGCCTGGAAAGTGTGGGAGCTGATTAAGATGGCAAGAGATGAAGAAGGAAGGAATCTACTGGTTACAGATGTGAAAGCACCTGTTAGTGAAGCCTTCTCAGTTTCTTATTGCCTTATCAATGTCATCAGTCCACTTAATGTACCCACTTTCCAAACGCCTATTAACCAATTTTACATACCTTGAGTTCTTTCTAGGAGGCAATGTTAATATTCTCATTTCTGAGTTGAGGCCACAGAAGTTTGGACAGTTTCTGGATGTTGTTGTTGCTGGCAGGTGCTCATCAAGTTGGTTCCAACTCATAGCAACCCCCGTGCATACCGGAAGGGAGCATGGCCCCGTCCTGTGTCCCCCTCTCTGGAGGGCACTTGCCTCAAATCTTTAAATTCAAAGCTTCATGTTTTGTCAAATGAAATCATTTCTTCAGTCAATCTCAGAAATCTTTATGTAAAAACGTTGGAAACGCCTTTCACTCAATGTCTAGGGAGGCTGAGTAAGGTGGGAGGGGCTCCAGGACAGATGGTGGGAATCACTCCTGCAGGTGGGTGGTAGGTTGGCGAGGCCAGTCTGACTTGCCTCCCTGCTGACTGACCTCAACCAGCAATGGGCAGCTGGACACATGGCATGAAGTGATCTCTGGTCTTCGTGGCGGTGGATGCCAGTAGACCGTCAGGTATGGGAGACCCATGAGAAAATAGGTTACTTTTCTCTTTCTCTCCAAGTTTCTCTGTGATCTCTTTATGCTGCCTGAGCCTGCATGCATACTGACAAAGGCAGACATGTGCACACACATGGCAAAGTAAATAGAGATGCCCACATTCACAGACGTATCCATCCACGTGCAAATAGGCACATATTTGCACATGCATGCCAAAGCAGACACAGACATCCATGAATGCACATGTATTCGTGCAAGCTGATTTTCATGGGGAAAAAAAGATCAGATCTATCACTGTCAAGTCCACTCCAACTCAAAGCAACTGTAGAGCACAGAGGAGAACTGCCCCATTGGGTTTCCAAAGCTGTCATCTTGTCAGACACAGTCAGCCACCACTTTCTCCTGCAGAGCAGCTGGGGTTTTCCAACTGCCGGCCTTTCACTTAGCAGCCGAGCACTTGCTGGTTTTCATAGGAGTCTGGAAATCAGTTTCATTGCCTGCTAGTCACACCTCCTCTGTGAGTTAGCACAGCCTGGTAAGCTTGGAAGGAGAAAAATCTTCCTTCCAGAGGTAGTTGAGTGGTTTTCCCCTGAGGAAATGGTTCAGAAGAAGATTTCCTTCAAGAAATCAGAACACTCTTGAAGAGAAATTTCCTGCCAAAACATTTGTTTGCTTGACAACGAGACAAATGAAGCAGCCCTCTGACTTCCCCCTTGGGTCCTCTTTCTCATCATGACTGCTCTGCTCAGCTACAAGGCTCCAGGTCCTGGGAGCAAGGGTGCCCTTCTATTTGGAACCTCACAGGGCTCCACTGTGAGTCAGGGAAAGACCTGGAAACTTGAGCATCCTGAAACGGGGCCTGCATAGCAATATCATCTGTCATCAGGCTCATCGTTTCTCTCATTTTTTGTAAGATCATTGAGCCCTTGGAGCCCTGAGAAGTTCTCTCAGCGGAAGCCATCCTCCTCCCCTGAATCCAAGAAGGACTGCGTAAAGATTGTTGTCTTCTACTTACAGGAATACCAGCAACCAATTGCCATTGAGTCAACTCGCACTCATGGAGAGCCCAAGTGTGTTAGAGAAGTCCGGTCCCTAGAGTTTTCCATGGCTGGGGTAAGTTTTTTCCAGAAGCATATCACCAGGCCCTTCTTGGAAGGCACCTCTGGGTGAACTCAAACCTTTAACCCATAGTTCGCAGCCTAGCTCATGAACAACACCATCCAAGGACGGTACAGTTCCTTGCAAATGGTCACCTGCAGTAGATGAACCAAGGTCAAGTAACTGCCTGAGAAACATCAACCAGAGGAAAGCAGAGTGAACCCCAGGGTTCTTGGGAAGAGGGCCAGAGAGAGAAAAAGGAGAAAACAGCTTTCTTGGGACATCAGAAAGGAAAGGACTCCACTTAGTGGATGCCATAGAACAATCCCAAGCCAAGCATGGGTGAGAAACAGACCCCACCCAAACCCAGCGGGCTGGATTCTGTCGCCAAGTGTTGAACACCAGACATGGATATGACAGAGCCGCTAGTCGTCCGTGGAAAGAAACTGTTTGCCCATTGTCTGGTAGTTTTGCAGCATTTGAACAACCAGGCCTCTGCTGCCTCTTCTGGCCTGAAATATAATTGCAGCCATAACCGCCCAGCGTTTCAATGGGTAGAACTCCCTGGGGAGGGCTAACTACCCAAATCATTTGGGAGATCATTTTAGGATTGTCCAGGAGATCTTTGGCTGTGTCTATTATATGAACTATGGTGTCGTTTTTTTTAAAAAAAAGAAACTTTTTATTGTAAGGTGGGTTAAGATTTACAGAGAAAATCAGCTTTGCACGTAACAATTTATACACGTTTTGTTATGTGACATTGATGACAATCTCCTGCAATGTAATATCACTCATGCCATTGAAACTCTGCTTCCTGTTTTCATTCACCCTTCTCCCCTAACCTTGCCTGCCTTGTGAATTTGGCCTTGGGCAAATACTGCCTATTTGCTTTTGAATGGTTGATGGTTCTGAAGAATGTGTGCTCCTCAGTGCTATGATTCATTTTGGTGTAGTTGTTCTTATCAGGTGCCATTGAGCCAGTTGCAACCCACATTGACCCTATGCCAAACAGAAAGAATCACTACCTAGCCCTGAATTATTCTCCTAATTGTTCCCAAGCTTGAGCCCCTTGTTTCAGTCACTGTCAATCCATCTCCTTAAGGGGCTTCCTCTCTTTCACTGTCCCTCTACTTCACCTGGCATGATGTCCTTCTCCAGGGACTAGTCTCTCTTAATAACATGACCAAAGTATGTGAGAGGAAGTCTCACCATCCTTGCCTTTAAGGAGCCCTCTGACCATACTTCTTCTAAGACAGATCTGTTTGTTCCCTTGGCAGTCCATGTTACTTTCAATATTCTTCACCAGCACCACAATTCAAACATATCAATTCTTCTTCAGCCTTCCTTATTCAATGTCTGACTTTCACATACTTATGAGGCAATTTAAATTACTATGGCTTGGGTAAGGTGCACCTTAGTCCTCAAAGTAACATCCTTGCTTTTTAGCACTCTACAGACGTATTGTGCACCAAATGTATCCATATGCAATGCGTCATTTGATCTCATGATTGCAGCTTCCAAGAGCATTGATTATAGACCTCATCAAGACAAAAATCCGTGACAACGTCAACAAATAACAACAAATAAAAAAACAACAAACTTCTCCATTTATCATGGTACCTATTGATCAAGTTGTGAGGATGTGTGTCTTCTTGACATTGAGTTGTAATCCATACTGAGGGCTGCAACCTTTGATTCTCATAAGGTTCACTTTATAAACCTGTCTATTTTTCAGGGGGTGGAATTCAGTTCCAGACCTGAAGGGTGATGAAGGACCATAGTAGTGGGGATCTCTCTAGTCTATCTAACCAATAAACCTCATCTTTTATCATTATTATTATTACTATTGGTAGTAGTAGTATGACTTTCAGTTTTCTGACACATTACTCCCCACTCTATCTAGGATCATGTACCATGATCCCTTTCAGAGCAGCTGTTTGTGATAGGCAGGCACCATTTAGTTCTTCTGACCTTAGCATCATAGAGGCTGAGGTACGCATAGTCCATTACTGATTTGGACTAATTGTTGCCAGGCATCTTGATTTTATTCACTGTTATTTGCTCCAGACTGGGTGCAATAGTTTATTGTGCCAGCCTGGCCGATAAACACAAGTAGGATTAATCGAAGGGCAGAGGGATAAATGGCTTCGTGAGCCTCACCTTGCTTGTTCTGTGCCTCAATTTAAAGGGGTACACTACCTGTGGGATGCCTAGCTTGTGGACTGTGTCGCTGTAAGTTGAGGTCCATTTAATCCCACAGGATTGGTATGTTCATCTCTGGAGCTGGGGACCGACAGTTGGTGACAGTTGGTGACTTGCCTTGCTGTTTGCTGCCTGGGTATATATAGCCCAGCTCTCTCTACAGAAAGGGACTGGCAACTGGCGACTCTCAAGCCTTAAAGGACTGCTAGTGTCTCACTGTTTTATAATTTCACTGTTAGTTTCTTGTGTTATCTATCTGTATATAATTTAGTGGTTCATTGCTTGTATTGTATATCTAGCTTTATAAATATATTTATATATAATTACTAGCAATATGGTTTTGTCTCTCTAGAGAACCCTGTCCAACACATAGGGTGAGACCAAGAACCGACTTTTAGTTTGCTACTCACAAGCTTTTGAAGACCCCAGTCACTTCCCTGATGGATACAGAACATTGTCTTTGTGAGCTAGTTTGTACCAATTGATCTTGAGGTCTCTCAGAGCTATGTTCCTGATCCCCCATATTTAGGACACGCTCCCTCAAGGGGTTTTGTTATAGCTAAGACATTTTCATAACTATGCCTCCTGGATGCACTATTATATTCATGGACATATTTGTAGTATATGCTAATATGTATATAGAACTATTCTCTGGCAAACCTATATTTATTCATGGGGCTAGTCCCATTCTCCTTCCCACAACTGCTCAGATTTTGTGGTTTGTCTATCTATCTATTTATCTCTCTAGCTATCCTTGTATGTTATTGTTATTATTGGAGTATTTATCTCTGTTGCCTTTAATGCTTGTAGTCTACTGAGAAAGGATAGTGTTTTGATGTTCCAAATGTTTCCTCATTTTCTGGGTTACATGACACAAACCAATAGAAGAAGAGAAAAGAAAAAAATTTAACCCAAGTAATAACACCAACAATAAAACCAATTTAGTTTTTTGGTTAAGAATTAGTCAGACTTTCCCACTCCTAGGCTAACCCTTGAAAGAAAAAGAATGAGATAAAAGACCATAGGGAGGAAGAAAGGAGAGTGGGAGGCAAGGGAATAAAGAAAGAATGTGGCAGGGTTGTGTGAACAATTAATGTGGACCTTCTTTGATGTGTATTAAAAATAATATTGACTGGTTTTTTCAATACTCACCAAAAATTATTTATATCAATCAAGAAAACCTCACTAACCTGGAATCAATTCTGACATATAGCAACCCTTTGGACAGAGTATAGTATAGAACTGCCCCTGTGGGTTTCCAAGGCTGTAAATCTTTACAGGAGTAGAAAATCTCATCTTTCTCTTGTGGAGTGGGGGTGGGGGGGGAGTTTCGAACTTCTGATCTTGCAGTTAGAAGTCCAACTCATAATCTACTTCACCAACAGGGCTCCTCCTTTCATCATTAATCTAGACTGTTTGACCTTCTTGGCTTACTGGGTTTTATTTTCTCGCTTTGGAAGACATGGTACCAAAATACACACCATTTCCTAGCCCCCCAAAAAATCAAAAGTAAGCAAAAACAAAACAGGAAAAACTAGCAACCCAATCCAAACCAACTAACCTATTTAGCCATATAGATAAAGGATACTAGTAGCCAACCTCTGTGTTGGGGGCAATAGGGATGGATGGGGACTGTGGTTAAAAGGCAGGTGTCAGCTCATCCACAGGGGACATTCAAATTCTAGCTCCAGACTGTTGTTGCCTTGGGGAAATGCAAGGATTTTAAGGCCTTATTTTCTGTTTGTAACTGAGATGCTGAGAATATAAAATTCGATGTGAAATCGTCAACTTTTCAAATATTGGATCACATTAGTTAAAATCACTTCAGGCTGCTCATCATCATACTAGCACATCATTAGGCTAAAATCATATCAAAGACATCTGGTTTGTCCCCTGTGCCCTTTAAGGACAACTGAAACATAAGGACAGGAATGTGACATTTATTCTTCCTCTAGACCCTCACCCTTTGCCTCCATTGGGTGGCGTTCATAGAAGAGGCAGACGGTTTTGTTCAACTTCAGCATAATCAGAGTCCTGAGAGTTAAACACAATACATATATAATTTCATACTAGTCGTTTTAATATTAGCCCAAACAAAACCAACAAAAACCCAACCCGTTGCTGTTATGTTGGTTCTGGCTCCTGAGGATCCCCTGGGTGCCAGGGAGAAACTACACATCACAGGATTCTCAAGCCTGTGGGCTTCTAGAAGCAGGCCATTAGTTATTTTTTCTGAGGGGTGGAACTGCCCACCACTTGATACGTTGAGTCCTTAACCATTTGTGCCACTCAGGGTCTCCCAGCCTTCGTATGTGACCCCCAAATTCCTTGACAGGCTACCTATAGGAAGGTAGAGTCTATGCCCTTTCCCCTTAAATTGGGATGTTTCATGACCTCTGTGACCAATAGATTATGGAGAAGATGACACTGTGACATCTAGTTTGGGCAACCCCCTTCCCTCCCCCAAAGTGCTTCACAGCTTCTGAAAAATCCCTTCAAAGTCTTCTTCTTGAGTGCTCACCCTCAGAATGTCCAGCCTCCACGTGCTACCTCTCATGACACTTCTCTGCACCCGGACACTATGCTGAAAGAAGCCTGAGCCACCTGGAAAGGCCACGTGGAGACACTCCAACCAACAACCCAGCTAAGCACACAGCTAACGGCCAGCTTCAGCTGCCAGCCCTCTGAGTGCACGTGTACGCACTGGAGTCACCAGAGGCCCCTGCCCCAGTTCCCATGTGACTGCCAACTCATGGGAGACTCCAAGCACGACCCAGTGGCCTCCCAGCAACCACACGATGATGGTCCTTGTTTGAAGCCACTGCGTTTGGCCGAGGGGGCGTTTCTTGCCCAGCCACAGGGATGAGAACCTGCATCTCAACAACATGCAGGTGGGTGAGGGGGCCGTCTCTTGAGCAAGGCAGCCTCCCTTCTTGTCAACTCCTGGGGATTTTTGTTGTTCTTGCCACTGCTGCCCCAATTCCCCAGGAGCTAGAGGAAGGCAGGCAGCAGGCCTCAGGTGGCCAGGAGGCAGGAGCCTCTGTGGGATGCAGTTACAATGGGAGATATAACCTTAAAGGCAGGAGCCTGACTTTACCTTTGCCTCCTGGAGATTTCGGGTGCAGAACACCTGTCAAATCCCATCTTCTGTCCAACCCTGATCATATGTCTGTCTTATGTTTGCACACAGGACGCAGACTTGTGAGCACCCAAAGAACAGTGTCTGGCGCCAAAAAACCAGCGCCACAAGGAACTGATGTTTCTCCAGCAATGGGGAGGGGTGGGATGAGAGGAAGAAAGGAGTACAAATCACTGGATGAAAACAAGGTGGGGAAAGGAAGGAGGAAAGGGAGAGAGTGAAGGAGGGAGCCTGGGAGGCTGAGGGGAAAAGGCAGGGAAGGAAAGGAGAAAGGTGGGGGTGGGGAGAGAAGAGCGAAGAAGAAATGGAGGAGTGTGGGAGGGAAGATGGAAGGTGAAGGCAGGCAGGAAGACGTGAGCAAAGGGAGGGAAGGAAGAAAAGAGAAAGAGAAGGGCAAGAAGAAGAAAGGAAGGTAGGGAAGAAAGGAAGAAAACGAGAAACCTAATGTCAATGGCACCCTCTATGTTTTTATTTCCTGTTTTTCTGAGGTAGCCTCTTCAGCAGAAGCAAATGGGCTGAATCGCCTCAAACTCCACCTAGGTAGAAAGCACGGGTTTCATTTCGCCAGGGCCTGTGAAAATGTTTGAACTGAGCAGCATTAACACGGAGACAGCGATTACCCCACGTGGCTGTTGCGCTCTGATGATACCAAGGCAACAGGAATGGGGGCTCATTATTTCACCAGGTGACAAAAAAAATTGTATTTTGACGTTTCACCCTGAACGTGGGGAAGGGGGGCGTGGGGGAGGAATCAGGGGCCCTTTGTGGAGTCTCCTCTTGCCATTGTGATGCCCCTTGGCCTGCCAACAACCTGAGGTCCTGCACTCTGCCAGTGAGGGGCTTGGCTGCAGGCCCTAGCCCAGCATTTCTTATCAGATTTACTGTGACAAGCGATGGGAGAAAAGCAAGATGCTGTTAACAGCGCATCCGTTCAGACCCTGCTATTTAGAAATTTGGATTTATATTTTGTCAGAGAGAAGTAGCACTGATGTTAATCTTTGCACTACCCTTGGAAAAAAAGCATTCATAATCTTAAAACAATAATCCATAGCATTTGTGGAGCTCTGAGAACCAAGGGATGGTCAGAAGCATTTTTAGACAGATGTCTCATTTCATCTTCAAAGCACCCCAGTGAGGAATAAGAAAAGTTGGCTTATGACTTCCCTTTTGGAAAGTGAGTCTTTGGAAGCACAGAGAGGTCCAAGGTCACATAGTCAATAAGTTAGAGAGCCTGGATTTGAACCTGTGCGGTCTGCTGCCAGAGGTACTTTTTTTGCTCGTGTTTATTAAGGCAACTTGCAGCCCTGGCAAGGATTCAGATAGAATTGAGGATCATTTTTTTTAACAATTTATTAGGGGCTCATACAACTCTTATCACAGTTCATACATATACATACATCAATTGTATAAAGCACATCTGTACAGTCTTTGCCCTAATCATTTTTTTTCTCCTCTTTTCTTTTCTTACATTTTAATAGGGACTCATACAACTCTTATAACAATCCACCCATATTCACACTTCAATTGTATAAAGCACATCCATACATTCCCTACCCCAATCATTCTCAAAGCATTTGCTCTCCACTTAAGCCCTTTGCATCAGGTCCTCTTTTTTTCCCCCTCCCACCCCTTCCCCCCTCCCTCATGTGCCCTTGGTAATTTATACATCGTTATTTTGTCATATCTTGCCCTATCCGGAGTCTCCCTTCCCCGGTTCTCTGCTGTCCCTCTCCCATGGAAGAGGTCACATGTGGATCCTTGTAATCAGTTCCCCTTTTCCAACCCACTCACCCTCCACTCTCCCAGCATCGCCCCTCACACCCTTGGTCCTGAAGGTATCGTCCACCCTGGATTCCCTGTACCTCCAGCCCTCATATGTACCAGTATACAGCCTCTGCCCTATCCAGCCCTAACAGTGCTTCTCGCTATCCTTGTGGAGCCCTGGTGATGGGCTGGGCTGCTAAGTAGTAGGTTAAACAGGCTTTCCCCTCCTGTGAAAAGTTACACTCTCGGGAAACTCACGGGTTGCTCTGAATCAAGGTCAACTCAATGGCAGTGAGTTTGGCTTTTTAATGTCTCTTCCTGTTGTTGTTGTTGTTGTTAGTTTGCCATCCAGTTGGTTCTGGTCCATGGCAAACCTATTCACAGCAGAATGTAACAATAACAGCTCCTCCTCCATCCACCCAAGTGTTCCTATGCTCAGTCCTCTTGTTGTAGTCACTGTGTCAATCCAGGTCTTCAAGGGCCTTCACCCTTTTTTCACAGCCCTTCCATTTTTCTAAGCATGATGCCTCTCCAGGGACTGGTCTCCACTGACAACATGTCCAAAGTCTCACCATCCTTACTTCTAATGGGAATTCTGGCCGTACTTCCAAGACAGATTTTGTTTGTTCTTTTGGCAGTCCATGGTACTGTCAATATTCTTTGCCAGTACCATGGTTCAAATTCATACAGTTTACCTGGGTCTTCTTCACTCAATGGCAAGCTTTTCACATGCAGATGAGGCCAATGAAAATACCATGGTTTGGATCAGGTGCACTTCCTGCTTAAAGTAACATCCTAACTTTTCAACATTCTAAAGAGCTCTTATGCAGCAGATCTACCCAGTGCAATGTATCTTTTCATCTCTTGACTGCTGCTTCCAGGAGCATTGCTTGTGGATCCAGACAAGACAAAATCCTTGACAACTTCAAGTTTTTCTCGATTTATCATCATGTTACCTATTGGTTCAGTTGTGAGGACTTTGGTTTTCTTTGTGTTGAGTTGTATCCCACATTGAAGGTTGCAATCCTTGATCTTCACCAGCAAGTGCTTCAAGTCCCCCATCCTTGTCACCAAGCCAAACTGTGTCGTCTGCATATAGCAGGTTGTTAATAATATTTCCTCCAAATCTGATTCTGTGCTCTTCTTCATATAATTTGGCTTCTCTGATTATTTGCTCACCATACAGATTGAAAAAGTATAATAAGTGGGTGCAACCTGGATACACACCTTTCTTGATTCTTAAACCATGCAATCTACCCTTGTTCTATTTGTGCTACTGCTTCTTAATCCATGTACAAGGTTCACATGAGCAAGACAAAGTGTTCTGGAATTCCCTTCTCAAAACTATCCATGTTTTGTTATGATCCACACAGTCAGATACCTTGGGTGTTAATAAAACTTAAGTAAACATCTTTTGGGTATTCACTGCTTTCAGGCAAGATCCATCTGATATCTGATATCCTTTGTTCCACATCCTCTTCTGAATCTGGCTTAAACCTCTGGGAAACCAAACTCACTGCCTTGTAGTTGATGACAACTCATCCTGACCCTATAGTATAGGGTAGAACTAACTGCCTCTGTGAGTTTCTGAGACTGTACCTCATTATGGGAGTAGAAAACCTTGCCTTTCTCCCACGGAGTGACTGGTGGTTTTGAACTGCTGACCTTGGGGTTTGCAATCCAACCTGTAACCACTGTGCCACGATGGCTCTTGAATGCTGAATATGGTAACTTTCTGTCAATGAATCAATGCAACTGTTGTTGTATTAGCTGCAGTACAATTTGACTCACATGTGATGCCAATGATAGGGTTACATAATTTGACCATTCCGTTGGTCTCCCTTCTTTGGTATGTATACACATATGGATCTCTTCCAGTCCGTTAGCCAAGTAGCTGTATTCCAAATTTCTGACATAGATGAGTGAGTGCTGCCAGTGCTTTATCGGCTTGTGGAAACATTTCAATAGATATCCCAGCAATTCCTGGCATCTTGTTTTGGGCTAGTGCTTTCCATGCATCTTGGATTTCTTCTTTCCTGACCATTGGTTCTTGCTCATATGTTACCTCCTGAAATGGTTGAATGTTGGTCTATTATTTTTGATACAGTGACTCCATATTGTTTCCATCTTCCTCAGATGTTTCCTTCATTATTCAATATTTTGCCCATAGAATTTTTTAATATTGCACCTCGATACTTGACATTTTTCTTCAGTTCTTTCAGTTTAAGATATGCTGAATATATTCTGTTTTGGTTTTCTAACTCTAGGCCTTTGCACATTTTGTGATAATATTTTACTTTGTATTCTCGAGTTGTCCTTTGAAATTTTCTTTTTAGCTCTTTACTTCATCATTTCTTCCATTTGCCTTAGCTACTCTCTGATTAAGAGTAAGTTTCAGAGTCTCTTCTGATAAGCACTTGTATCTTTTCTTTATTTCCTTTTTTTAAAAATGACACTGTGCTTTATTCAGAGATGTTCTCAAAATTTGGTGGGTTATTATCAAGGTTGTATATTGACTCTCGTGTACTTGTTTGCATTTTCTTGAACTTCAACTTGAGCTCACATATGAACAATTGCTGATCTGTTCCACAATCAGCCCCTGGACTGGTTTCAGTTGCTGATATTGAGCTTCTTTTATTGTCTCTTCCCACAGGTGTAGTCAATTTGATTTCTGTGTATTCCATCTGGAGAAGTCCACATTTATGGTCACTTTTTTTGTTGTTGATCATATGTTTGAAGAAATCATTAATCATGCAAAATTCTAACATACAATCAAGATAAATTGGTAATTATTGGTGATTGGAGTGCAAATGTAGGAACCAAAGAGGAAAGAACAGAAGTTGGAAAATATAGTATGTGCTATCAGCAATTTATTGGTCTTGCAAACTCTGTCATGCGATCTCCAGCTTGGTTTCTATCACCAAGACCATATTTTTCAACTACTGATCCTTCCTCTTTGTTTTCAACTTTTGCATTCCAATAGCATTTTGATAGCAAGTCTGACAAATTTGGGACTGAATATGGTGGTAGAATTATTCAATTTCTGTGTCACCAGCTTTGGGTGGTTGGTGCATAAATTTGAACAATAGTTGTATTGATTGGTTCTCCTTGAAGGGGGCTACATAGCATCCTATCAAAGATAGCATTGTACATTAAAATAGATCTTAAAATGTCCTTTTGATGATGAATGCAATGTTGTTTCTCTTGATTGTGTCATTTCCAGCAGAGTAAACCATAAGATTTTCTGTTTCAAAATGGTCAATATCAGTCCATTTCAGCTAACTAATGCTTACAATATCAATCTTTATGTATTCCATTTCATTTTTAATGACTTCCAATGTCCCTAGATTCATATTTCATACATCCCAAGTTTCAATTATTAATGACGATTTGAACTGTTTCTCCTCATTTTGAGCTGTGCCCCATCAGCAAATGAAGGTCCTGATGGCTATACTCGATTTGCATCATTATGGTAGACTTGCCTATGAAAAGTCAGCTCTTCCTCTTCCTCAGCCGTATTTTGAGTACTTTCCAAGTTGAAGAGCTCATCTTCTGGCACACGTTCTGACAATGTTCTTCTGTTGTTCATGGGGGGTCTAGTAACTGACAGTGTTGCTGCTATCCATAGGGTTTTCAATGGCTCATTCTTCCCATGCGGGCAGCCAATTCCTTCTTCATTGTCTGTTCTTTGTCTGGAAGCTCTTTGGGTGACCCTGCTGGTATATGAAATGCCAATCACATAGCTCCCAGTATCACACAAAACAAAAGTCACCACAGTACCACAAAATGCCAGACAAGTGATGGACCTCTATTCTTAGTGAGACGTGGCCTGGTGGGAGGAGTGGGCCCTTAGTTGGTTCTGATCCACTTACTGGAACAAATACTGTTAGTTCTTATTTTGTAAATGTGAAATGCATAAAAGAGACCCCCCAAAATATCCTCCAATTCAGACTTTCTGCCTTTTAAAAGAGGATAACCCACTCTGATTCAAAGTAATTGAGGTGTTTTGTTTTCCCCTCCCTCTGAGGCTACAGAGACTAGACTAATCACAGCTGAGGTGGAGCGACTGAAATGACTTAAAGCACCAGCTAGACTGGCTGTCAGAAGCAGCTACAGTCAACAGCTACAGACTGACAGAGCTGCTCAGCCAAGAGCTGAGGGTTCTCAACTCCCACTTCTACTGATGGGCACAGCCAGTGGCCTCTGGGAGTTGACTGGAACCCAGCAGCCAGCTGTGAGGAGCAAGCTAATTCATCTCAGCCTGGCCCAGGTCATCAAGTCACTGAAGGAGTATCGGGAAAGAGGGAAGAAATTTGGGGTCCCACATTTGGCCACAGACAAAAGTTGTTCTGTGTTTAGAAAGTAGTTCTGGGCCTGAGTTTGGGGCAGGTGTGATGAAGGAAAGTGGGCTCCCTCCCTGCATCTGGGAACAGATGGTGGGGCTGCCCTGGAAACAGCAGGCCAGTCAGGTGGAGCAAAAAAGGCTTGGACTCTAAAGCCCTGGCAGGGCAAATGAAGCTACCTCGACTGTTTTTTCTTAACCCAATGGCTCCCGCTACCCTCACCACCCCCAACTAGGTAAAAGGGAAGAAAGATGCATTTACTTTACAGAGGCAACTTTCTAGAAAGGAGACCAGCCCACCAGCTGTGAAAGGTCCCCTTAAACCATTTTACTTTGAGCAGGAGGAAGAAATGTTGAGATTCCCAGAGCCACGTGGAATTGTGGATCCTCTAGTTTAGGTTCCAGTGATGCCAGAACGATTTTTCTAGAGAAAGTCAAAATTCCTGTTTTCTTAAAAACCTCCTGATTTTTTCAAAGGCGATTCAATAACATTGGATAGAAGCCAGTTAGGCCAAAGAGCCCTGGTGGCACCGTGGGTTATGTGTTGGGCAGCTAACTAGAAGGTCAGTAGTTTGAAACCACCAGTCACACTGGGGAGCGGGGGGTGGGGGATAGGGTGGGGGTTGTGCAGAGATGAGACTTTCTAGTCCATATAGAATTTCAACCTCGGAAACCCACAGGGGCAGTTCTGCTCGGTCTTACAGGGTCACGGTGAGTTGGAATCTTCTAGATGGCAGTGAATAAGCAGGCCAACCAGAGTCCACACAGGTCCTCATTTGGCTATGGGAGTCCCAAGTCTGTGACCCTCACAGAATCGACCTTTGTGTATCGATGTTAAAAGTGAGATCCAGAGAGGGGAGCGCCTGTCCGCTTGAGGAGCAACGAGTTGACTTTCCAGTCTCCAATCTGTAGCAGACACTCCCGGTGCTCCTTCTCTTCACTACCAAATTCCTGATTCTGTGTACTCGCCTCAGTCACCAAGGGCCAGCTCTGAAGGTCCCTTTGCTGGTGCTGGCTGAATGTGCTGAGGAACATATGCCCCTGGGAACAGCCCTGACCAGGCCCCTCACTCCTTGGATGGCAAAACTCTGAGAGGCGTGTGCTACACCCTACCCCTGGAGACTTCCTAAGTGATTAAGAAGCAGGTTCCCAGGTTTGTCATTGGATTCACAATCTATTTGTTATCGGTGGCCTTCCCTCCACTGGCTCACAACCCCACATCATTACCTGCATGCTCAGAGTTTCCTAAATAAGCTCATTGCCTTTAAGTCTTTGGCCAGGGTCTGCTTCAGTGAGAACCCAAACTAAGCCCAGGTCTGAATCGTTATGTGTCCTTCCTGCCATCCAGTTGATGCCGACTCATGGCAACTCTACAGTTTGGGGTAGAACTGCACCTGTGAGTTTCTGAGACTGGAACTCTTTTTTTTTTTAAACATTTTATTAGGGGCTCATACAACTCTTATTACAATCCATACATATACATACATCAATTGTATAAAGCATATCCGTACATTCTTTGCCCTAATCACTCTCAAAGCATTTGCTCTCCACTTAAGCCCTTTGCATCAGGTGCTCTTTTTTTTTTAACCTCCCTCCCCGCTCCCCACTCCATCATGAGCCCTTGATAATCTACAGATTGTTATTTTGTCATATCTTGCCCTATCCGGAGTCTCCCTCCCCCCCCTTCTCTGCCATCTGTCTCCCAGGGAGGAGGTTACATGTGGATCCTTGTAATCTGTTCCCCGTTTCCAACCCACTCACCCTCTACTCTCCCAGTATCACCCCTCACACTCCTGGTCCTGAAGGTATCATCCACCCTGGATTCCCTATGCCTCCAGCTCCTATATGTACCAGTGTACAACCTCTGCCCTATCCAGTCCTGCAAGGTAGAATACGGATCATGGTAGTTGTGGGAAGGAAGCATCCAGGATCTAGGGAAAAGCTGTGTTTTTCATCAGTACTACATCGCACCCTGACTGACCCATCTCCTCTCCTAAACCCCTTTGTGAGGGGATCTCCAGTGGCCAGCAAATGGGCTTTGGGTCTCCACTCTGCACTTCCCCCTTCATTCACTATTTTATATATATATATATATATATATACACACACACATATATATACATATACATACCATATATATGGTATGTATATATTTTTTGCATAATACCTTATACCTGGTACCTTTGGCACCATGTGATCGCACAGGCTGGTGTGCTTCTTCCATGTGGGCTTTTTTGCTTCTGAGCTAGATGGCAGCTTGTTCACCTTCAAGCCTTTAAGACCCCAGACACTATCTCTTTTGATAGCCAGGCACCATCAGCTTTCTTCGCCACATTTGCTTATGCACCCATTTGTCTTCGCCAATCGTATCATGGAGGTGTGCAGCCAATACTGTGATTTTTTTGTTTTTTGATGCCTGATAACTGATCCCTTCGGGACCTCGTGATCACACAGGTTGGTGTGCTCTTCCATGTGGGCTTTGTTGCTTCTGAGCTAGATGGCCGCTTGTTTATCTTCAAGTCTTTAAGACCCCAGACACTATCTCTTTTGAAAGCCGGGCACCATCAGCTTTCTTCACCACATTTACTTGTTCACCAGCTTTGGCTTCAGCAGTTGTGTCGGGAGGATGAGCACTGTAGAGTGCCAATTTAATAAAAGAAAGTATTCATGCATTGAGGGAGTGCTTGAGTTAAGGCCCAAGGTCCTGCCACCACCTTAATATTAAACCTATAAATATAGACACAGAGATCTATTTCCCCATACATATATATATATATATATATATATATATATATATATATATATATATATTTGCATGTACATGTCTTTGTCTAGACCTCTATAAATGCACTTTGACTCCTAGCTCTCTCCTCCATCTCCCTTGACTTTCCTCCTGTCCCACTACCATGCTCCGTCCCAACCTGGGTTACAGCTATACCTCTTCTTTACGTAATCTTACCCTTGATCATTCCCTACCAGGCCTGCCACTTCCCCCTTACTACCATTTTGAGTCCCATATTGTTCCCTTGTCCCTGTGTTTGTTAACACCACTTCCTTACCCCCCCCCGCACCTCCCCCTATCCCAAGTGCCCCCTTAACTGTTGGTCCTGTTGTTTTCCTCCAGATAGTTCATCCAGCCTGTCTTATTTAGACAGACCTGTGGAGACACTAACATGCACGAAAACAAGACAGAGGAAAACAGAGCAACAGTATACAACCAGACAACAAAACAACGAAAACAAACCACTGACAAAGAACAAAACAAAACACATCAAGAAAGAAGAGCTTATAGTTAGTTCAAGGATCATTTGTTGGACCTTAGGAGTGTTTTCCAATCCAGTCTGTTGAGGCACCACAACCTGGCCCCAAACTCCACTTTCAGCATTCCCTGGGGACCTTGCCACTCCATTCCCTTGCTGTTCCACTGCACTCCACCACACTTTGCCTCGGTGTGGTGGAATCAGGTTAGGTGCAATTCGCACACTGTGTCTCCAGTGCTGTCCCCTGTATCACCCTTGGTCACTGAGGGGCATCATGTCTCATAGTGGGGCCAGCCATGTTGTTCTCTTTGTCGACTGGCTGCTCTGAGACTAGAACTCTTTAGGGGAGTAGAAAGCCTCATCTTTCTCCCTTGGAGTGGCTGGGGATTTCAAATTTGCCATTTCAGACATTGCGTTTAGCAGCCCAACACATAACCCCTATACCCCACCATAGCTACAGAAAACAATAAAGAAACAAAATCCAACAACACTCATTGCCATTGGGTGAATAACAATCCTATCGAGAGAAAATACTCCGGCCTCCTGGGTTTCCAAGGCTATAACTCTTTGTAAAAATAAAATTGTGTTATGTTTACAATGAAAGTTTACATAACCGATTAGATTCTCATTTAACAAATTCTCTACTTGTTTAGTGACATTAGTTACTTTTTTCAATAAAAAGGAAAGCAGAATATTAAAAAAAGAACAAATGAAAACGTGTTAAGAGTAAAGACAAATGATAAGATGTTAATGTTTAACCTAATCATATCTGCAACAATACACTTTCTGATGTACTGACGGTGAGCAGGGTTTAATCCCATCCCTGGTGAATGGTCCCAGGGGATTTAATGGAGGCTTATTCTCTGTGGAATCTCTGCCAATGCATTTTGAGTTTTTATACTCATCTAAGGCTATAACTCTTTATGGGAGAAGAAAGCCTCATCTTTCTCCAAAGGAGCGACTGGTGAATTCCAACTGCTGACCTTGCAGTTAATAGCCCAACACATAACCCATTATGCCACCAGATGAGAGATTTGTCTCTGGGTGCCTTCCAATGCAAGCACTACAATTATGCAAGGAGGATATTTTTTTCTGTACTGGAGCCAGGTCAAGTCAGAACCAGTGTGTCCATGGTTTGCAGCGAAGTCAGAGGAAGAAGAGGGTAGACTGTCTATAACTTCTCATAGTCCAGGGAAATGCTAGGCCTGGAAGGTGGCATGCTGGCTCAACCATATTCAGAAAGTCCGCACATTAACCTCCCCGGCTCAAATAATTACCAGCACCATGTCTCTGAATATCACCTAAAAGCAAAATAGTGAAAGCACCATTTCCATTTCATAATACTTTTATTAAAAGTAAAGTTCAATTCAGTGATGTGAAGAAGCTGGGAAAATTATCTTTTCATTTCTTTCTTTTTCTTTCCCTCCCTTTCCCCTTCTTCTCCACAGAACTGAGAGGCAGAGGGAATAAAGGCAGCATGGCACCAACTGGAGGACACCGTGGGGTCAAGGTCACCATTTAACTCATGCTTGTCCAGTTTGGAGGGGCAACTGGATGTCCTCATTTGTGAATTTGCTTATTAATCTTTTTGAGTTAACAAGGTCATGGTAAAAAAGGATTGTTGGTGTTTTTTTTAGGAACCTTCTAGTCCAGTCCAACTCATAGTGACTCAATGCATCAGTGCAGAGCTCTCTAGACCAATGGTTCTCCACCTGTGGGACCCTTGCACAGGGTGACTGTAACAAAATTACAGTTATGAAGTAGCAATGAGAATATTTTTATGGTTGTGGAGGTCACCACAACATGAGGAACTGTATGAAAGGGTTGTGGCATTAGGAAGTTTGAGAACCACTGCTCTAGTCTTTTCTATGCTGTAATCTATACAAGAATGAGTTGCCTGGTTTTTCTTCCAAGAACAGAGCCACTGGTGGGTTCAAACCTTCAACCTTTTGGATAGCAGCTGAGCACTTAACCATTGTGCCTCCAGGGCTCTTTGATAAACTCTATTAGAGGGTCTTAACCATTGCAACCCCATGGATCCTTTTGGCATTTAGGAAAGGCTATGGAACACCTGCCCACTCCCCAGAATAATATTTCCAAATACCTCCAATGAAATACAGAATCACAAAGGCACAAATTGTATTGAAATGCAGTGATAAAAATAAAAGACATTGGATTTGTGGCAAATATACATGTTAATAAAAACATTAAATATGATCTGATAGTGGGTCTAATAAACCAAACCAACACCATTGAGTTGATCCTGACTCACTGTGACCCTATATAAAATTCCTCAGGCTAAATCTTTACAGGAGCAGATCATCTCACCTTCCTCTCAGTGAACAACTGGTGCCTTTGAACTGCCAACCTTGAGGTTACCTGCCCAACGGCTCACCCACAGCGTCACCGTGAGTTCTAGATAGTGATGAGCATGAACTGTACTCAACGATGGCTGCAACGACTAGCATGGGGTGTGAAAGCATGTAGAATTTCTCTCGGTGGTAATCGCATGGCTATTCTGAACACAGCTGTGGACATGCTAAACTGCCCTGCGAGCTTAGGGAAACTAACTCAACCAGGATTGTCCCTCATCCAATTTGACATTGCTCCCCAGCCTGCTGGGGCTCAGTGGCTCAGTGTTAGGGTCCCTTGTCTTTATACCAGGGCTGGCATGGAGAAAGTCATTCCTCTGCAGCCTTCTAGTGTGTGGGGGAAGATATTAGTGTTAAGCCTTGGCAGGAAATTGCTGGATTTTCCTGGCAGCCACATTCTTAATAACCATTTACTGGATACATATTATATTCTGAGGGTAAATTGGTGGTTCAGTTGTAGAATTCTCCTTTTTCATGTGGGGGATCTGGGTTTGAGTCCAAGACAATGAAACTCATGTGCATCCAACACTCATTTGTCAGGGGGATGCTTGGTTATTGCTGAGGTACTGAACTGATTCTGTGTTGCTATGGTACTGAAATGGGGAAGCTTGGTTGGATGCGGCTTTGAGACTGAACCTGTTTCTGTGATGTGTCCAGACTAAGATGAGCGATGAAGAAGAGCATGGCTTTCTTCTTCTGAAAACCAGTGAACGAAAACCCCTGTGAATCACAATCTGATGCACAACCAAAGAGATGGTGCAGGACCAGGGAGAATATTGCCCATGGAGTCACTGGGAGCTGGTTGTCACAGTGAGTTGGAATGGAGGCTGACTCAACAGCAGCTAACAACCATTGTGTTCCAGGCACTCGATTTGCTTTAAAAATCTAGCTCAGCCTTCTGGTACAGGGAAGTGATTAATCATGCCTACTTTATAGCACACCGTGAACCCTGATCAATGTCAGGCCCTGCTTGTGTTTTGTCCCTCCTTTTCCACATTCACATCACTTCCATTCCCCTCTTCAGACTAATACCCCCTGCTGGGTGCTTGGTGTGTGTGTGTCCTTATAGGCATACAGCCATGTGCACTAGACCATGCTGCTTGGTTAATGGGCTTTCAGCTTCCATGAATGGTACTGCAATATAAATCTCATTCCGTTTTTGACCTTTTCAACTCCTTGCAATGTCATTAAGAGTTATTGCCATGCTGCATATCAATTGTATGTGCTGCTGCGTGCCACTTGGTCATGAGCAATCATCATCTTTCTTTTGTTTCCTTCTTCAGTTGTCTGTTGATTGGCATCCAATTCAGCTCCAACTCTTCTCTACTGCAGGTATCAGTGTGGTGACCATTCTTGTAAAAATGTCCCAAGGGCCCTGTGAATTGGATAAATAACTTGGCCTATATACCCAGGAATTATGTGTTGGGCTGCTAACCCCAAGGTGAGCAGTTCCAACCCACCAGCTATTCCATGGAGCAAAGAGAGGCTGTCTGCTGTCGTAAGAATTTAGTTTTGTTAACCTAAAGCAGCAATTCTACTGTGCCTTGTAGGGTTGCTAATGAGGAAGAATCAACTGGGGTTTTGTTTGTTTTTATACATCCAGGAGAGAGCTTTGATGGGGGAGATATTAAGTGCTTGGCTGCTAACCCAAAGGTCAGTAGTTTGAAGCCGTCTTCCACACACTGTGGGATAAAGGCATGGCTGTCTACTTCCCAATAGAAGCCTTGAAAACATCATGGGACCATTCAACTTTGTTTGATAGGGTCACGAGGAATGAAAGTCAACTCAGTGACTGCGCTTCTTTGGTTGTATGCCCAGGAGGGGCTCACTAGGTCCTAGGGTCCATTCAATGGACTTTCACTAAGCTCTGCCAGATTACTGTGCAGCAAACCTGCATCATTAGCAGTGTTTCTCTGCTTTCCCCGGATCTCCAATGACACTTGGTATGTTTGACTTCCTAACTGTTGCCCGTTTGATGGTTTTAAAAGGCCAAGCACAATAAACTCATCTATCCCAGGCACTTTATGGTTCTGTAGCAGATTCTTAGGGTTGCCATGCCACATTCCTTTGACCCATCTCTGACACCATCTCACTGCCTTCCAGTCAATACCGACTCATAGCGATCCTGTGAGGCAGTGTACAATTGCCCCCTGCGAGTTTAAAACACTACAACTCTTTATTGGAGTAGAAAACCCCATCTTTCTTTCTTGGAGCTAGTAGTTTTGAGCTGCTGACCTTGAAGTTAGCAAACCAACTTGTAACCACTGCACTCCCAGGGCTCCTCCTGATATCCATCATAGCAGTGGCGAACGGCTCTATGTAAGTGCAGGCTCCTGCTGAAATGGTGTCTTATCACAACTGTGCAGCACGCAGCTCTCCATGTCCTTCTGCCTCGAAGCCTTTTCAAAGGCATGGAAAGCCAAACCCAGGAAGGTAGGAGAGGTCACCTTACTAGGAGGAATGCTCAACACCACTACAGGCGAAGAAGAGCCCAGCCTCCTGTTTCTGGTAGACAATTCTAGGACAGAACCCATGTTCCTCAGAAGTCCTGGGGGAATCAAGCCCCTGTATCCTACATTAAAAGCCTCAACACCCCATTCCCATTGTGATTGCTTCTCCCCCTAACTCAGTCTTGCGTCCGCTTTCTTATTCCCACTCCCTGCCATCAGATCTCAAATAGACTCCCTGCACCCAGGCCTGAGGAATAAGCTCGGCATGCACGGGCACTCTATCAAAGACACACATATTACTCTGAATCTCCAAAAGAACCCTGTGGGCTACGTGTGTAATCCCCAGTTCACAGATGAGAAATGGATTGAAAAACAGTGACACACCAATGATCACACAGGCAAGGGTTCAAGTCTGTGTCTATCAGTTATTCTTTTATTCAAGTATGCCTGAGAAGACTGGGTCTTAACACTTGAGCAATCTTCTTGGAAGAATAAGGCAAACTACAGAAAACACAAAATGAATATCGCTTTTGTTCGTTTATCCATTTGCAAAAGACATAATACCTATAGTGCTAAGAATAGTATTCAAAGTATCTATTACTACCCCCTCAAAGCTTACATACTAGTCACCAAACTCAAACAAATACAATGCTATCAAGTTGATTACAACTTATAGCAACCCCATATAGGGCTTCCAAGACTGTAAATCTTTACAGAAGCAGAGAGCTTCACTTTTCTCCCCCTGAGTGACTGGTGCATTTGAACTACTGACCTTGTGGTTAGCAGCCCATTGCTACATGATTAGTTCCATAATCATTACGCTTACTTAACTCTACATTCTTTTAATTATTTCTCTATCAGTCCAAATTGCATCTGGCTACATGGGAAAAAAACAAACCGACTCTAGTGGTCTAATCACAAAAGCTTAATTTTTCTTATATTAACACCAAAAATACCAAACCAGTTGCCACTGAATTGATTCTGATTTACAGTTACCCCCATATGATTCAGGGTAGAACTGTGCTCCATGAAGTTTTCAAGGGCTGAATTTTTAAATGTAGATTGCCAGGTTTTTCTTCCAAGGCATCTTTGGCTTAGGAGTGAATTGTGTTAACCCTTTGCACCACACAGGGGTTTGTCTTATACAATAGTAAGTCTTGAAATAGGTAGCCTAGGTCTGGCGTATTTGCTCAAGGACTCATCTTGGATATAGGAGAATGCATGCTTTTTGGTCTGCCAAACTCATGTAACCTATGTGACTCTCCCATCTTTCAATATTCTGACTAGGGAGCATGACAGCAGAAGAGCCAAGGACAAAAATGAAATGGGTTATGCCAGACAAGTGTTTTGCCTTAAACAACAACAAAAACTTTCTTGGGAGTCCTACTCAGTATCTTTCACCTACACATATTTGGCCCAAACTGGGTCAAATGTTTATGCATAGCTGCAAGGCAGCCTAGGAGTGAGCGATTTAAGTAGGTACATTATCACCCTAAACAAAATTGAGCTTCTATTAGTAGTAAGAATGAGAAAAATGGATACTGTTTAGGCATATAGCAGGGTTGGGTAGAATTCTATTTTGTGTCTTAATTTACATTTTGAATGAACTCAGAAAAGGTCATAGAGAGTAGAACAAAGGGATGGATACGCATCCAACCACCTCAACTACTCATTTCTTTTCATGCTCTCCCTCTAGCTTCCCTGAATAGTTCTTGGTTACACATTGGGCTGCTAATTGCACGGTCGGTATTTTGAAATCACCGGCTGCCCTTCGGGAGAAAGATGGGACTCTACTCTGTAAAGAGGTACAGTCTCAGAACCTCACAGGTACAATTTTATCCATGTCCTGTAGGGTCGATATGAGTTAGCATTGATTCAATGGCAGTGAGCTTGGTTTGGATAGATCTGTGGAATCTTAGGATGGAATAGTTTGAATACACAGAAAAAAATTCAGTGGAATCATAACCCTCCAAATAATTACCCTCTAAAGTCACAAAGATCAACTGTGTCCAGCATGGTGACAGTTTAGCATATGACATGGGGACATTGCTCATTTCCCAGTGTTGTTAATCAACAAAAACTCACACACTGCCACTTATAGTGACCCTATGCACAATAGAATAAAAGCCTTTCTAGTCCTGTGACATCCTCACAATGGTCACATTTTAGCCTATTGTTACAGCCACTGTGTTGATCCATCTCATTCCGGGTTTACGTGTTTTTTGATGATGCTCTACCAAGTATTTTGTCCTTTTCTAGGGACTAATTTCTCCTGATACCATGTTCAAAGTATATGAAATGAAGTTTTACCATCCTCACTTCTAAAACACATTCTGGCTGTACTTCTTCTGGGACAGACCTCTTTGTTCTGCTGGGCATTCGTGGTATATTCAATATTATTTGCAACATCATATTTTAAAGGTATCATATTTTCTTCAGTCTTCCTTAATTATGGTCCATCTTTCACATGCATATGTCAAACATTACCATCAAGTCTATTGTTATTCATAGTGACCATATAGGGTTTCCAAGGCTGTAAATCTTTACAGGGTCAAACAGCTTCCTCTTTCTTCTGTGGAGCAGCAAGTGGGTTGAACCACCAACCTTGCTGTGAGTCATTCAACCCATACCAGACACTGAAATTAAGACTCCTTTCACATGCATCTAAGGTGATTAAAAATATCAAGGCTAAAAGCAGGCATAACTTGCTAATCCCCAGAGTAAATCATTTGCTCTTTCACATTTTAAAGAGGTCTTTTACAACAGATTTTTCCAATGAAATACGTTGATTTATTGACTGCTGCTTCTGTGAGTATTGATTGTGGGTCCAAGTAAAATAGATGTTAGCTACATTTCTCTATTTGTAATGATGTTGTGTGTTTATATTTGTCAAGTTGAGAAGACATTTGTATTCTTAGTGTTGAAGACTAATTTATATGAGCTTTATCAGTAAGTACTTCAAGGCCTATTGACTTTCAGCCAGCAAGATTGGGTCATCTGCATAACACAGGTTGTTAATGATTCTTCCTCCAATTCAGATGCCTCAACTTCTTCATACAGAGCAGCTTCTCAGATTATTTGAATAAGTATAGTGTGATAGATAGGTAGGTTTATAGTGCCAACCTGGCCAATAGGAACATGTGGGATTAATAAGTTCGCAGTTTGATTAGTGGGCAAAGAGACAAATGGCTCAGCAAGCCACACCTATCTCTCAGTTGCTCTCTGGTGATCAGACCAGTGTGTGGCTGCCTTACCTAGTTCTGCAGTTTGCTGCCTGGCTGTACTGCCATATTTACTGTTGCATGGAAGTGAGTTAAACTGAGTCCTCTGTACTGCTATGTGGACTAATTAGCTGTTATATTCCTTCGTGTTCTATCTATCTATCAAATCATAAATGTCCTGGTTTTGTTTCTCTAGAGAACCCTGTCTAACACATATGGTGAAAGGATATAACCACAACACACACTCTCCTGATTTTAAACCACGCACTATCCCCTTGTTCTATTCGAACCACTTCCTGTTGGTTTATGTACAGGTACCACAGGAGCACAATTAAATGTACGGGAATTCCAATTGTTCTCATATGTATTCATATGCTACCCAAAGTTTGTTATGATACACAGTAAAGTCCTCTGCATAGTCAATAGTACATAAGTAAGCATTTTCCTTGTATCCTCTGTTTTCAGCCAAGGTCCATCTGAAATCAGCATTGATATACCTTGCCTCATGCCCTCTTTTAATACAGCCTGGATTTCTGGCAGCTTCCTGTTGACATATTGCTATAACTACTTTTAAAGTTATCTTCAATAAAATTGTACTTGCATGTCATATTAATGTTATTTTAAATTAATTTGCAGATTTTGTTGCGTCATATTTCTTTAGAATGGACACAAATATTAATCACTTCCAGTTGGTTGGCCAAATAGCTATCTTCCAAATTTCTTGACATGGACTATCACTGCATGAGCGTGTTGAAATATTTCCATTCCTATCCCTTCCTTGCTTTGCACTAATGCTTACATTGCAGCTTCAACTTCCTCTTGGCCTTTTGAACTAGTAGAACCTCAACTAATTCTTGGGTACAGAGACTGTATACTCCTTCCATGTTCTTTGGATTCTCCCTGCATCATTCAATAGTTTGATAAATAATCCTTCAACATTTTAGTCCAAGGCTTGGATTTTTTCTTCTGTTCTTTCAATTTATGATATGCTGACTGTACTCATTCCTTTTGCTTTCCTAATTCCAGGTCTTTACACGTTACAATATAATTGTTTACTTTATCTTCTCAAGCTGGCCTTTCAAATTTTTCTGTTCAACTCTTTTATTTCATAATTTCTTCCATTTGCTTTAGCTGCTTTAGGTTCAAGAGCAAGTTTCACAATCTCCTCTGATATCCACTGTAGTATTTTCTTTCTTTCCTGTATTATTAATGATCTTTTTGAGGAGCCCCCAATAAAATAATTTATGATAAATAAATAAATAGCACCAGTTCACATGACAAAAAAAAAAAAAGATTTATGACCTTGATGCTATTTCACAAGTCTTCTGGTAGCTGATCATTAATGTTCAATATGTCCGAATCATTCTTGAGATAGGCTCTAAATTCAGGTGAGATATTGTGATAGTAAAGTTTGGTGTCAATTTAGCTTGACCAGGATCTTCAGAAGGTGCAGGTCACAGTCTCCTTGGGGGTGTGACCTATTTCATAGCTATAAGTAGACTGTGGAGAATGGGCTCACCCTTTTTCTTCCTGATGAAAAGACCCTGGACCCTATGGCTAGCTTCTTGGGATGGCAATCACCATGAGACCTGCTGTCCCTAAGAGCTGTCTGTGGCCTGCCAACTGCCTGCTGACTTTGGATTCTCCCAACTCTGCCTCCACCAACCTGTGGTTTTCCTGTTTCTTGGGCTATTCCTCCACCAGCTTCATGAGTCTGGAAGGGCCTCTAGTTTGCATCTGATTTATGGGCTGGAGTTGGACTGGGGTTTCTTGTTGTGTGGACTTCTTAATGTAAAATTATTTATTGATATAAATTTCCTTCTTCTACATGTATCAGTATCACTGGTTTGTTTCTCTAGAAACCCCAGCCTACCACAGATATAATGTAGGCTGTATTTGGGCTCTTTTGCGTTCTTATTTTAATTTTCTTCAGGTATGACTTGAACTTGCATATTAGTAATTGATAGTCTGTTACATAGTTGGCCCCTGGTCTTATTTTGTCTCAATGATATTGAGCTTCTCTATCATGTCTTCCCACAGATTTAATCAGTTCCATTCCTGTGTATTCCACATGTATATATGCCGCTCCTGTTGTTGAATAAAGGTGTTTGCAATGAGGCAGTTATTGCTCTTGCAGAATTCTTTCGTGCATTCTTCAGCTTCTTTTCGATCCCCAAAGCCATAGTTTCTAATTACTCTTCCTTCCTTTATGTTTCCATGTGTGCATTCCAATTGTCAGCAATTATTAATGCATTTTCAGTACATGTGTGATCAATTTCAGACTAAAGAAGTTGGTACAATTCTTCATTGGCTTTAGTGGTTTGTGAGAAAATTTGAATAATGGTTCTATTAACCGGCCTTCCTTGTGTGTGAAGATAGATATTATTCTGTCACAGGCAGCATTGCATTTCAAGATAGATCTAGAAATGCTCTTTTTGAGGATGAAAGAGACATTCTTTTGAATTTGTCATTGTCAGCATAGTCATTCTTATCATTTTAAGATTCAAAGGGACTATTTCAACTCACCAATGCCTAGGATACTGATCTTTATAGGTCAGATTCCGTTTTTTATGATTTCCAATTTTCCTAGATTCTTATTTTTCACGTTTCATGTTCTGATTATTAATGAATGGTTGCAATGATTTTTCTCATTTTGAATTATAATCCATCAGCAAATGAAGGTGCCAGAAAGCTTTAGTACACTTTGTTGCTAGATGCCTTCAAGTCAGTTCTGTCTCATAATAATGCCTACACAACAGAATGAAACATTGCCTGGTCCTGCTCCATACTAAAAAATTTTGTTATGTTTGAGCCCATTGTTGTAGGAATTGTCTCGATCCATTTGATTGGGTGTCTTCCTCTTTTTGCAACCCTTCCACTGTAATGTGTATGATGTCCTCCAGGGACTGGTCTGTCCTGATAACATCTGCAAAGTACAGGAGATGAAGTCTCACCATCCTATCTGCCAAGGAACATTTAGCTGCACTTCTTCTCAGACAGATTTGTTTGTTCTTCTCTCCACCCATGGTACTTTCAGTATTTTTTTGTCAGTACCTTAATTCAAATGCACCAGTTCTCCTTCAGTCGTTCTCATTCAATGTTCAAATTTCACATGCATAAGGTGTGGCGGAAAATGCCATGCCTTGGGCCAGGCGCAACTTAATCCTAAGTGAAATTCTTGATCTTCCGTACTTTAAAGTGGTTATGTGCAGTAGATTTGCCTAATGCAATATGTTATTTGGTTTCTTGATTGTTGTTTCCATGAGCATTAGTTGTGAATCTAAGCAACACGAAATCCTTGATAACTTCAATATTTTCTCCATTTATTATGATGTTATCTCCAGCTCCTGTTGTGAGGTTTTGAGTTATCATTAAGGTGGACTCTACTTTAAGGAAGCTCTCTTTCTCGGTGATATTTTGATTGTTTTGCAATCTGAGGGGCTCATTTTCTGGCATTATATCAGACAATATTTTACTGCTATGCAGAAAGTTTTCAATGGTGAATCCCTCAGAAGTGGACTGATTGTTTTGTCGTCCTGTCAGTTCTTAGTCGGGAAGCTGTGTTGAAATCTGTTCACCGTGGGTGATCCTGTCTGGTAATTGAAGTACTAGTGGACTAACTCCCAGCATTACAGCAAAGCACAAGCTACCACAGTGCAGCAAATTGACAGATGGGGCGGGGGAGGGGAGTTGTCATTGTTAGACACTGTTAATTTGGCTCTAACTCATAGCACCCACATCCTGTTTCCTCACAGTGAATGTTGGAGACCGTTTTTGCAGCCAGTATGACAATTCATCCCATTGAGGACCTTCTTCTTTTTTTCACCACTCCACTTTACCAAGTATGATATCCTTCTCTAGGGACTATGCTCAGCTGTTAACATGTCCAAAGTATGTGATATGAAGTCTTGCCATTCTCACGTCTAGGAAGCATTCTGGCTCTACTTCCGCCAAGAAAGATTTGTTCCTTCTTCTGAAAGTCCATGGAATATTCAATATTCTTCAACAGCATCATAATTCAAAGACATCAACTTTTATTTTACCTTTCATAATTATTGTCCATTTTCAAGTACATATGAGGTGATTGAAAATGCCATAGTATGATAGTTATATAATTTGATGTCAGTTTGAAGATATGTAAAAGTGTAAGGTTGGTATCCAATCTGTCAATCACACCATAGCCTGATGGTGCCTCTTTGTGGCCATGGCCTTCTCATAAGGAGGGCCCTGGGAACCTCCCCTTCTTTTTGCATTCACCTGACTGCTTCCTGCCCACGTTGAGAGCTGCCAGAGTCTTGCCATGCTTCCATCGACCTTGGGTCCACAAGACATTGCAATCACTGGCCTTTGACATCCCTGCATTCTGCATCATTGCATGTAACTGCGTAAGTTGGAAAGGAACTTATGGGCTAGTGTTGGACTTATGGACTTGAGTTGGACTGGCCTGGGATATTTCCTTGAAATAGAAATACTATAATGACTTCTTGATAGAAAACTATTTATTGCACATATATGAGTAGCACTTGATTTGTGTCTCTAGTCAGCCTGTCTTACATCCAGTTCACTGCCATCAAGTTGATTCCAACCCTTAGCAACTCTATAGGACAGGGGAGAGATATCCCTGTGGGTTTCCAATACTGGAACTTTGTATGGGAGCTGAACTGTTGATCTTGTGTTGAGCAACCCAACTGGGTTGGTTCTGACGCATTATATTTGTAACCACTATACCACTAGGGCTCAGCTGTGCCTTATTCTTCAAAGTGACATCTTTTAACACTGGAATTGGTTCAGCAAGATCTACCAGTGTACTCGGTCATGTGACTTATTTTCTTTTTACACTGTCTTGATTGTCATGTGAGGGAAAATCTACAGAGTAAATTGATTTTCCTTACAATTCATGCAATGTTTTATGATATTGATTGCAATACCTACAATGCAATACTACTTTTCCTATTCCCTCCCTTTGTTTGCCGTTTCCATTGGTCTTTCGTTCCCATTCCTTCCTGCCTTCTGAGTAACTCCCTGACAAATGCTGGGCTCTGAATTGTACATCGTTGACAGTATAGGTCTCCTATTTGGGGGCTGAAAGTTGAGCCATGGAGGTGAGGTCAGGTGTCAAATGGGAATTCCACTAGTGCCTATCATATCCTAAGGTTAGTCTTCTTATTTTGAGTTCTACATTTTCCCAAGTTGATCCAGGGCCTACTACTATGAGTACTCTCAGAGCAATCTGCAGTGAGAACCCTATGCTATCTTGGTCTTCTGGACTCAGCGCTGTGGAGCCTGGGCTTCATGTGGTCAGTGAATCCCTTTCATCTTCTTTTGATGCTATCTGTGTAATTCTGTATTTTGAATTTCTCTTCCATTTTTTCAGCTAGTGAAATGCACATGCTTTTCATTTTTGCTGTCCTAATTCCAGGTCTTTGCACCTTTTCATGTAATTCTTTATTCCATCTTTTTAAATTCCCCTTTGAAATTTTATGTTCAGCTTCTTTATTCAGCGTCTTTACGTCATCAATTATTTCTATATTTCTCTCTCTCTCTTTTTCGTACTTCATCATTTCTTTCATTGGCTTCAGCTACTCCACATTCAAGGTGACATCCATTTTGTCTTTTCTTTAGTTTCTATCTTTTTAATTATCTTTGAATTTCTTTATTTATGATGTTCTTGATATTATTGCAGAACTCGTATCATCTCAGGTGATTTGTGTTCAATGTGTCAACTTTCTTCTTGAAGTATCCTCTAATTTAGATGAGATATACTCAAATTCATAGTTTGACTCTTGGGGACTTGTTTTAATTTTATTTGAATTCGAGTTGAATTTACCATTGATGGTTTGTTCCACAGTTGGTCTCCAGTCTCGTGACTGATGATATTGAACTTCTTTATACCGTAAATACTTGAGTATAAGCCGAGTTTTTTTCAGCACATTTTTTATGCTGAAAAAGCACCCCAGCTTTGGGGGGTAAAATTAGTTGCCTTGGGTTATACTCGAGTATATATAGTAGTTTATTTCAACAGATGTAGTTGATTTAATTCCTGTGTATTTCTATCCAATATACATGATCCATGTCTATGGTTACTGTTTACATCACTGAAAAATATATGTTCAATCAATAAACCATCCTTATTGGAATATTCTGTCATGAGATCTCCCATATGGCTTCCATCCCCATGGCCATATTTTCTAACTAGTGATCCTCCTCCTTAGTTTCCAATTTTTGCATTCAAGTCATCAGTAATCTTGATTGCATGTTTCATCAATTTCAGACTGAACAGGTTGGTAAAAATCCTCAATGGCTTTATTGTTAGCATTAGTGGTTGGTGTGTCAATTTGAATAATAACTTTATTAATTATTCATCCTTGTAGGTGTAATATATCCTACACCTAACAATGGTGAACATTGGAATCGATGTTGAAACATTCTCTTTTTTAACATGAAAGTCATCCATTCCTTTCAAATTTGTTACTCTGGTATGTAAACCATATTATTATGACATTCAAAATGGCCAATACCAGTCTATTTCAGTTCAATAACACCTAGAGTGTTTGATCTTTATGTGTTCCATTTTGTCATGGCTTCCAGTTTTTCTAGATCCATATTTCATGCATCCCATCTTCTTGTTAGTGGTTATTGCAGTACTGCTGTTTCTTCTCATTTTGAGTCATTGCCACATCAACAAATATAGGTCCTGAAAACTTTATATCACTAAGGTCAACTCTACTTTGAGGAGACAGCTCTTCCCCAATTATATTTTGAGTGTCTTCCAACTTGAGGGGTTCATCATCCTGCAGTATAAGAAACAATATTCCACTGCTATCAATGCGCTCCACAAACACCACTATTTTTTTCAGATGTAGATTGGCAGGTTATTCTTTCTAGTCTATTTAGCTTGTAAGCTTTTCTGAAAATTTTCCACCACGGGTAACTATGCTTGTGTTTGAAATACCAGTGGTATATCTCACAAGTTATGATAGTGCAAGAACCTGACATATCTGACAACTTGGCATGCTAGCCTAATTCCGAATGGCCAGCATATCTCTCTTCCTGCTTTCTCTAGTTTCTGTAGACCACTGTACCTGAGCATGCATGGCTTAGGAGGTTGTGGAGTTAATTCTTGCTTCCTGGAGTAACCCTTAACCAATGACCCATAGGAGTTGTTGGACAAATAGCCACACTCCGTCACATTCTGGGCAGAATAACTAGTGGATTTTCTAGAGTGTCTCCAGTAAGATTAACCTCCAGTTACTCACAATTTTAAATTGTTTGATAATGTACTTTTCATTGGCTGCCTTCTTTCCCTTTTCTGTTTCCCATTTCCTTATTGATATCTCCCCCCAAAAATGGCTTAATTAAAACCTTTGTCTCAGGATCTAATCCTATGGGGAACCAAAACTCAATCACACAAGACATTTGTCAAATCATGGACTTAGTGGTTATATCTATTATATGTGTAGGTCATGGAAGAGGAGGATTCATACCATCACTTTGAATAGTCATTCGGAGTGCCAACTGGGTCCCCAGCATAGATCCTGGACATCAAAACTCACTGTTTCCTGTATGATAACACTTCCTTTTAGACTTCTGTCATTCAAAAAACTCAACAAATAGCTTGCTGTCTCACTTCAAATTTTGTAGTGTGCAAATATGGCTATGTTTTCATTGTGTGTTTAGCCCTGGACAAATCAGCTTTGACCAGGAAGGTGAAGTCATGTGGAAAAACAAACCAAAAACACTAGCAGCTGTGTGTTGTGGAAGAAAACCCTGTGGATGAAGTGCAATTTTTAGGGAACAGAGACCAGAAAGATAAACCAATAAGTGTCCACTGTTCTGATGTTAAGGAGAACCCTGGTGAGGCAGTAATTAAGCACTTAAGGGCTAATCAATCAGCAGTTTAAACCCCCCATCTTCCCCAAGGAAGAGTTATGATGTGGCAGTCTGACCCCCTTAAGATTTACATTTATTACCACTACCAACTGATCTGAGAGGGATAGCATTAGGGAATCCTGGATAGCATTCTTAACGAGCTCTAATGGCAGAGTGGACTCCTCATTGAGCTCCTAACCACAAAGTAAGTGGTTCTAACCTATCAGTTGGTCCATGTGAGAAATATGAGTTTGTCTGCTCTGGTAAAGATTTAAGCCTTGGAAAATCAAAGGGTGAAGTTCTATTCTATCTTGTAGGGTCTCTATGAGTCAGCTTCAACACAATGATAATGAGTTTGCTTTGGAATTTTGGGATAGAAAGGAGAAATATGTGCAACAAAGTTTAAACTTATTTTAAAAGTTCAGGGGTATTGCTCAGAGAGAGATTCTTGGAACCCACAAGACTGTTGTCCTTAGGCACCTTCAAATCTGGAACTGAACTCACTCCCTTGGCTCAATCTTCAGCCAAACAATAGGTAGATCTATAAGGTAAAAAGTAACACTAATCAACTATTTGAATCAAAAGGATATAATTTATTCAAAGATAAAGTTCAGAAGGGTCAGGAAAGAAGGGGGAATGGAAACAGGAAATACAAGGAGGAAGTGCGATAAGTGATATTACGTTGAGCAGACTGCAGTCAATATCATGAAGCAAAATATGTGTGAACTGTCACATGGAAAACGGATGTATTCTGTAAAGCTTCACCCATCTCACAATAAAGAGATTTTTTTTCAGCCTTGGAAACCTATGAGGCAATACTATTCTGTCCTATAGGGTACCCATGAGTTGAAATCAACTCAGTGGCAATGGGATATTGATGCTGATGCTTTCTTCCGATTCTAAAAAATAGGGTTATTAGCAATTATTGTGGAAATAGCATGAATGAGACTATGTAAATGGGGTTGGTTACAGATAAATTCTAATATGTTAAAGGATAAGTGATTCAGGATGGACTTACCCAAACAGAGAAAATTATTGCAAGATTTTGTTCCAGGGATAAAATAAAAATAGGCTTCCTGTGGGTAAGGCTTAAGCCTATAGATATGGAATTTAAGGAACTGGTATTCCATGATGGTCACCTTCCCGACACAATCACTCAAGACAAAAAGTGGGTGTATAAACAAATGAGGTGAAGAAAGCTTATGGAGCCTATCTATCAAAAGATAGTCTAGGGTTTTAAAGACTAGAAGGTTAACAAGTTGCCATCTAACTCAGAAGCAATAAAGCGCACATGAAAGAAGCACACCAGCCTGTGTGATCACAAGATGTAGAAGGGATCAGGTATCAGGCATAAAGAACAAAAAGAATCATATCATTGTGAATGGGGGGGGGTACAGTTAGGGGATCCAAGATCTATCTGTAGGCAACTGGACAACCCCTTACAGAAGGGTCGCTGGGAGGAGATGAGCCAGTCAGGATGCAGTATAGCAACGATGAAACATATAACTTTCCTCTCGTTCCTAAATGCTACCGCACCCACTCTCATGATCCCAATTCTACCTTACAAACCTGGCTAGACCAGAGAATATACACTGGTCCATATAGGAACTGGAAACACAGGGAAACCAGGACAGATGACCCCTTCAGGACTGGTGCTGAGAGTAGCAATAACAGGAGGGTGGAGGAAAGGTGGGGTAGAAAGAGGGATCTGATTACAAGGATCTACATATAACCTCCTCCATGAGGGAGGGACAACAAAAAAGTGGGTGAAGGTAGATGTCGGACAGTGAAAGATAGGACAGAATAATAATTTATAAATTATCAAAGGTCCATGAGGGAGGGGGAGGGGGAAGGAGGGGAAATGAGGAGCTAATACCAAGGGCTCAAGTAGAAAGCAAATGTTTTGAGAATGATGATGGCAAGAAATGTACACAGTGGATTTATGTATAGATTGTACTAAGAGTTGTAGGAGCCCCCAATAAAATGATTCTTTTTAAAAACCTCAAAGAGCAAAATACACTACGGTTTATTGTACATCAATGATACTTAAATAAAATTACATAAAAGAGTGGAAAAAGAAATGGAATTTAAGGTAAAGAAAGTATTCCCTTTGAAGACCATATTTCAAATATATATTTAGGCAGGCAATTAGATAAAGACATTTTAAGTCTGGGCTTCTATACCTGCCATCTGTCTGTTATGAAAAGTATAATTAGCAACTAGAATCTCTCATACAAAATCAACTCAATATTGTCTTTCTGGTCTGACTTCCGTGGTGTTCTACTCTGCTTTGATGGAGCTCATCATATCATGACTCTATAACAAGATTGAGGAGTTATTTGCATTCTTATGTGGAAGGTAAATCTGTTTGGCCATTCTGTTAGACTAGTTCATTTTCTTTCCTACCATCCCATCTGCCATTTTAATTCAAAACAAGGAGAAAGGCATGTATGTGCCTTTTGAGGAAGGACAAGATTTTGGTGTGGAAGAAATTCTCTTCTAGACTGCAATGTAAGTATTTACCCCCTCTAGCCCTGTTGGAGGAGGGGAAAAGGAAGAGAGACAAGGCAAAGAGAACAACATAGTTAGTTTCATGCCTCCTTACTTTACCTGGGGATTGAGGGGAATATCAGTGCTATGGACCTGTTGTGCTCCCCATTTGGAAGCATGAAGAATAGAGGTTGCCAGGCAGAGCAGCCCTATGGGAAGTCACTGAAGACAAACATATAGAGTGCCATCAAGTCTATTGTGATCCATGGAGACCTTATATGAAATGGAATGGAGTGCTGTCTTATCTGGCACCATTGTCACACATTCCTGAATGTTGAAGTCCATTGTTGCAGCGATTAGGTCAATCTGCCTCAACAAGGATCTTCCCTGTCCCTCTATTTCATCAAATATGTTGTCTTCCTCTAGCAATTGTCCACTGATTGTGTGTCCAAAACACATTAGTCAGTCAGTGTTCTCTTGTCATCCATAAGGTTTTCTTTCAGTAATTTGTGGAAGTGGACTGTCAGGCCCCTCTTCCTTGTCTGTCTTAGTCTAGAAGCTTCACTGAAACCTGTCCACCATGGGCAATCCTGCTGGTATTTGAAATTCTGGGAACTGAGCTTCCAGCATCATAACAATACACAAAGCATTATAGTACAACCAACTGTCAGATGAGTTGAGGATATCTATATCTATATCTAAATGTATATCTAAATCTATATCTATATCTATAGATAGATAGATATATGGAGGGAGAGAGTAAAACTGGCAATGCAGTCTGATTAGGCAGTATTCTGATGATCTGCTGCTAACAGAAAGTATCCCCACAAATAACATCTTAAAGTAATGATAATATCAATTTTGCTCACAAATCTGCAATCTGGGCAGAGCTCAGTGAGGACACTAGTTTTGGCTTCATCAAGCATTAGCTGGGGTAGCTCAAAGACAGAGGCTGCAGCTCTCTTAAGACTCACTCCCTCACACGACTGATACTTCTATTGGTTGGAGCTCAAGAAGAACCCTATATGTGACATTTTCATTTGGCTTGGTCTTCCTTGCAATATCCTGACAGGGTCCCAATGGTGAACAACCCAATACGACCAGGTGGAAGTCACAGAGCAACACTTCTGCCATAGTCAAAGGCCTGCCAAGATGCAAGGAAGTGGGAAAGCAGGCCCTGTTTTTGGAAAAATGAACACAAACTCATCTTGTAACAAGAGAATGTGCGATGTGCAACATTAGGACAGTCATCTTTGAAGGACACAACCTGCCACGAGCCAAGATACAGAGACAGATTTCTATGAAAGCGGAAGGGCAGGACTTAGACTTAAAGATAAAGCCACAGACTTCATAGGACAAGAGCAATAGGGAGACAAGCAAAGGAAAGCTCTAGGACGCAAGCCTAACATGGCTAAAGATAGGGACAATGTCAGGACTGAACTGGAAGCAAGCAGACACCTGTGCAAGGCAGAACCCGTGAAGTTGTGAGTGCCTTCAAAGCTAAGTCAAAGTACCTTGGGCGTGAGAAGGGAAGGAACAGGAGAAGGAATTAATGGGTAGGTTTATGGAATTTGTAAGTCTGGGGACAGAGCATCAGGAATAGCTGGGTTCTGGCACTCAGTTGATACCATCAGAGTTTGAACCTTTTCCGTTCAGTGCTGTTTCCTTTTGAGTTTCACGCAGGCTTCCTGATGACAGCTGTAGTTTTATCTAGAAGCTCAGGAATTCTATTAGAGAGAGACTCTTTTCCTTTCTAATCATTGGTGGTACTATCAGGTAAGCATTGGATTGCTAACTGCAAGGTTGGCAGTGCTACCCTATCAGCTACCTCATAGGGAAAAAGATGGAACTTTCTGCTCACATAAATATTTACAGTCTGAGAAACCCCACAGGGGCCTTCTATGATTCAAAATGGACTCACTGGCAAAGGGGTAATTGTTTCTGGGGCATTTTTAGGGTTAGATATCATTAACCTAGCATGAGTCACATACTGAGTCTGACCCAGTCCCTTTGGACAGAGCAAAGTCATGCCCTGACTAGGCAGGCCTGGAGCTGGCAGATTGGATCAATGCCAGCAGAAGCATGGAGATGGAGCATGGTGGAAGAGTGATCCCAAAGATACAAGCCATGTGCTGTGAGTGGAAGAATGGCAAATGAATGCTGCATTAATTAACCAGTCATTGACAAAATGAGGTTGCATAACAAATGGCTCCAAAACCCAGCAGTTCAACACACAGCCCAACCCCTTCCCTCCCACACACACAGTTCTTAAAATTCAGCATCAGGGAGATTAACTGTAACTGTGAACTTGGCACTTCAGGGCTTGGAAGAGATGACAGTGCATGTAAAGGCCTTGGGGCAGGAGAGATCTTGGTGTGACTGAAAGCCCAGAAGAAGACTAATTTGGGGGAGGTGAGATAATAGGATGGAGTTTTCAGTGAGCATTTCCTTGAGAGCCTTCAAGCAAAAGCGATTTTTCTATATTCATGTTTTAGAAGTAGATCTCCACCCATTGGGTAAAGCTTTGGGTAATGGATTGGTGTCGGTATGCAGGGAAAAAATAAATGGGCTTGTTATGGATTAGGAGCCTGTGGTAGTCACCTAATCTTGTGTCGAGTTAAGGATTAGGAGTGTAGGCGTGGAGTGTAGGCTGCCAATCTGGAGATAGTCAGTTAGATTTTTATGTGGGCATAGCCTTCTCCTGAGAACTCTGAGAAATCTGGTACTTCCTCCTTGGAGGTGGAAGACCTCTCTCTCTCTCTCTCTCTCTCTCTCTCTCTCTCTCTCTCTCTCTCTGCTACTCGTTGGGAGACATCACAGAAGGCAAGCCAAATGGATGCGACCAGACCTCTGAAGCCAAAGAAGCCTCAGAGAGATCGCTGCCAGCACTGAGATGCTTACAATGCCACTGGATCCACAAGACTTTCCACCCATTGGCCTGTGATTATCCTGCATTCAGCATCACTGCACGGGTTTTATGGGTCTGAAAAGGAATTTATAGATTGGTATCAGACATATGGGCTAATATCAGACTTATGGATTTGATCTGCACTGGGCTGGGACGTTTGCTTAATGTACAAATACTGATTGATATAAAACTCTCTCTCTGAACTTATAAGGTAGAATTAGACCAGAACATGTACTCTGGTACAGACAGGAGCTGGAAACACAGGGAATCCACGACAGATGATCCCTTCAGGACCAGTGGTGAGAGTGGCAATACCAGGAGGGTGGAGGGAAGGTGGGGTAGAAAGAGTGAACCAATTACAAGGATCTACATAAAACCTCTGCCCTGGGGGACGGACAACCGAAAAGTGGGGGAAGTGAGATGTTTGACATGTAAGATATGACAAAATAATTTATATATTATCAAGGATTTAAGAGGGAGGGGGAGGAGGATGGAAGTGGGGAAATGAGGAGCTCATACCAAGGGCTCAAGTAGAAAGCAAATATTTTGAGAAGGATGAGGGCAACACATGTACAAATTCACTTGACACACAATGGGTGGATGGATGGATGGATGGATGGATGGATGGGTGGATGGATGGATGGAATGACTGTGATAAGAATTGTATGAGCCCCCAATAAAATTATCAAGGGTTCATAAGGAGGGGGGAGTGGGGAGGGAGGAGAAAAATGAGGAGCAGGTGCCAGGGGCTTATGTGGAGAGCAAATGTTTTGACAATGATGAGGGCAATGAATGTTTAAATGTGCTTTATAATGGATGGATGGATGGATTGTGATAAGAGTTGTATGAATCCCTAATATAATGATTAAATAATAGGGAAATGATTTTTAAAAACCACCAACTCTCTCTCATACACATGAGTCTCCCTCGATTTTCTCTAGCATACCCAGACTAATACACAGTTCGCCCCTGTCCTATAGGGCAGCTATGAGTTGGCATGGACTTGAGGGCAGTGGGTTTGTTAGGGCTTTGGAGTTCAGCAGGCCTTTGTTGGTGTGTTTGAGTCTATTTTTGTAGCTGTTGTGTGCAGGTCAGTGGCTCACCTTCCAGCACTCTATAGGACCATATTTTGTTGTGACCCATAAGGCTTTCATTTGCTAATATTTGGAAGTAGATCACCAGGTCTTTCTTCCTAGTCTGCCTTAGGCTAGAGCAGTGGTTCTCAATCTGTGGGTTGTGACCCATTTTGGGGTCCAGCGACCTTTTAACACGAGTCACCCGATTCATGGCAGTAGCAAAATTACAGTTATGAAGTAGCAAGGAAAATGATTTTATGGTTGGGGGTCACAACACGAGGAATTGTATTAAAGGAAGGTTGAGCACCACAGGGCTCGAGGTTCAACTGAAGCCTGCCCATCGTTGCTGACCCTTCTGGGGTTTGTCATATCGGTGGCACGGCTTCCAATTTCACAGCAACACTCTAGCTACCACTGCACCACAAACTGATAGACAGGTGGTGGACTGTTCTTAAAAGCCACCTGATTTACGATGTTTTTTTTTGACAGCCCTGGAAAATGGATACAGAATCTAGTTTCATAGTCAATACAAGACACACCTTGGGGCAGTAGGGATGGCATGAAGTGAATAGATTCAAAGTATATTTTAGGGAGAGGAAGGATGACAGTTAATGCCTGGGGGGGGGGGGTGTGCAAGAAGGAAGGAAGCAGAGACACCATTGATATTAAGTGCCTGAGTTAAGACAGGAATATCCAGGGAAGCTGGTGGGTCATGATGGGAGTATTTCACACTCCCCGGGGACAGGGGGAGCATTGATTAGTTTATATGTCTGCGCATCTTCTCAGACTAGAGGCTTTGTCATCCTCAAATGAAGCATGCAGTTGGAGCTCAGAGAGGGCATGCAGTGCAAATGAAGACTGGGTTGGTTGAGATGGGTGGACCAGGGCCACTAGTCAATTCTGAGGAGCTTCAGAAAACCTGCCCAGTGTCTCTTGGAGAGTGGGCATGTCTCATAGCCTCAGAGGGCCTTTTAATGTTTTACCTCCCACTGCAGCAGCGTGAGGCTCTATCAGCTCATCCTGGAAAGGAAACATACTACCTGCCATCAGGTTCATTTCTTCAAAAAGGATGGAAGAATACAAATGAAAGACTACAATTTGAAGGCGTCTTAGGCAGACTATCAGGCTCATTAAAGCTTCATTTATTAAAACTTCATTATTCAGAGACATTCTCCCAGTAGGATGTATGCTGGGGTGGGGGTGGGCATGAGGAGGAAGGCTTGGAGCAGGGTAGGGGAGCAACCCCACACCCCCAAAAAATACCTTCCCACGAAGCAATTCCAGTGGGCACAGATTAGATAGAAGTTTCATCCTCTGGTCACTTGATGTTTGTCCCTCTCTTTTATCTGAGTGCTCTTTCCACATTGCTCAGATGAAGCATCAAATTTATATTAAAATGCAAGTTAGGAAGCATCATCCCCAACCAACCCTGTTCATCAAAATGGTAGTGCTCTCTCCGGGTACCCTGAGTTCAGTCTGACAACAAGCTGAAGCAGTTGAGCTGGGGCTCTGTGAGGCCCAGGAGCATGAGTTCATTAATATCCGACCCATAATGCCTTGCTGTGTTTGTGCCAACAAAGCCCTGTCACTCATTACCTAAGGATTTACTCACTCCTTGAAACAGGCATTTATTTACACACAGTTTGACCTCATGATGGTGTTCAGCAGATGTGGATCTTACTTATTTGCATTGTTCTGTGACAGTTGCAAAATTCGTTAGTGGCTCAGGGATCAGTCCTCTGTGGACTGCCCTGAAGCTAGATGAAGCAAGCTGGTTCTTGCTGATTCATCCTCCCTCCTTAGGATTGCTTGCTAGTCAGAATAACATAGCGCCCATTAAAGAAACCGCCTGTATCAGTTTAAATTTGTGACCTGGGGGGGAGGGAGGGTCATGATCACAAGTGACAGAAACTGACGCTTGACTAACTTAGGGGAAAAGGCCTATTGGTGGATAAATGGTGGGAAGACAAGAACATGTGGCAAATGCCTGGGCAATCTCAGGGCTGTGAAGCAGGTACTGGCGAAACACTCCTCCTGAGGCCAAAGCGTGCCCTCTGTAGTACATTAAATCACATTCACAAACACACATTCATGTTCACATGGAACCTGAGGCTATGGCCTTACTTGGAGAGGAGGTCTTGGCAGATGTGCTTAGTTAAGGATTTCAAGAGCTCCATCTTTCTGGGTTTAGATTTCAGATGGATGCTACATGCACTGATTGGTGTGTTCTTATAAGAAGAGGAGTGGGCACACAGAGACCCCGTGTGAAGACACTGGCAGAAATTGGATCAGTGCATCTATAAGCCAAGAAATATCAAGGATTAGCAGCAGTGACCAGAAGCAGAGAGAGGCTACTTTGATTCTCCTTCAGAGCTCTCAGAAGGAATGAATCTTGCCCACACCTTAATTTTAACCCTTTGCCCTTCAGAAAAGTGAGAGAACAGATGCCTGCTGTTTAAGTCACTCGATTGGTAGCCATTTGTTACAGCTACCCAAAAGAACCATTATGGATTGATCTGTAGCCCCCTCAAAATATGTGAGAAATTTGAACCTTGGTGGACATGATCCTGTTTGAAAAGAATGGAGTTCTTTTGTAATATAAATGAGGCCCTATGGCCACTGGAGATCCCCTCATAGAGGGGTTTAGAAGAGGAGATGGGTCAGTCAGGGTGCGAGGTAGTACCGATGAAGAACACAGCTTTCCCCCAGATCCTGGATGCTTCCTGCCCCCAACTACCATGATCCAAATTCTACCTTGCAGGGCTGGATATGGCAGAGGTTGTACACTGGTGCATATGGGGGCGGGAGGCACAGGGAATCCAGGGTGGATGATACCTTCAGGACCAAAGGTGTGAGGGGCGATGCTGGGAGAGTGGAGGGTGAGTGGGTTGGAAAGGGGGAACTGATTACGAGGATCCACATGTGACCTCCTCCCTGGGAGATTGACAGCAGAGAAGCGGGGGAAGGAAGACTCGGGATAGGGGAAGATATGACAAAATAACAATGTATAAATTACCAAGGGTACATGAGGGAGGGGGGAGCGGGGAGGGAGAGGAAAAAAAAGGAGACCTGATTAAAAAGGGCTTAAGTGGAGAGCAAATGCTTTGAGAATGATTGGGGCAGGGAATGTGCGGATGTGCTTTATACAGTTGATGTATGTATATGTATGAATTGTGATAAGAGTTGTATGAGCCCCTAATAAAATGTAAAAATAAGAAAATGATTAGGGCAAAGAATGTACAGATGTGCTTTATACAATTGGTGTATGTATATGTATGGATTGTGATGAGTTGTATGAGTCCCTAATAAAATGTTAAAAAAAATGAGGCCATATGAGAATAGGCTTGAGCCTAAACCTAAACACTTCTGAGTTAAAGGCCAGGATAGACCCAGTAACACACAGTACGGGGAGAAAAATAGCGAGGAATGCCAAGGAACTTTCTGGTATCCACAAAGAAGGACCCTGACCTAGAGTCACACCCCAAACTTGAACCTGTAAGCTCCAAAGCAGGGGGAAAAGTGTTTTAAGGCTACTGACTTGTTGGATAATTTTTGGTTAAGGAGATTAAGACAAGAACTTAAGACATCCTCCAATCCTTCCTCTGGGTTCGTTCCATTTTTCTCACATTCAAGAGTCCTCCCAGAGGATTCAGTCAGGTGGTGGTTGTTGTTGTTGTTCAGTGTCATAGGGAGGGTTTGGATTCATTGTGACCATACATACAACATAATCATACACTACCCGGTCCTGTACCATTCTCACAGTTGTTCTTAAGTTTGAGCCCATTGTTGCAGCCACTGTGTCAATCCCATTTGTTGAGGGCCTTCCTCTTTTTCATTGCCCCTCTACTTTCCAGAACACGATGTCCTGCTCCAGGGACTGATCTCTCCGGACAACATGTCAAAGTTAAGGCGAAGTCTCATTATCCTTGCCCTGAGGAACATTCTGGCTGTACTTCATCCAAGTTAGATGGGTTTGTTCTTTTGGAAGTCCATGGTACATTCATTACTCTTTTACATCAATACTAATCAAATATATCTATTCTTCTTTGGTCTTCCTTATTCAGTGTTCAACTTTCACATGAATATGAGACAGTTGAAAATACCATGGCCTGGGTCAACCCGCCCCAGTCCTCAAAGTAATCTCTTGCTTTTCAACACTTTAAAGAGGTCTCATGTAGCAGATTTGACTAGTGAAATGTGTCATTTGTTCTCTTCTCTGCTGCTTCCATGAGAATTGATTGTGGATTCAAGCAAGACAAAATCCTTGACAATTTCGATCTTTCCTCCATTTATCATGATGTTATCAATAGGTCCAGTTGTGAGGGTCTGGGCTTTCTTTACATTGAGTCATAATCCAAACTGAAGGCTTTAATCTTTCATCTTCAAAAGCAAGTGAATCAAGTCCTTCTCATTTTCAGCAAAATTGTGTCATCTGTATAATGCAGGTTGTTAGTAAGCCTTCCTCCAACCTGATGCTCCATCAGGCACTGCCCCATAATGAGTTTAGGTCATGAAGGATAGTCCCCCATAGGCACATTGATTATTACACTACCCCCCTCACATAATGAATTCAGAGAGAGAAAATTTCCCCAAAGCAATGGAAAGCTTACTAGAGAAGTGGAGGGTGCTCAAAGCCAAAGGTGACACAAACTGGAAGTCAATACTAGTTTTCAATACTTGCAGTTATCTAATAGTTCACTGCACTATCTACGAAAAGGTGAGGAGAACTGGGGCAATTCCATTAAAAAAAGACAATGCAGGGTATATAAGTCCGTCATTCCTCTGGAGAAGAAAAACACATAGTTGGGTTGTAGAGCTTTGTTTGCTAATCAACCGAATGTAGTTGTAAGGCAGGGGTGTGTGTGCACGCATGTGTGCGTGTGTGTGTGTGTGTGTGTGTGTGTGTGTGTGTGTTGAAGGGAAGGGTTTTGCTCTGTGGCAAGTTACTGATCTACAAGGAACTTTTATTTGACAAGGACATTGCCGAGAAAAAAAACGGGAAGCTTGTGTTCATCTCTGCTGAGAGGTGGAGTCAAAGAGATGGGCTTTATGACAGACACCCTGATCGTGCAACCAAACTATGAAATGGCCTCATACATTCAACACACATTTGCTGCACCTCCCCAGTGTGCTGCCCACATATTACCAGGCAGAGTGTTTTATGGGCAGCATTTTAGAGTTAGGCAGGCAGAGGGAGTGTCTTTGTGGGTGTTGCCTTTACCAGTCCTTGGATTGTTCTGGGACAGGCATGTCTTTTTCCTCTAAAGTAACTGATCGCGTGTAAAGAAGGAGTATGTATATACTCAGTAAGATGGGTTAAACCAAACCCAACCTATGACAATCATCTCAATTGGAACACATAGCGACCCTATACAAATACCCGTAGGGTTTCCAAGTTTGTAACTCTTTTGGGGGGTCAACTACCATATCCTTCTCTTGCAGAACCACTACAGAGTTGACCGTTGTGTTAGCAGCTGAATGCTTAATCACTGTGCCCATTTTGTTTGCTGAGCCGCCCTCAAAACACTGAACAGGTTTTCTGGGTACCAAGTATGTCCACTTCTATGTCTGACATAGGGTGTTTGCTGAGCCGCCCTCAAAACACTGAACAGGTTTTCTGGGTACCAAGTATGTCCACTTCTATATCTGGCATAGGGTGTTTTCTCCAAGTTGATAGGAGGTGCAAATCAGTTACTAGGGGTTTGGCAGAATCAGTATGGAAACTGGGAGGGTGTGTGAAATTTGAACCAGAGTAGAACAATTCCAAGACACTTCCTAGGGATTCCTGGCATATAATATGCAAATGATAGTCAAGATATATAACTGTGTCTCTGTTCTTGGTTCTGTCAGTACCTGGTGTGGCCACAAAGGAGAAACCTGTTCTCCTGCTATTTTGAGCATCTAGTGTGAATGACAGGAGATAAGTCACATGCTAATGAACCCTGGTGGTGTAGTAGTTAAGCACCATGGTGCCCGGCTATCAAAGGATATAGCGTCTGGGGTCTTAAAGACTGGAAGATAAACAGGGGACCATCTAGCTAAGAAAAAACAAAGCCCACATAGAAAAAGCACACCAGCCTACCCCAACATGATCGCTGAAGACAAAGCGGGTGCATAAGCACATGCGAGCATGTTTTCTTGATGTGCAATCACCCTTTACATGCAACTCTCTTATACATATGTGTTTCTGTGGATTTGTTTCTCAAATGCACCCAGACTAACATAAGCAGCGTGGAACGCATTTAAGAAGCCTAGACAAGGGCAGGGCAGGATATTCGGAGGGACTGGATCCAGAATTAGAGAGGAAGGAGCCCTGGTGGCAAAACGGGCTGCTAGATCCCTGTCCCAAGGGGGACAATGAGACTGCTGGCTCCCATGAAGATTTACAGTCTTGAAAACTCCATATAGGGTCACTGTGGTTGGAATCTACTGGACGGCAGTGACCTTTTGGGATTGAAGGTGGAAGCCACCAATGACTTCCTGCCATTGAGCCAAGGAGCCTCCGGAGAGTGTGTGAATTTCTGGAATGTAGTGAACAACCTCTGCACATCTGCTTTTCGTGCTGCCCAAGTCATGCCCTTGGCCTTTGCTTAAACATATTCATCCAGAAGTGAACCATCACAGCTGCTCCCTCGGGAAGCTGGGGGCTGAGCTCTCTGGTTCCACTCTGTCAGCATTTCTGGTCCGGGTACCTCCCCTCTGCCCTGGCACAGGCAATGTGCTTTTGGAAGCAATGCTCCCTGGGTAGTGGGTGTGATTTGCCTCCTCTGGCCTAACATGATGAATGCTGAGAGGGGGTGGATACTAGGGGGTTAAACTCTCTGAACTTTACCTAGCCCAGGGGAAAACTTATTATTTAAAGTAAGTTTTAGACAGAATCTTTAGAAAGATAAATTGTTAACTTTATGTGCACAATTACTCCCCAACACATAGGCTCAACCTCATAGGCTGTGGATGACCTTGAGCAGGTGCTCAGTCACAATGGGTTTCTATCAGGATTGAGAGTTCAGCTCTCTCAACTCTCCAACTGGTTATTAGCACCATAGTCGCGTTTCTATTTATGTATTTACTTTGTTTTTAGGGGCAAAAGACTCCCAATTCAACTATATTTTATTAGGAACTCCTTTGCTAAGTTTTACACAAGAAAAAGGCACAAACCGCTGTTCTTGATGAAGGAAAGCATCCGCATAAGGCCAAATGGTGTCAGAAGGACCCACAGCCACAGTGACTTAAATAAAATGACACCCATTCTGTCCTGCTGACTCTGACTCATAATGACTCTGTGTAGGGATCCTGAAGTTGCTACCTTTCCAGGAAGCAATAACCTCATCTTTCTCCTGTGGAATGACTAGTGGCTTTGAACCAGCGACCTTGCTCTTAATAGTCCAACACTATCCAGCATTACCACCTGGGCTCCTGAAAACTTAAACAAGACATAGAAAACAAACAACTTTGTCACAAAATTGTGACTGAAGACAGATCAATTCATGGAGTTTCAGGAGGGCCTGTGAGAGCATGAGCGGGACCTTCATTGGGATGTGCACACTACCGTATATCGTTGAGTCTGGCCCGGGGAGTGGACGCAAGCACACTGTCTGAGGGACAAGCTTTCCACTGCCAGTCAGCAGTAGGAAAGAACTCAATGGCGGCTGAATCTGTGGCCCCTCAAAATGGATGTAGGGTCTCCACATAGACTCTCACTGTGAGCCACAGCCTATTGCTCAAAATTTAAGCTCAAATAAGACTTAAACGCCAAATATTCTGTTTCCTTAAAATAGGGTACTTCCAGGATCAGCTAGAAGTCTGCATGACCTATCAGATCTCAACGCCAATCTCAAATCACTTCACATGATCCATTCTACCAGTCATGCCAAGGACAACTAGAGGTCTGCATGAGCAAGCCCAAATAGCCTCCTCACTTACCCATTCAAGAGGCTGTGCCTGTATAACCTATGGACTAATACATTCCCATATGCCGTGGTTATGAAACCAACCATCATGCTGGAATAAGGACCAATCACGATGCAAGGGTCAGGGTCAATGGGAAAGCAAAATAGGGACTGTGGGGAGCCAAGAGGGGTCCCTTCACTCAATCCCTAAACCTGATCTAATGTCACTAGACTGGGGTCTTCCTCACCCGATTCATGATTGAAGTGAGTTGTGCTTATTCAATCTTTGTTCTGCTTGCTGTCCTGCTGTGCTGCATCCTCTTCTTGCTTTTTTGTGCATGGCTCCCTCTGTTGTGGTGACAAATGGCCTGAGAGGGATTTGACATAGGGAGAAAGCCCACCCACATCAACTGTCACCAGAAGCAGACACTAAGTCCATTTCTCTCACCTCACAGAACTATGCACACCAGACACTGGTAGGGCTGCCTGGGAGGGTAACAGTGCAGTGGTTCTCAACCTGTGGGTTGCGACCCCTTTGGGAGTCATATGACCCTTTCACAGGGCTCACCCAATTCATAACTGTAGCAAAATTACAGTGATGAAGTAGCAAGAAAATCATTTAATGGTTGGGGGAGGGGGGCATCACCACAACAAGAGGACCTGTATTAGGAAGGTTGAGAACCACTGCCAGAGTGTGTTTAGGACTTTGATGCCCTCAAGGTCATCAGACATTCCTGAAGGCAGAGCCACTGCTGGAAGCCCTTATGGGAAATGGCCTGAAGACAGGTCCGAACCAACTCCACCCTCACCCTCCGAGATCCTAATCATAGGAGGCATAGAAATGCTCCCTGCCACTTCGAAGACTGTAAGTCCATGGGAGCAGAAAGCCTCCTCTTTCTCCCTTGGAGTGGTGGCTGGTGAGTTCAAACTGCTCACTTTATGGCTAACATAACCCACAGACCAGCTCCCCCTGAGCTCAGTTTGGTTTGCCGAACAGCCTTAGGCTTAGGGAGCCCCTGGGCTGGGGCACCACAGCCCTTAGGCTTAGGGAGCCCCACGCCTGGGGCGCCCCAGCCCTTAGGCTTAGGGAGCCCCTGGCCTGGGGCGCCACAGCCCTTACTCTTAGGGAGCCCCAGGCCTGGGGCGCCCCAGCCCTTAAGCTTAGGGAGCCCCTGGCCTGGGGCGCCACAGCCCTTACTCTTAGGGAGCCCCAGGCGTGGGGCGTCCCGGCCCTTAAGCTTAGGGAGCTCCTGGCCTGAGGCGCCCCAGCCCTTAGGCTTATGGAGCCCCAGGCGTGGGGCGTCCCTGGCCTTAGGTTTTGGGAGCCCCAGGCCCGGGCCTCCCCAGCCCTTAGGCTTTGGGAGCCCCGGGCCAGGCGCGCCCCAGCCCTAGGCTTAGGGAGCCCCAGGCCTGTGGTGCCCCAGCCCTTAGGCTTAGGGAGCCCCAGGTTCGGGTGCTCCAACCCTTAAGCTTAGGGAGCCCCAGGCCTGGGGAGCCCCAGCCCTTAGGCTTAGGGAGCCCCAGGCCTGGGACGCCCCAGCCCTTAGTTTTAGAAGCCTCAGGTCTGGGGCGACCCAGCCCTTAGGCTTAGGGAGCCCCAGGCCTGGGACGCATCAGCCCTTAGGTTTAAGGGGCCCCAGGAATGGGGCGCCCCAGCCCTTAGGCTTTGGGAGCCCGAGGCCTGGGGCGCCCCAGCCTTAAGGCTTTGGAAGCCCCAGGCCTGGGGCGCCCCAGCCCTTACGCTTAGGGAGCCACAGGCCTGGGGCGACCCAGCCCTTAGGCTTAGGGAGCCCCTGGCCTCTTTCGCCACAGCCCTTAGGCTTAGGGAGCCCCAGGCCTGGGGCGCCCCTGCCCTTAGGTTTTGGGAGCCCCAGCCCGGGGCTCACCAGCCCTTAGGCTTTGGGAGCCCCAGGCCTGGGGCGCTCCAGACCTAGGCTTAGGGAGCCCAATGGCCTTTGGCGGCCAATCCCTTAGGCTTAGGGAGCCCCAGGCTGGGGTGCTCCAACCCTTAAGCTTAGGGAGCCCCAGGCCTGGGGAGCCCCAGCCCTTAGGCTTAGGGAGCCGCAGGCCTGGGACGACCCAGCACTTAGTCTTGGAAGCCTCAGGTCTGGGGCGCCCCAGCCCTTAGTCTTAGGGAGACCTAGGACTGGGACGCATCAGCCATAGGCTTAGGGGGCGCCAGGCCTGGGGCGCCCCAGGCCTTAAGCTTATGGTGCCCCAGCATGGGTCGCCCCAGCCCTTAGGTTTGGGAGAACCAGGCCTGGGGCGCCCCAGCCCTTAGGCTTTGGTAGCCCCATGCCTGGGGCGCCCCAGGCTTTAGGCTTTGGGAGCCCCATGCCTGGGGTGCCCAACCCCTTAAGCTTAGGGAGCCCCAGGCCTGGGGTGCCCCAGCCCTTAGGCTTTGGGAGCCCCAGGCCTGGGGCGCGCCAGCCCTTAGGCTTAGGGAGCCCCAGGCCTGGGGCGCCCCAGCCCTTAGGCTTAAGGAGCCCCTGGCCTCGGGTGCCACAGCCCTTAGGCTTAGGGAGCCCCAGGCCTGGGGCACCCCAGCCGTTAAGCTAAGGGAGCACCTGGCCTGGGATGCCCCAGCCCTTAGGCTTGGATGCCTCAGGCCTGGGGCGCCCCTGCCCTTAAGTTTTGGGAGCCCCAGCCCGGAGCTCACCAGCCGTTAGGCTTTGGGAGCCCCAGGCCTGGGGCGCTCAAGCCCTAGGCTTAGGGAGCCCCAGGCCTTTGGCAGACCATCCCTTAGGCTTAGGGAGACCCAGGCTGGGGTGCTCCAACCCTTAAGCTTAGGGAGCCGCAGGCCTGGGGAGTCCCAGCCCTTAGGCTTATGGAGCCGCAGGCCTGGGTCGCCCCAGCCCTTAGGGTTAGAGTGCCCCAGACATGCGGCGCCCCAGCAATTAGGCTTAGGGAGCCCCAGGCCTGGGGCGCCCCAGCCATTAGACTTAGGGAGCCACAGGCCTGGGGCGCCCCAGCCCTTAGGCTTTGTGAGCCCCAGGCCTGGGACTCCTCATTCCTTGGGCTTTGGGAGTCCCAGGCCTGGGGCGCCCCAGGCCTGGGGCTTAGAGAGCCCCAGGCCTGGGGCGCCGCAGCCCTTAGGCTTAGAGAGCCCCAGCCCTTGGACGCCCCAGCCCTTAGCCTTAGGGAGCCCCAGGCCTGGGGCGCCCAGCCCTTAGGCTTAGTTAGCCGTAGTCTTGGGACGCCCCAGCTCTTAGGCTTTGGGAGCCCCAGGCCTAGGGCGCCCCAGCCCTGAGGCTTAGGGAGCTTCAGGCCTGGGGCGCCCCAGCTCTAAGGCTTAGGGAGCCCCTGGCATGGGGCACCACAGCCCTTAGGCTGTGGGAGCCCAAGGCTTGGGGCGCCCCAGCCCTTAGGCTTAGGGAGCCCCAGGCCTGGGGCGCCCCAGCCCTTAGGCTTTGGAGCCCCAGGCCTGGGGCGTCCCAACCTTTAGGCTTTGGGAGCCCGATGCCTTGGCGCCCAAGCCCTTAGGCTTTGGGAGCCCCAGGCCTGGGGCGACCCAGCCCTTAAGTTTTGGGAGCACAAGGCCTGTGGCGCCCCAGCACTTAGGCTTTGGGAGCCCCAGACCTACGGCGCCCCAGCCCTTAGGCTTTGGGAGCACCAGGACGGGGACGCCCCAGGCCATAGGTTTTGGGAGCCCCAGGCCTGGGGCGCCCCAGCCCTTAGGCTTAAGTAGCCCTAGACCTGGGGCGCCCCAGCCCTTAGGCTTTGGGAGCTCCAGGCCTGGGGCGCCCCCGTCGTTAGGCGTAAGGAGCCCCAGACCTGGTGAGCCCCAGCTCTTAGACTTAGGGAGCCCCAGGCCAGGGTCATCCCAGCCCTTAGACTTTGGGAGCCCGAGGCCGGGTCGCCCCAGCCCTTAGTCTTAGGGAGCCCCAGGCCTGGTGCACCTCAGCCCTTAGGCTTTGGGAGCCCAAGGCATGGGACGCCCCAGCCGATAGGTTTTGGGAGCACCAGGCCTGTGGTGCCCCAGCCCTTAGGCTTTGGAACCCCATGCATGGGGCGCCCCAGCTCTTAGGCTTTGGGAGCCCCAGGCCTGGGGCGCCCCAGCCCTTAAGTTTAGGAAGCCCCAGGCCTGGGACGCCCCAGCCCTTAGGCTTGGGGAGCCCCAGGCCTGGGCCGCCCCAGGCCTTGGGCTTAGAGAACCCCAGGCCTGGGGCGCCCCAGCCCTTGAGCTTAGAGAACCCCAGGCTTGGGACGCCCCAGCCCTTCGGCTTAGGGAGCTCCAAGCATGGGGCGCCCCCACACTTAGACTTTGGGAGCCCGAGGCCGGGTCGCCCTAGACCTTAGGCTTAGGGAGCCCAGGCCTGAGGCGCCCCATTCCTTATGCGTTGGGAGCCCCAGGCTTGGGGCACCCCAGCCCTTAGGCTTTGGGAGCCCCAGGCCCGGGGTGCCCCAGCCCTTGGACGCCCCAGCCCTTAGCCTTAGGGAGCCCCAGGCCTGGGGCGCCCAGCCCTTAGGCTTAGTTAGCCCCAGTCCTGGGACGCCCCAGCTCTTAGGCTTTGGGAGCCCCAGGCCTAGGGCGCCCCAGCCCTTAGGCTGTGGGAGCCCAAGGCTTGGGGCGCCCCAGCCCTTAGGCTTAGGGAGCCCCAGGCCTGGGGCGTCCCAACCCTTAGGCTTTGGGAGCCCGATGCCGTGGCGCCCAAGCCCTTAGGCTTTGGGAGCCCCAGGCGTGGGGCGCCCAAGCCCTTAGGTTTTGGGAGCACAAGGCCTGTGGCGACCCAGCACTTAGGCTTTGGGAGACCCAGATCTACGGCGCCCCAGCCCTTAGGCTTTGGGAGCACCAGGACTGGGACGCCCCAAGCCATAGGTTTTGGGAGCCCCAGGCCTGGGGCGCCCCAGCCCTTAGGCTTAAGTAGCCCTAGACCTGGGGCGCCCCAGCCCTTAGGCTTTGGGAGGGCCAGGCCTGGGGCGCCCCCGTCGTAAGGCGTAAGGAGCCCCAGGCCTGGTGAGCCCCAGCTCTTAGACTTAGGGAGCCCCAGGCCAGGGTCGCCCCAGCCCTTAGACTTTGGGAGCCCCAGGCCTGGTGCGCCTCAGCCCTTAGGCTTTGGGAGCGCAAGGCATGGGACGCCCCAGCCCATAGGTTTTGGGAGCCCCAGGCCTGTGGTGCCCCAGCCCTTAGGCTTTGGAACCCCAGGCATGGGGCGCCCCAGCCCTTAAGCTTTGGGAGCCCCAGGCCTGGGGCGCCCCAGCCCTTAAGTTTAGGGAGCCCCAGGCCTGGGACGCCACAGCCCTTAGCCTTGGGGAACCCCAGGCCTGGGGCGCCCCAGCCCTTAGGCTTTGGGAGCCCCAGACCTGGGGCGCCCCAGCCCTTAGGCTTTGGGAGCGCCAGGCCTGTGGCGCCCCACCCCTTAGGATTTGGGAGCCCCAGGCCTGGGGCGCCCCAGCCCTTGGACTTAGAGAGCCCCAGGCCTGGGGCGCCCCAGCCCTTGGGCTTAGAGAGCCCCAGGCCTGGGGCGCCCCAGCCCTTGAGCTTAGAGAACCCCAGGCTTGGGACGCGCCAGCCCTTCGGCTTAGGGAGCTCCAAGCCTGGGGTGCCCCCACACTTAGGCTTAGGGAGCCCGAGGCCTGAGTCTCCCCAGACCTTAGGCTTAGGGAGCCCCAGGCCTGAGGCGCCCCATTCCTTAGGCTTTGGGAGCCCCAGGCTTGGGGCGCCCCAGCCCTTAGGCTTTGGGAGCCCCAGGTTTGGGGTGCCCCAGCCCTTAGGCTTTGGGAGCCCCAGGCCGGGGGGGCCCCAGCCCTTAGGCTTAGGGAGCACCAGGCCAGGGTCGCCCCTGCCCTTAGGCTTAGGGAGCCCGAGGCCTAGGGCGTCCCAGCCCTTAGGCTTAGGGAGTCCCAGGCCTGGGTCGCGCCAGCCCTTAGGCTTAGGTTGCCCCAGGCCTGGGACGCCTCAGCCCTTGGGCTTTGGGAGCCCCAGGCCTGGGGCGCCCCAGTCCTTAGGCTTAGGGAGCCCCAGGCCTGGGGCGCCCCAGCCCGCAGGCTTTGGGAGCCGCAGGCCTGGTGAGCCCCAGCAATTAGGCTTAGGGAGCACTAGGCCTGGGTGGCCCCTGCCCTTACGCTTAGAGAGCCCCAGACATGCACTGCCCCAGCAATTAGGCTTAGGGACTCCCAGGCCTGGGGCGCCCCAGCCCTTAGGCTTAGGGAGCCCCAGGCCTGGGGCGCCCCAGCCCTTACGCTTTGGGAGCCCGAGGCCTGGGGCGCCGCAGCCCTTAGGCTTAGGGAGCCCCAGACCTGGGGCGCCCCAGCCTTTAGCCTTAGGGAGCCCCAGGCCTGGGGCGCCCAGCCCTTATTCTTAGTTAGCCCCAGTCCTGGGGTACCCCAGCCCTTATTCTTAGTTAGCCTCAGGCCTAGGGCGCCCCACCCCTTAGGCTTAGGGAGCCTCAGGCCTGGGGCGCCCCAGCCCTAAGGCTTAGGGAGCCCCTGGCATGGGGCACCCCAGCCCTTAGGCTGTGGGAGCCCAAGGCCTGGGGCGCCCCAGCCCTTAAGCTTGGGAGCCCCAGGCCTGGGGCGCCCCAGCCCTTAGGCTTTGGGAGCCCAAGGCCTGGGGCTCCCCAGCCCTTAGGCTTTGGGAGTCCCGGCCTACAGCGCCCCAGCACTTAGGCTTTTGGAGCACCAGGACTGGGACACCCCAGCCCATAGGTTTTGGGAGCCCCAGGCCCGGGGGCGCGCCAGCCCTTAGGCTTAAGTAGCCCCAGACCTGGGGCGCCCCAACCCTTAGGCTTTGGAACCCCAGGCCTGGGGCCCCCCAGCCTTAAGGCTTAGGGAGCCCCAGGCCTGGGGCGCCCCAGCCCTTAGGCTTAGGGAGCCCCAGGCCTGGGGCGCCCCAGCCCTTAGGCTTTGTGAGCGCCAGGCCTGTGGCGCCGCAGCCCTTAGGATTTAGGAGCCCCAGGCCTGCGGCGCCCCAACCCTTAAGCTTTTGGAGCCCCAGGCCTGGGGCTCCCCAGCCCTTAGGCTTAGGGAGCCCCAGGCGTGGGGCTCCCCAGCCATTAGGCTTTGGGAGCCCCAGGCAAGGGACGCCCAAGCCCATAGGTTTTGGGAGCGCCAGGCCTGGGGCGCCCCCGCCATTAGCCGTAGGGAGCCCCAGGCCTGGTGAGCCCCAACTCTTAGGCTTAGGGAGCCCCAGGCCAGGGTCGCCCCAGCCCTTAGGCTTATTGAGCCCCAGACCTGGGGCGCCCCAGCAAGTAAGCTAGGGAGCCCTAGGCCTGGGTCGCCCCAGCCCTTAGGTTTAGAAAGCCCCAGACCTGGGGCGACCCAGCAATTAGGCTTAGGGAGCCCCAGGCCTGGGGTGCCCCAGCCCATAGGATTAGGGATGCCCAGGCCTGGGGTGCCCCAGCCCTTAGGTTTTGGGAACCCCAGTCCTGGGGCGCCCCAGCCCTTAGGCTTAGGGAGCCCCAGGCCTGGGTCGCCCCTGCTCTGCGGCTTAGGTAGCCCCAGGCAAGGGGCACCCCAGCCCTTACACTTTGGGAGCCCCAGGCCTGGGGCGACCCAGCCCTTAGGCTTTGGGAGCCCCAGGCCCGGGTGCCCCCGCCCTTAGGCGTAGGGAGCCCCAGGCCTGGTGAGCCCCAGCTCTTAGATTTAGGGAGCACCTGGCCTGGGGCCCCACAGCACTTAGTCTTAGGGAGCCCCATGCCTGGGGCGCCCCAGCACTTAGGCTTAGGAAGCCCCAGGCCTGGCGCGCCTCAGCCCTTAGGCTTTGGGAGCCCCAGGCATGAGGCGCCTCAGCCCTTAGGCTTTCGGAGACCCAGGCCTGGGGCACCCCAGCCCTTAGGATTTGGGAGCCGCAGGCCAGGGGCGCCCCAGCCCTTAGGCTTAGGGAGCCCCAGGCCCGTCGCCCCAGCCTTTAGGCTTTGGGAGCCCCAAGCCTGGGGCGCCCCAGCCCTTAGGCTTAGGGAGCCCCAGGACTGAGGCGCCCCGGCCTTTAGGCTTTGGGAGCTCCAGGCCTGGGGCACCCCAGCACTTAGGCTTAGGGATCCCGAGGCCTCAGGCGCCCCAGCCCTTAGGCTTAGGGAGCCCCAGGCCTGGGGCGCCCAAGCCCTTAGGCTTTGGGAGCCCCAGTCCGGGGACACCCCAGCCCTTGGGCTTTGGGAACCCCAGGGCTGTGGCGACCCAGCCCTTAGTCTTTGGGATCTCCTGGCCTGGGCCGCCCCAGCCCTTAAACTTAGGGAGCCCCATCCTGGGGCGCCCCAGCCCTTAGGATTAGGGTGCCCCAGGCCTGGGGCGCCGCAGCTCTTAGGCTTAGGGAGCCCCAGACCTGGGGCACCCCAGACCTGGGTCGCCCCAGCCTTTAGCCATAGGGAGCCCCAGGCCTGGGGCGCCCATCCCTTAAGCTTAGTTAGCCCCAGTCCTGGGGTGCCCCAGCCCTTAGGCTTTAGGAGACCCAGGCCTAGGGCGCCCCAGCCCTTAGGCTTAGGTAGCCTCAGGCCTGGGGCGCCCCAGCCCTAAGGCTTAGGGAGCCCCTGGCATGGGGCACCCCAGCCCTTAGGCTGTGGGAGCCCCAGGCCAGGGGCGCCCGAGCCCTTAGGCTTAGGGAGCCCCAGGCCTAGGGCGCCCCAGCCCATAGGTTTTGGGAGCGCCAGGCCTGAGGCGCCGCCGCCATTAGGCTTAGGGAGCCCCAGGTCTGGGGCGCCCCAGCCCTTAGGCTTTGTGAGCCCCAGGCCTGGGACTCCTCATTCCTTGGGCTTTGGGAGCCCCAGGCCTCGGACGCCCCAGCCCTTGGGCTTAGAGAGTCCCAGGCCTGGGGTGCCCAGCCCTTAGGCTTCGGGAGCCCCAGACCTGGGGCGCCCCCGCCCTTACGCTTTGGGAGCCCCAGACTTGGGGCTCCCATGCCCTTAGGCTTAGGGAGCCCCAGGCCAGGTGAGCCCCAGCTCTTTAACTAAGGGAGCCCCTGGCCTGGGGCGCCCCAACACTTAGGCATAGGGAGCCCCAGGCCTGGGGTGCCCCAGCCCTTAGGCTTAGGGCGCCCCACCCTGGGGCTCCCCAGCCCTTCGGCTTAGGGAGCCCCAGGTCTGGGGTGCCCCAGCCCTTAGGATTTGGGAGCCCGAGGCCGTGGCGCCCAAGCCCTTAGGCTTTGGGAGCCCCAGACCTGGGTTGCTCCAGCCCTTAGGCATTGGGAGCCCAAGGACTAGGGCGCCCCAGCCCTTACGCTTTGGGAGCACCAGGAGTGGGATGCCCCAGCCCATAGGTTTTGGGAGCCCCAGCCCTGGGGCGCCCCAGCCCTTAGGCTTAAGTAGCCCCAGCCCTGGGGCGCCCCAGCCCTTAGGCTTTGGGAGGGCCAGGCCTGGGGCGCCCCCGTCGTAAGGCGTAAGGAGCCCCAGGCCTGGTGAGCCCCAGCTCTTAGACTTAGGGAGCCCCAGGCCAGAGTCGCCCCAACCCTTAGACTTTGGGAGCCCCAGGCCTGGTGCGCCTCAGCCCTTAGGCTTTGGGAGCGCAAGGCATGGGACGCCCCAGCCCATAGGTTTTGGGAGCCCCAGGCCTGTGGTGCCCCAGCCCTTAGGCTTTGGAACCCCAGGCATGGGGCGCCCCAGCCCTTAAGCTTTGGGAGCCCCAGGCCTGGGGCGCCCCAGCCCTTAAGTTTAGGGAGCCCCAGGCCTGGGACGCCACAGCCCTTAGCCTTGGGGAGCCCCAGGCCTAGGGCGCCCCAGCCCTTAGGCTTTGGGAGCCCCAGACCTGGGGCGCCCCAGCCCTTAGGCTTTGGGAGCGCCAGGCCTGTGGCGCCCCACCCCTTAGGATTTGGGAGCCCCAGGCCTGGGGCGCCCCAGCCCTTGGACTTAGAGAGCCCCAGGCCTGGGGCGCCCCAGCCCTTGGGCTTAGAAAGCCCCAGGCCTGGGGCGCCCCAGCCCTTGGGCTTAGAGAGCCCCAGGCCTGGGGCGCCCCAGCCCTTGAGCTTAGAGAACCCCAGGCTTGGGACGCGCCAGCCCTTCGGCTTAGGGAGCTCCAAGCCTGGGGTGCCCCCACACTTAGGCTTAGGGAGCCCGAGGCCTGAGTCTCCCCAGACCTTAGGCTTAGGGAGCCCCAGGCCTGAGGCGCCCCATTCCTTAAGCTTTGGGAGCCCCAGGCTTGGGGCACCCCAGCCCTTAGGCTTTGGGAGCCCCAGGTTTGGGGTGCCCCAGCCCTTAGGCTTTGGGAGCCCCAGGCCGGGGGGGCCCCAGCCCTTAGGCTTAGGGAGCACCAGGCCAGGGTCGCCCCTGCCCTTAGGCTTAGGGAGCCCGAGGCCTAGGGCGTCCCAGCCCTTAGGCTTAGGGAGTCCCAGGCCTGGGTCGCGCCAGCCCTTAGGCTTAGGTTGCCCCAGGCCTGGGACGCCTCAGCCCTTGGGCTTTGGGAGCCCCAGGCCTGGGGCGCCCCAGTCCTTAGGCTTAGGGAGCCCCAGGCCTGGGGCGCCCCAGCCCGCAGGCTTTGGGAGCCGCAGGCCTGGTGAGCCCCAGCAATTAGGCTTAGGGAGCACTAGGCCTGGGTGGCCCCTGCCCTTACGCTTAGAGAGCCCCAGACATGCGCTGCCCCAGCAATTAGGCTTAGGGACTCCCAGGCCTGGGGCGCCCCAGCCCTTAGGCTTAGGGAGCCCCAGGCCTGGGGCGCCCCAGCCCTTACGCTTTGGGAGCCCGAGGCCTGGGGCGCCGCAGCCCTTAGGCTTAGGGAGCCCCAGACCTGGGGCGCCCCAGCCTTTAGCCTTAGGGAGCCCCAGGCCTGGGGCGCCCAGCCCTTATTCTTAGTTAGCCCCAGTCCTGGGGTACCCCAGCCCTTATTCTTAGTTAGCCTCAGGCCTAGGGCGCCCCACCCCTTAGGCTTAGGGAGCCTCAGGCCTGGGGCGCCCCAGCCCTAAGGCTTAGGGAGCCCCTGGCATGGGGCACCCCAGCCCTTAGGCTGTGGGAGCCCAAGGCCTGGGGCGCCCCAGCCCTTAAGCTTGGGAGCCCCAGGCCTGGGGCGCCCCAGCCCTTAGGCTTTGGGAGCCCAAGGCCTGGGGCTCCCCAGCCCTTAGGCTTTGGGAGTCCCGGCCTACAGCGCCCCAGCACTTAGGCTTTGGGAGCACCAGGACTGGGACACCCCAGCCCATAGGTTTTGGGAGCCCCAGGCCCGGGGGCGCGCCAGCCCTTAGGCTTAAGTAGCCCCAGACCTGGGGCGCCCCAACCCTTAGGCTTTGGAACCCCAGGCCTGGGGCCCCCCAGCCTTAAGGCTTAGGGAGCCCCAGGCCTGGGGCGCCCCAGCCCTTAGGCTTAGGGAGCCCCAGGCCTGGGGCGCCCCAGCCCTTAGGCTTTGTGAGCGCCAGGCCTGTGGCGCCGCAGCCCTTAGGATTTAGGAGCCCCAGGCCTGCGGCGCCCCAACCCTTAAGCTTTTGGAGCCCCAGGCCTGGGGCTCCCCAGCCCTTAGGCTTAGGGAGCCCCAGGCGTGGGGCTCCCCAGCCATTAGGCTTTGGGAGCCCCAGGCAAGGGACGCCCAAGCCCATAGGTTTTGGGAGCGCCAGGCCTGGGGCGCCCCCGCCATTAGCCGTAGGGAGCCCCAGGCCTGGTGAGCCCCAACTCTTAGGCTTAGGGAGCCCCAGGCCAGGGTCGCCCCAGCCCTTAGGCTTATTGAGCCCCAGACCTGGGGCGCCCCAGCAAGTAAGCTAGGGAGCCCTAGGCCTGGGTCGCCCCAGCCCTTAGGTTTAGAAAGCCCCAGACCTGGGGCGACCCAGCAATTAGGCTTAGGGAGCCCCAGGCCTGGGGTGCCCCAGCCCATAGGATTAGGGATGCCCAGGCCTGGGGTGCCCCAGCCCTTAGGTTTTGGGAACCCCAGTCCTGGGGCGCCCCAGCCCTTAGGCTTAGGGAGCCCCAGGCCTGGGTCGCCCCTGCTCTGCGGCTTAGGTAGCCCCAGGCAAGGGGCACCCCAGCCCTTACACTTTGGGAGCCCCAGGCCTGGGGCGACCCAGCCCTTAGGCTTTGGGAGCCCCAGGCCCGGGTGCCCCCGCCCTTAGGCGTAGGGAGCCCCAGGCCTGGTGAGCCCCAGCTCTTAGATTTAGGGAGCACCTGGCCTGGGGCCCCACAGCACTTAGTCTTAGGGAGCCCCATGCCTGGGGCGCCCCAGCACTTAGGCTTAGGAAGCCCCAGGCCTGGCGCGCCTCAGCCCTTAGGCTTTGGGAGCCCCAGGCATGAGGCGCCTCAGCCCTTAGGCTTTCGGAGACCCAGGCCTGGGGCACCCCAGCCCTTAGGATTTGGGAGCCGCAGGCCAGGGGCGCCCCAGCCCTTAGGCTTAGGGAGCCCCAGGCCCGTCGCCCCAGCCTTTAGGCTTTGGGAGCCCCAAGCCTGGGGCGCCCCAGCCCTTAGGCTTAGGGAGCCCCAGGACTGAGGCGCCCCGGCCTTTAGGCTTTGGGAGCTCCAGGCCTGGGGCACCCCAGCACTTAGGCTTAGGGATCCCGAGGCCTCAGGCGCCCCAGCCCTTAGGCTTAGGGAGCCCCAGGCCTGGGGCGCCCAAGCCCTTAGGCTTTGGGAGCCCCAGTCCGGGGACACCCCAGCCCTTGGGCTTTGGGAACCCCAGGGCTGTGGCGACCCAGCCCTTAGTCTTTGGGATCTCCTGGCCTGGGCCGCCCCAGCCCTTAAACTTAGGGAGCCCCATCCTGGGGCGCCCCAGCCCTTAGGATTAGGGTGCCCCAGGCCTGGGGCGCCGCAGCTCTTAGGCTTAGGGAGCCCCAGACCTGGGGCACCCCAGACCTGGGTCGCCCCAGCCTTTAGCCATAGGGAGCCCCAGGCCTGGGGCGCCCATCCCTTAGGCTTAGTTAGCCCCAGTCCTGGGGTGCCCCAGCCCTTAGGCTTTGGGAGACCCAGGCCTAGGGCGCCCCAGCCCTTAGGCTTAGGTAGCCTCAGGCCTGGGGCGCCCCAGCCCTAAGGCTTAGGGAGCCCCTGGCATGGGGCACCCCAGCCCTTAGGCTGTGGGAGCCCCAGGCCAGGGGCGCCCGAGCCCTTAGGCTTAGGGAGCCCCAGGCCTAGGGCGCACCAGCCCATAGGTTTTGGGAGCGCCAGGCCTGAGGCGCCGCCGCCATTAGGCTTAGGGAGCCCCAGGTCTGGGGCGCCCCAGCCCTTAGGCTTTGTGAGCCCCAGGCCTGGGACTCCTCATTCCTTGGGCTTTGGGAGCCCCAGGCCTCGGACGCCCCAGCCCTTGGGCTTAGAGAGTCCCAGGCCTGGGGTGCCCAGCCCTTAGGCTTCGGGAGCCCCAGACCTGGGGCGCCCCCGCCCTTACGCTTTGGGAGCCCCAGACTTGGGGCTCCCATGCCCTTAGGCTTAGGGAGCCCCAGGCCAGGTGAGCCCCAGCTCTTTAACTAAGGGAGCCCCTGGCCTGGGGCGCCCCAACACTTAGGCATAGGGAGCCCCAGGCCTGGGGTGCCCCAGCCCTTAGGCTTAGGGCGCCCCACCCTGGGGCTCCCCAGCCCTTCGGCTTAGGGAGCCCCAGGTCTGGGGTGCCCCAGCCCTTAGGATTTGGGAGCCCGAGGCCGTGGCGCCCAAGCCCTTAGGCTTTGGGAGCCCCAGACCTGGGTTGCTCCAGCCCTTAGGCATTGGGAGCCCAAGGACTAGGGCGCCCCAGCCCTTACGCTTTGGGAGCACCAGGAGTGGGATGCCCCAGCCCATAGGTTTTGGGAGCCCCAGCCCTGGGGCGCCCCAGCCCTTAGGCTTAAGTAGCCCCAGCCCTGGGGCGCCCCAGCCCTTAGGCTTTGGGAGCTCAAGGCCTGGGGCTCCCCAGCCCTTAGTCTTTGGGAGTCCCGGCCTACGGCGCCCCAGCCCTTAGGCTTTGGGAGCACCAGGACTGGGACACCCCAGCCCATAGGTTTTGGGAATCCCAGGCCTGGGGCGACCCAGCCCTTGGGCTTAGAGAGCCCCAGGCCTGGGGCGCTCCAGACCTTAGGCTTTGAGAGACCCAGGCCTGGGGCACCGCAGCCCTAAGGCTTAGGGAGCCCCAGACCTAGGGCGCCACAGCCCTGGGACGCCCCAGCCCTTAGCCTTAGGGAGCCCCAGGCCTGGGGCGCCCAGCCCTTAGGCTTAGTTAGCCTCAGTCCTGGGACGCCCCAGCTCTTAGGCTTTGGGAGCCCCAGGCCTAGGGCGCCCCAGCCCTTAGGCTGTGGGAGCCCAAGGCTTGGGGCGCCCCAGCCCTTAGGCTTAGGGAGCCCCAGGCCTGGGGCGTCCCAACCCTTAGGCTTTGGGAGCCCGATGCCGTGGCGCCTAAGCCCTTAGGCTTTGGGAGCCCCAGGCGTGGGGCGCCCCAGCCCTTAGGTTTTGGGAGCACAAGGCCTGTGGCGACCCAGCACTTAGGCTTTGGGAGACCCAGATCTACGGCGCCCCAGCCCTTAGGCTTTGGGAGCACCAGGACTGGGACGCCCCAAGCCATAGGTTTTGGGAGCCCCAGGCCTGGGGCGCCCCAGCCCTTAGGCTTAAGTAGCCCTAGACCTGGGGCGCCCCAGCCCTTAGGCTTGGGGAGGGCCAGGCCTGGGGCGCCCCCGTCGTAAGGCGTAAGGAGCCCCAGGCCTGGTGAGCCCCAGCTCTTAGACTTAGGGAGCCCCAGGCCAGGGTCGCCCCAGCCCTTAGACTTTGGGAGCCCCAGGCCTGGTGCGCCTCAGCCCTTAGGCTTTGGGAGCCCAAGGCATGGAACGCCCCAGCCCATAGGTTTTGGGAGCCCCAGGCCTGTGGTGCCCCAGCCCTTAGGCTTTGGAACCCCAGGCGTGGGGCGCCCCAGCCCTTAAGCTTTCGGAGCCCCAGGCCTGGGGTGCCCCAGCCCTTAAGTTTAGGGAGCCCCAGGCCTGTGGTGCCCCAGCCCTTAGGCTTTGGGAGCGCCAGGCCTGTGGCGCCCCACCCCTTAGGATTTGGGAGCCCCAGGCCTGGGGCGCCCCAGCCCTTGGGCTTAGAGAGCCCCAGGCCTGGGGCGCCCCAGCCCTTGGGCTTAGAGAGCCCCAGGCCTGGGGCGCCCCAGCCCTTGAGCTTAGAGAACCCCAGGCTTGGGACGCGCCAGCCCTTCGGCTTAGGGAGCTCCAAGCCTGGGGTGCCCCCACACTTAGGCTTAGGGAGCCCGAGGCCTGAGTCTCCCCTGACCTTAGGCTTAGGGAGCCCCAGGCCTGAGGCGCCCCATTCCTTAGGCTTTGGGAGCCCCAGGCTTGGGGCGCCCCAGCCCTTAGGCTTTGGGAGCCCCAGGTTTGGGGTGCCCCAGCCCTTAGGCTTTGGGAGCCCCAGGCCGGGGGGGCCCCAGCCCTTAGGCTTAGGGAGCGCCAGGCCAGGGTCGCCCCTGCCCTTAGGCTTAGAGAGCCCCAGACCTGGGGCCCCCCAGCAATTAGGCTTAGGGAGCCCAAGGCCTGGGGCATCCCAGCCCTCAGTATTTGGTATGGCCAGACCTGGGGCGCCCCAGCCATTAATCTTAGGGAGCCCCAGGCCTGGGTCGCCCCAGCCCTTAGGCTTGGGGAGCCCCAGGCCTGGGTCGCCCCAGCCCTTAGGCTTGGGGAGCCCCAGGCCTGGGGCGCCCCAGCCCTTAGGCTTGATAGCTCCAGGTCTGGGGCGCCCCAGCCCTTAGTCTTAGTTAGCCCCAGGCCTGGGGTACCCCAGCCCTTAGGCTTTGCGAGCCCCAGGTCTGGGGCGCCCCAGCCCTAAGGCTTAGGGAGCCCCAGAAATGGGGCACCCCAGCCCTTAGGCTTACGGAGCCCCAGGCTTGGGTCGCCCTAGCCCTTAGATGTTGGTAGCCCGAGGCCAGGTCGCCCCAGCCCTTAGTCTTTGGGAGCCCCAGACCTGGTGCGCCCCAGACATTAGGATTTGGGAGCCCCAGGCCTGGGGCTCCTCAGCCATTAGGCTTTGGGAGGCCCAGGCCTGGGACGCCCCTGCCCATAGGTTTTGGGGGTCCCAGGCCTGCGGCGCCCCAACCCTTAGGCTTTGGAACCCCAGGCATGGGGCGCCCCAGCCCTTAGGCTTTGGGAGGCCCCGGCCTGGTGCACCCAGTCCTTAGACTTAGGGAGAACCAGGCTTGGGACACCCCAGCCCTTATGCTTAGGGAGCCCCAGTCCTGGGACGATCCAGCCCTTAAGCTTAGGGAGCCCCAGACCTGGGGCGCCCCAGCCCTTAGGATTAGGGAGCCCGAGGCCTAGGGCGTCCCAGCCCTTAGGCTTAGGGAGTCCCAGGCCTGGGTCGCGCCAGCCCTTAGGCTTAGGGTGCCCCAGGCCTGGGACGCCTCAGCCCTTGGGCTTTGGGAGCCACAGGCCTGGGGCGCCCCAGTCCTTAGGCTTAGGGAGCCCCAGGCCTGGGGCGCCCCAGCCCGCAGGTTTTGGGAGCCGCAGGCCTGGTGAGCCCCAGCAATTAGTCTTAGGGAGCACTAGTCCTGGGTGGCCCCTGCCCTTACGCTTAGAGAGCCCCAGACATGCGCTGCCCCAGCAATTAGGCTTAGGGACTCCCAGGCCTGGGGCGCCCCAGCCCTTAGGCTTAGGGAGCCCCAGGCCTGGGGCGCCCCAGCCCTTACGCTTTGGGAGCCCGAGGCCTGGGGCGCCGCAGCCCTTAGGCTTAGTGAGCCCCAGACCTGGGGCGCCCCAGCCTTTAGCCTTAGGGAGCCCCAGGCCTGGGGCGCCCAGCCCTTATTCTTAGTTAGCCCCAGTCCTGGGGTACCCCAGCCCTTATTCTTAGTTAGCCTCAGGCCTAGGGCGCCCCACCCCTTAGGCTTAGGGAGCCTCAGGCCTGGGGCGCCCCAGCCCTAAGGCTTAGGGAGCCCCTGGCATGGGGCACCCCAGCCCTTAGGCTGTGGGAGCCCAAGGCCTGGGGCGCCCCAGCCCTTAAGCTTGGGAGCCCCAGGCCTGGGGCGCCCCAGCCCTTAGGCTTTGGGAGCCCAAGGCCTGGGGCTCCCCAGCCCTTAGGCTTTGGGAGTCCCGGCCTACAGCGCCCCAGCCCTTAGGCTTTGGGAGCACCAGGACTGGGACACCCCAGCCCATAGGTTTTGGGAGGCCCAGGCCCGGGGGCGCGCCAGCCCTTAGGCTTAAGTAGCCCCAGACCTGGGGCGCCCCAACCCTTAGGCTTTGGAACCCCAGGCCTGGGGCCCCCAGCCTTAAGGCTTAGGGAGCCCCAGGCCTGGGGCGCCCCAGCCCTTAGGCTTAGGGAGCCCCAGGCCTGGGGCGCCCCAGCCCTTAGGCTTTGTGAGCGCCAGGCCTGTGGCGCTGCAGCCCTTAGGATTTAGGAGCCCCAGGCCTGCGGCGCCCCAACCCTTAAGCTTTTGGAGCCCCAGGCCTGGGGCTCCCCAGCCCTTAGGCTTAGGGAGCCCCAGGCCTGGGGCTCCCCAGCCATTAGGCTTTGGGAGCCCCAGGCAAGGGACGCCCAAGCCCATAGGTTTTGGGAGCGCCAGGCCTGGGGCGCCCCCGCCATTAGCCGTAGGTGAGCCCCAACTCTTAGGTTTAGGGAGCCCCAGGCCAGGGTCGCCCCAGCCCTTAGGCTTATTGAGCCCCAGACCTGGGGCGCCCCAGCAAGTAAGCTAGGGAGCCCTAGGCCTGGGTCGCCCCAGCCCTTAGGTTTAGAAAGCCCCAGACCTGGGGCGACCCAGCAATTAGGCTTAGGGAGCCCCAGGCCTGGGGTGCCCCAGCCCATAGGATTAGGGATGCCCAGGCCTGGGGTGCCCCAGCCCTTAGGTTTTGGGAACCCCAGTCCTGGGGCGCCCCAGCCCTTAGGCTTAGGGAGCCCCAGGCCTGGGTCGCCCCTGCTCTGCGGCTTAGGTTGCCCCAGGCCAGGGGCGCCCCAGCCCTTACATTTTGGGAGCCCCAGGCCTGGGGCGCCCCAGTCCTTAGGCTTTGGGAGCCCCAGGCCCGGGTGCCCCCGCCCTTAGGCGTAGGGAGCCCCAGGCCTGGTGAGCCCCAGCTCTTAGATTTAGGGAGCACCTGGCCTGGGGCCCCACAGCACTTAGTCTTAGGGAGCCCCATGCCTGGGGCGCCCCAGCACTTAGGCTTAGGAAGCCCCAGGCCTGGCGCGCCTCAGCCCTTAGGCTTTGGGAGCCCCAGGCATGAGGCGCCTCAGCCCTTAGGCTTTCGGAGACCCAGGCCTGGGGCACCCCAGCCCTTAGGATTTGGGAGCCCCAGGCCAGGGGCGCCCCAGCCCTTAGGCTTAGGGAGCCCCAGGACCGTCGCCCCAGCCTTTAGGCTTTGGGAGCCCCAAGCAGGGGGCGCCCCAGCCCTTAGGCTTAGGGAGCCCCAGGACTGAGGCGCCCCGGCCTTTAGGCTTTGGGAGCTCCAGGCCTGGGGCGCCCCAGCACTTAGGCTTAGGGATCCCGAGGACTCAGGCGCCCCAGCCTTTAGGCTTAGGGAGCCCCAGGCCTGGGGCGCCCAAGCCCTTAGGCTTTGGGAGCCCCAGTCCTGGGACACCCCAGCCCTTGGGCTATGGGAACCCCAGGGCTGTGGCGACCCAGCCCTTAGTCTTTGGGATCTCCTGGGCTGGGCCGCCCCAGCCCTTAAACTTAGGGAGCCCCATCCTGGGGCGCCCCAGCCCTTAGGATTAGGGTGCCCCAGGCCTGGGGCGCCGCAGTCCTTAGGCTTAGGGAGCCCCAGACCTGGGGCGCCCCAGCCTTTAGCCTTAGGGAGCCCCAGGCCTGGGGCGCCCAGCCCTTATTCTTAGTTAGCCCCAGTCCTGGGGTACCCCAGCCCTTATTCTTAGTTAGCCTCAGGCCTAGGGCGCCCCACCCCTTAGGCTTAGGGAGCCTCAGGCCTGGGGCGCCCCAGCCCTAAGGCTTAGGGAGCCCCTGGCATGGGGCACCCCAGCCCTTAGGCTGTGGGAGCCCAAGGCCTGGGGCGCCCCAGCCCTTAAGCTTGGGAGCCCCAGGCCTGGGGCGCCCCAGCCCTTAGGCTTTGGGAGCCCAAGGCCTGGGGCTCCCCAGCCCTTAGGCTTTGGGAGTCCCGGCCTACAGCGCCCCAGCCCTTAGGCTTTGGGAGCACCAGGACTGGGACACCCCAGCCCATAGGTTTTGGGAGCCCCAGGCCCGGGGGCGCGCCAGCCCTTAGGCTTAAGTAGCCCCAGACCTGGGGCGCCCCAACCCTTAGGCTTTGGAACCCCAGGCCTGGGGCCCCCAGCCTTAAGGCTTAGGGAGCCCCAGGCCTGGGGCGCCCCAGCCCTTAGGCTTAGGGAGCCCCAGGCCTGGGGCGCCCCAGCCCTTAGGCTTTGTGAGCGCCAGGCCTGTGGCGCTGCAGCCCTTAGGATTTAGGAGCCCCAGGCCTGCGGCGCCCCAACCCTTAAGCTTTTGGAGCCCCAGGCCTGGGGCTCCCCAGCCCTTAGGCTTAGGGAGCCCCAGGCCTGGGGCTCCCCAGCCATTAGGCTTTGGGAGCCCCAGGCAAGGGACGCCCAAGCCCATAGGTTTTGGGAGCGCCAGGCCTGGGGCGCCCCCGCCATTAGCCGTAGGGAGCCCCAGGCCTGGTGAGCCCCAACTCTTAGGTTTAGGGAGCCCCAGGCCAGGGTCGCCCCAGCCCTTAGGCTTATTGAGCCCCAGACCTGGGGCGCCCCAGCAAGTAAGCTAGGGAGCCCTAGGCCTGGGTCGCCCCAGCCCTTAGGTTTAGAAAGCCCCAGACCTGGGGCGACCCAGCAATTAGGCTTAGGGAGCCCCAGGCCTGGGGTGCCCCAGCCCATAGGATTAGGGATGCCCAGGCCTGGGGTGCCCCAGCCCTTAGGTTTTGGGAACCCCAGTCCTGGGGCGCCCCAGCCCTTAGGCTTAGGGAGCCCCAGGCCTGGGTCGCCCCTGCTCTGCGGCTTAGGTTGCCCCAGGCCAGGGGCGCCCCAGCCCTTACATTTTGGGAGCCCCAGGCCTGGGGCGCCCCAGTCCTTAGGCTTTGGGAGCCCCAGGCCCGGGTGCCCCCGCCCTTAGGCGTAGGGAGCCCCAGGCCTGGTGAGCCCCAGCTCTTAGATTTAGGGAGCACCTGGCCTGGGGCCCCACAGCACTTAGTCTTAGGGAGCCCCATGCCTGGGGCGCCCCAGCACTTAGGCTTAGGAAGCCCCAGGCCTGGCGCGCCTCAGCCCTTAGGCTTTGGGAGCCCCAGGCATGAGGCGCCTCAGCCCTTAGGCTTTCGGAGACCCAGGCCTGGGGCACCCCAGCCCTTAGGATTTGGGAGCCCCAGGCCAGGGGCGCCCCAGCCCTTAGGCTTAGGGAGCCCCAGGCCCGTCGCCCCAGCCTTTAGGCTTTGGGAGCCCCAAGCCTGGGGCGCCCCAGCCCTTAGGCTTAAGGAGCCCCAGGACTGAGGCGCTCCGGCCTTTAGGCTTTGGGAGCTCCAGGCCTGGGGCGCCCCAGCACTTAGGCTTAGGGATCCCGAGGACTCAGGCGCCCCAGCCCTTAGGCTTAGGGAGCCCCAGGCCTGGGGCGCCCAAGCCCTTAGGCTTTGGGAGCCCCAGTCCTGGGACACCCCAGCCCTTGGGCTATGGGAACCCCAGGGCTGTGGCGACCCAGCCCTTAGTCTTTGGGATCTCCTGGGCTGGGCCGCCCCAGCCCTTAAACTTAGGGAGCCCCATCCTGGGGCGCCCCAGCCCTTAGGATTAGGGTGCCCCAGGCCTGGGGCGCCGCAGTCCTTAGGCTTAGGGAGCCCCAGACCTGGGGCGCCCCAGACCTGGGTCGCCCCAGCCTTTAGCCACAGGGAGCCCCAGGCCTGGGGCGCCCATCCCTTAGGCTTAGTTAGCCCCAGTCCTGGGGTGCCCCAGCCCTTAGGCTTTGGGAGACCCAGGCCTAGGGCGCCCCAGCCCTTAGGCTTAGGTAGCCTCAGGCCTGGGGCGCCCCAGCCCTAAGGCTTAGGGAGCCCCTGGCATGGGGCACCCCAGCCCTTAGGCTGTGGGAGCCCCAGGCCTGGGGCGCCACAGCCCTTAGGCTTAGGGAGCCCCAGGCCTAGGGCGCCCCAGCCATTAGGCTTTGGGAGACCCAGGCCAGGGACGCCCAAGCCCATAGGTTTTGGGAGCGCCAGGCCTGAGGCGCCGCCGCCATTAGGCTTAGGGAGCCCCAGGTCTGGGGCGCCCCAGCCCTTAGGCTTTGTGAGCCCCAGGCCTGGGACTCCTCATTCCTTGGGCTTTGGGAGCCCCAGGCCTCGGGCGCCCCAGCCCTTGGGCTTAGAGAGTCCCAGGCCTGGGGTGCCCAGCCCTTAGGCTCGGGAGCCCCAGGCCTGGGGCGCCCCCGCCCTTACGCTTTGGGAGCCCCAGACTTGGGGCTCCCCTGCCCTTAGGCTTAGGGAGCCCCAGGCCAGGTGAGCCCCAGCTCTTTAACTAAGGGAGCCCCTGGCCTGGGGCGCCCCAACACTTAGGCTTAGGGAGCCCCAGGCCTGGGGTGCCCCAGCCCTTAGGCTTAGGGAGCCCCACCCTGGGGCGCCCCAGCCCTTCGGCTTAGGGAGCCCCAGGTCTGGGGTGCCCCAGCCCTTAGGATTTGGGAGCCCGAGGCCGTGGCGCCCAAGCCCTTAGGCTTTGGGAGCCCCAGACCTGGGTTGCTCCAGCCCTTAGGCATTGGGAGCCCAAGGACTGGGGCGCCCCAGCCCTTACGCTTTGGGAGCACCAGGAGTGGGATGCCCCAGCACATAGGTTTTGGGAGCCCCAGCCCTGGGGCGCCCCAGCCCTTAGGCTTAAGTAGCCCCAGCCCTGGGGCGCCCCAGCCCTTAGGCTTTGGGAACTCAAGGCCTGGGGCTCCCCAGCCCTTAGTCTTTGGGAGTCCCGGCCTACGGCGCCCCAGCCCTTAGGCTTTGGGAGCACCAGGACTGGGACACCCCAGCCCATAGGTTTTGGGAGTCCCAGGCCTGGGGCGACCCAGCCCTTGGGCTTAGAGAGCCCCAGGCCTGGGGCGCCACAACCCTTAGGCTTTGAGAGACCCAGGCCTGGGGCACCGCAGCCCTAAGGCTTAGGGAGCCCCAGACCTGGGGCGCCACAGCCCTGGGACGCCCCAGCCCTTAGCCTTAGGGAGCCCCAGGCCTGGGGCGCCCAGCCCTTAGGCTTAGTTAGCCCCAGTCCTGGGACGCCCCAGCTCTTAGGCTTTGGGAGCCCCAGGCCTAGGGCGCCCCAGCCCTTAGGCTGTGGGAGCCCAAGGCTTGGGGCGCCCCAGCCCTTAGGCTTAGGGAGCCCCAGGCCTGGGGCGTCCCAGCCCTTAGGCTTAGGGAGCCCCAGGCCCGTCGCCCCAGCCTTTAGGCTTTGGGAGCCCCAAGCCTGGGGCGCCCCAGCCCTTAGGCTTAGGGAGCCCCAGGACTGAGGCGCCCCGGCCTTTAGGCTTTGGGAGCTCCAGGCCTGGGGCACCCCAGCACTTAGGCTTAGGGATCCCGAGGCCTCAGGCGCCCCAGCCCTTAGGCTTAGGGAGCCCCAGGCCTGGGGCGCCCAAGCCCTTAGGCTTTGGGAGCCCCAGTCCGGGGACACCCCAGCCCTTGGGCTTTGGGAACCCCAGGGCTGTGGCGACCCAGCCCTTAGTCTTTGGGATCTCCTGGCCTGGGCCGCCCCAGCCCTTAAACTTAGGGAGCCCCATCCTGGGGCGCCCCAGCCCTTAGGATTAGGGTGCCCCAGGCCTGGGGCGCCGCAGCTCTTAGGCTTAGGGAGCCCCAGACCTGGGGCACCCCAGACCTGGGTCGCCCCAGCCTTTAGCCATAGGGAGCCCCAGGCCTGGGGCGCCCATCCCTTAGGCTTAGTTAGCCCCAGTCCTGGGGTGCCCCAGCCCTTAGGCTTTGGGAGACCCAGGCCTAGGGCGCCCCAGCCCTTAGGCTTAGGTAGCCTCAGGCCTGGGGCGCCCCAGCCCTAAGGCTTAGGGAGCCCCTGGCATGGGGCACCCCAGCCCTTAGGCTGTGGGAGCCCCAGGCCAGGGGCGCCCCAGCCCTTAGGCTTAGGGAGCCCCAGGCCTAGAGCGCCCCAGCCCATAGGTTTTGGGAGCGCCAGGCCTGAGGCGCCGCCGCCATTAGGCTTAGGGAGCCCCAGGTCTGGGGCGCCCCAGCCCTTAGGCTTTGTGAGCCCCAGGCCTGGGACTCCTCATTCCTTGGGCTTTGGGAGCCCCAGGCCTCGGACGCCCCAGCCCTTGGGCTTAGAGAGTCCCAGGCCTGGGGTGCCCAGCCCTTAGGCTTCGGGAGCCCCAGACCTTGGGCGCCCCCGCCCTTACGCTTTGGGAGCCCCAGACTTGGGGCTCCCCTGCCCTTAGGCTTAGGGAGGCCCAGGCCAGGTGAGCCCCAGCTCTTTAACTAAGGGAGCCCCTGGCCTGGGGCGCCCCAACACTTAGGCATAGGGAGCCCCAGGCCTGGGGTGCCCCAGCCCTTAGGCTTAGGGCGCCCCACCCTGGGGCTCCCCAGCCCTTCGGCTTAGGGAGCCCCAGGTCTGGGGTGCCCCAGCCCTTAGGATTTGGGAGCCCGAGGCCGTGGCGCCCAAGCCCTTAGGCTTTGGGAGCCCCAGACCTGGGTTGCTCCAGCCCTTAGGCATTGGGAGCCCAAGGACTAGGGCGCCCCAGCCCTTACGCTTTGGGAGCACCAGGAGTGGGATGACCCAGCCCATAGGTTTTGGGAGCCCCAGCCCTGGGGCGCCCCAGCCCTTAGGCTTAAGTAGCCCCAGCCCTGGGGCGCCCCAGCCCTTAGGCTTTGGGAGCTCAAGGCCTGGGGCTCCCCAGCCCTTAGTCTTTGGGAGTCCCGGCCTACGGCGCCCCAGCCCTTAGGCTTTGGGAGCACCAGGACTGGGACACCCCAGCCCATAGGTTTTGGGAATCCCAGGCCTGGGGCGACCCAGCCCTTGGGCTTAGAGAGCCCCAGGCCTGGGGCGCTCCAGACCTTAGGCTTTGAGAGACCCAGGCCTGGGGCACCGCAGCCCTAAGGCTTAGGGAGCCCCAGACCTGGGGCGCCACAGCCCTGGGACGCCCCAGCCCTTAGCCTTAGGGAGCCCCAGGCCTGGGGCGCCCAGCCCTTAGGCTTAGTTAGCCTCAGTCCTGGGACGCCCCAGCTCTTAGGCTTTGGGAGCCCCAGGCCTAGGGCGCCCCAGCCCTTAGGCTGTGGGAGCCCAAGGCTTGGGGCGCCCCAGCCCTTAGGCTTAGGGAGCCCCAGGCCTGGGGCGTCCCAACCCTTAGGCTTTGGGAGCCCAATGCCGTGGCGCCTAAGCCCTTAGGCTTTGGGAGCCCCAGGCGTGGGGCGCCCCAGCCCTTAGGTTTTGGGAGCACAAGGCCTGTGGCGACCCAGCACTTAGGCTTTGGGAGCCCCAGATCTACGGCGCCCCAGCCCTTAGGCTTTGGGAGCACCAGGACTGGGACACCCCAAGCCATAGGTTTTGGGAGCCCCAGGCCTGGGGCGCCCCAGCCCTTAGGCTTAAGTAGCCCTAGACCTGGGGCGCCCCAGCCCTTAGGCTTGGGGAGGGCCAGGCCTGGGGCGCCCCCGTCGTAAGGCGTAAGGAGCCCCAGGCCTGGTGAGCCCCAGCTCTTAGACTTAGGGAGCCCCAGGCCAGTGTCGCCCCAGCCCTTAGACTTTGGGAGCCCCAGGCCTGGTGCGCCTCAGCCCTTAGGCTTTGGGAGCCCAAGGCATGGAACGCCCCAGCCCATAGGTTTTGGGAGCCCCAGGCCTGTGGTGCCCCAGCCCTTAGGCTTTGGAACCCCAGGCATGGGGCGCCCCAGCCCTTAAGCTTTCGGAGCCCCAGGCCTGGGGCGCCCCAGCCCTTAAGTTTAGGGAGCCCCAGGCCTGTGGTGCCCCAGCCCTTAGGCTTTGGGAGCGCCAGGCCTGTGGCGCCCCACCCCTTAGGATTTGGGAGCCCCAGGCCTGGGGCGCCCCAGCCCTTGGGCTTAGAGAGCCCCAGGCCTGGGGCGCCCCAGCCCTTGGGCTTAGAGAGCCCCAGGCCTGGGGCGCCCCAGCCCTTGAGCTTAGAGAACCCCAGGCTTGGGACGCGCCAGCCCTTCGGCTTAGGGAGCTCCAAGCCTGGGGTGCCCCCACACTTAGGCTTAGGGAGCCCGAGGCCTGAGTCTCCCCTGACCTTAGGCTTAGGGAGCCCCAGGCCTGAGGCGCCCCATTCCTTAGGCTTTGGGAGCCCCAGGCTTGGGGCGCCCCAGCCCTTAGGCTTTGGGAGCCCCAGGTTTGGGGTGCCCCAGCCCTTAGGCTTTGGGAGCCCCAGGCCGGGGGGGCCCCAGCCCTTAGGCTTAGGGAGCGCCAGGCCAGGGTCGCCCCTGCCCTTAGGCTTAGAGAGCCCCAGACCTGGGGCCCCCCAGCAATTAGGCTTAGGGAGCCCAAGGCCTGGGGCATCCCAGCCCTCAGTATTTGGTATGGCCAGACCTGGGGCGCCCCAGCCATTAATCTTAGGGAGCCCCAGGCCTGGGTCGCCCCAGCCCTTAGGCTTGGGGAGCCCCAGGCCTGGGTCGCCCCAGCCCTTAGGCTTGGGGAGCCCCAGGCCTGGGGCGCCCCAGCCCTTAGGCTTGATAGCTCCAGGTCTGGGGCGCCCCAGCCCTTAGTCTTAGTTAGCCCCAGGCCTGGGGTACCCCAGCCCTTAGGCTTTGCGAGCCCCAGGTCTGGGGCGCCCCAGCCCTAAGGCTTAGGGAGCCCCAGAAATGGGGCACCCCAGCCCTTAGGCTTACGGAGCCCCAGGCTTGGGTCGCCCTAGCCCTTAGATGTTGGGAGCCCGAGGCCAGGTCGCCCCAGCCCTTAGTCTTTGGGAGCCCCAGACCTGGTGCGCCCCAGTCATTAGGATTTGGGAGCCCCAGGCCTGGGGCTCCTCAGCCATTAGGCTTTGGGAGGCCCAGGCCTGGGACGCCCCTGCCCATAGGTTTTGGGGGCCCCAGGCCTGCGGCGCCCCAACCCTTAGGCTTTGGAACCCCAGGCATGGGGCGCCCCAGCCCTTAGGCTTTGGGAGGCCCCGGCCTGGTGCACCCAGTCCTTAGACTTAGGGAGAACCAGGCTTGGGACACCCCAGCCCTTATGCTTAGGGAGCCCCAGTCCTGGGACGATCCAGCCCTTAAGCTTAGGGAGCCCCAGACCTGGGGCGCCCCAGCCCTTAGGATTAGGGAGCCCGAGGCCTAGGGCGTCCCAGCCCTTAGGCTTAGGGAGTCCCAGGCCTGGGTCGCGCCAGCCCTTAGGCTTAGGGTGCCCCAGGCCTGGGACGCCTCAGCCCTTGGGCTTTGGGAGCCACAGGCCTGGGGCGCCCCAGTCCTTAGGCTTAGGGAGCCCCAGGCCTGGGGCGCCCCAGCCCGCAGGTTTTGGGAGCCGCAGGCCTGGTGAGCCCCAGCAATTAGGCTTAGGGAGCACTAGTCCTGGGTGGCCCCTGCCCTTACGCTTAGAGAGCCCCAGACATGCGCTGCCCCAGCAATTAGGCTTAGGGACTCCCAGGCCTGGGGCGCCCCAGCCCTTAGGCTTAGGGAGCCCCAGGCCTGGGGCGCCCCAGCCCTTACGCTTTGGGAGCCCGAGGCCTGGGGCGCCGCAGCCCTTAGGCTTAGTGAGCCCCAGACCTGGGGCGCCCCAGCCTTTAGCCTTAGGGAGCCCCAGGCCTGGGGCGCCCAGCCCTTATTCTTAGTTAGCCCCAGTCCTGGGGTACCCCAGCCCTTATTCTTAGTTAGCCTCAGGCCTAGGGCGCCCCACCCCTTAGGCTTAGGGAGCCTCAGGCCTGGGGCGCCCCAGCCCTAAGGCTTAGGGAGCCCCTGGCATGGGGCACCCCAGCCCTTAGGCTGTGGGAGCCCAAGGCCTGGGGCGCCCCAGCCCTTAAGCTTGGGAGCCCCAGGCCTGGGGCGCCCCAGCCCTTAGGCTTTGGGAGCCCAAGGCCTGGGGCTCCCCAGCCCTTAGGCTTTGGGAGTCCCGGCCTACAGCGCCCCAGCCCTTAGGCTTTGGGAGCACCAGGACTGGGACACCCCAGCCCATAGGTTTTGGGAGCCCCAGGCCCGGGGGCGCGCCAGCCCTTAGGCTTAAGTAGCCCCAGACCTGGGGCGCCCCAACCCTTAGGCTTTGGAACCCCAGGCCTGGGGCCCCCAGCCTTAAGGCTTAGGGAGCCCCAGGCCTGGGGCGCCCCAGCCCTTAGGCTTAGGGAGCCCCAGGCCTGGGGCGCCCCAGCCCTTAGGCTTTGTGAGCGCCAGGCCTGTGGCGCTGCAGCCCTTAGGATTTAGGAGCCCCAGGCCTGCGGCGCCCCAACCCTTAAGCTTTTGGAGCCCCAGGCCTGGGGCTCCCCAGCCCTTAGGCTTAGGGAGCCCCAGGCCTGGGGCTCCCCAGCCATTAGGCTTTGGGAGCCCCAGGCAAGGGACGCCCAAGCCCATAGGTTTTGGGAGCGCCAGGCCTGGGGCGCCCCCGCCATTAGCCGTAGGGAGCCCCAGGCCTGGTGAGCCCCAACTCTTAGGCTTAGGGAGCCCCAGGCCAGGGTCGCCCCAGCCCTTAGGCTTATTGAGCCCCAGACCTGGGGCGCCCAAGCAAGTAAGCTAGGGAGCCCTAGGCCTGGGTCGCCCCAGCCCTTAGGTTTAGAAAGCCCCAGACCTGGGGCGACCCAGCAATTAGGCTTAGGGAGCCCCAGGCCTGGGGTGCCCCAGCCCATAGGATTAGGGATGCCCAGGCCTGGGGTGCCCCAGCCCTTAGGTTTTGGGAACCCCAGTCCTGGGGCGCCCCAGCCCTTAGGCTTAGGGAGCCCCAGGCCTGGGTCGCCCCTGCTCTGCGGCTTAGGTTGCCCCAGGCCAGGGGCGCCCCAGCCCTTACATTTTGGGAGCCCCAGGCCTGGGGCGCCCCAGTCCTTAGGCTTTGGGAGCCCCAGGCCCGGGTGCCCCCGCCCTTAGACGTAGGGAGCCCCAGGCCTGGTGAGCCCCAGCTCTTAGATTTAGGGAGCACCTGGCCTGGGGCCCCACAGCACTTAGTCTTAGGGAGCCCCATGCCTGGGGCGCCCCAGCACTTAGGCTTAGGAAGCCCCAGGCCTGGCGCGCCTCAGCCCTTAGGCTTTGGGAGCCCCAGGCATGAGGCGCCTCAGCCCTTAGGCTTTCGGAGACCCAGGCCTGGGGCACCCCAGCCCTTAGGATTTGGGAGCCCCAGGCCAGGGGCGCCCCAGCCCTTAGGCTTAGGGAGCCCCAGGCCCGTCGCCCCAGCCTTTAGGCTTTGGGAGCCCCAAGCCTGGGGCGCCCCAGCCCTTAGGCTTAGGGAGCCCCAGGACTGAGGCGCCCCGGCCTTTAGGCTTTGGGAGCTCCAGGCCTGGGGCGCCCCAGCACTTAGGCTTAGGGATCCCGAGGACTCAGGCGCCCCAGCCCTTAGGCTTAGGGAGCCCCAGGCCTGGGGCGCCCAAGCCCTTAGGCTTTGGGAGCCCCAGTCCTGGGACACCCCAGCCCTTGGGCTATGGGAACCCCAGGGCTGTGGCGACCCAGCCCTTAGTCTTTGGGATCTCCTGGGCTGGGCCGCCCCAGCCCTTAAACTTAGGGAGCCCCATCCTGGGGCGCCCCAGCCCTTAGGATTAGGGTGCCCCAGGCCTGGGGCGCCGCAGTCCTTAGGCTTAGGGAGCCCCAGACCTGGGGCGCCCCAGACCTGGGTCGCCCCAGCCTTTAGCCACAGGGAGCCCCAGGCCTGGGGCGCCCATCCCTTAGGCTTAGTTAGCCCCAGTCCTGGGGTGCCCCAGCCCTTAGGCTTTGGGAGACCCAGGCCTAGGGCGCCCCAGCCCTTAGGCTTAGGTAGCCTCAGGCCTGGGGCACCCCAGCCCTAAGGCTTAGGGAGCCACTGGCATGGGGCACCCCAGCCCTTAGGCTGTGGGAGCCCCAGGCCTGGGGCGCCACAGCCCTTAGGCTTAGGGAGCCCCAGGCCTAGGGCGCCCCAGCCATTAGGCTTTGGGAGACCCAGGCCAGGGACGCCCAAGCCCATAGGTTTTGGGAGCGCCAGGCCTGAGGCGCCGCCGCCATTAGGCTTAGGGAGCCCCAGGTCTGGGGCGCCCCAGCCCTTAGGCTTTGTGAGCCCCAGGCCTGGGACTCCTCATTCCTTGGGCTTTGGGAGCCCCAGGCCTGGGGCGCCCCAGCCCTTGGGCTTAGAGAGTCCCAGGCCTGGGGTGCCCAGCCCTTAGGCTTCGGGAGCCCCAGGCCTGGGGCGCCCCCGCCCTTACGCTTTGGGAGCCCCAGACTTGGGGCTCCCCTGCCCTTAGGCTTAGGGAGCCCCAGGCCAGGTGAGCCCCAGCTCTTTAACTAAGGGAGCCCCTGGCCTGGGGCGCCCCAACACTTAGGCTTAGGGAGCCCCAGGCCTGGGGTGCCCCAGCCCTTAGGCTTAGGGAGCCCCACCCTGGGGCGCCCCAGCCCTTCGGCTTAGGGAGCCCCAGGTCTGGGGTGCCCCAGCCCTTAGGATTTGGGAGCCCGAGGCCGTGGCGCCCAAGCCCTTAGGCTTTGGGAGCCCCAGACCTGGGTTGCTCCAGCCCTTAGGCATTGGGAGCCCAAGGACTGGGGCGCCCCAGCCCTTACGCTTTGGGAGCACCAGGAGTGGGATGCCCCAGCCCATAGGTTTTGGGAGCCCCAGCCCTGGGGCGCCCCAGCCCTTAGGCTTAAGTAGCCCCAGCCCTGGGGCGCCCCAGCCCTTAGGCTTTGGGAACTCAAGGCCTGGGGCTCCCCAGCCCTTAGTCTTTGGGAGTCCCGGCCTACGGCGCCCCAGCCCTTAGGCTTTGGGAGCACCAGGACTGGGACACCCCAGCCCATAGGTTTTGGGAGTCCCAGGCCTGGGGCGACCCAGCCCTTGGGCTTAGAGAGCCCCAGGCCTGGGGCGCCACAGCCCTTAGGCTTTGAGAGACCCAGGCCTGGGGCACCGCAGCCCTAAGGCTTAGGGAGCCCCAGACCTGGGGCGCCACAGCCCTGGGACGCCCCAGCCCTTAGCCTTAGGGAGCCCCAGGCCTGGGGCACCCAGCCCTTAGGCTTAGTTAGCCCCAGTCCTGGGACGCCCCAGCTCTTAGGCTTTGGGAGCCCCAGGCCTAGGGCGCCCCAGCCCTTAGGCTGTGGGAGCCCAAGGCTTGGGGCGCCCCAGCCCTTAGGCTTAGGGAGCCCCAGGCCTGGGGCGTCCCAACCCTTAGGCTTTGGGAGCCCGATGCCGTGGCGCCCAAGCACTTAGGCTTTGGGAGCCCCAGGCGTGGGGAGCCCCAGCCCTTAGGTTTTGGGAGCACAAGTCCTGTGGCGCCCCAGCACTTAGGCTTTGGGAGCCCCAGATCTACGGCGCCCCAGCCCTTAGGCTTTGGGAGCACCAGGACTGGGACGCCCCAAGCCATAGGTTTTGGGAGCCCCAGGCCTGGGGCGCCCCAGCCCTTAGGCTTAAGTAGCCCTAGACCTGGGGCGCCCCAGCCCTTAGGCTTTGGGAGGGCCAGGCCTGGGGCGCCCCCGTCGTAAGGCGTAAGGAGCCCCAGGCCTGGTGAGCCCCAGCTCTTAGACTTAGGGAGCCCCAGGCCAGGGTCGCCCCAGCCCTTAGACTTTGGGAGCCCCAGGCCTGGTGCGCCTCAGCCCTTAGGCTTTGGGAGCCCAAGGCATGGGACGCCCCAGCCCATAGGTTTTGGGAGCCCCAGGCCTGTGGTGCCCCAGCCCTTAGGCTTTGGAACCCCAGGCGTGGGGCGCCCCAGCCCTTAAGCTTTGGGAGCCCCAGGCCTGGGGCGCCCCAGCCCTTAAGTTTAGGGAGCCCCAGGCCTGGGACGCCCCAGCCCTTAGCCTTGGGGAGCCCCAGGCCTGGGGCGCCCCAGCCCTTAGGCTTTGGGAGCCCCAGACCTGGGGCGCCCCAGCCCTTAGGCTTTGGGAGCGCCAGGCCTGTGGCGCCCCACCCCTTAGGATTTGGGAGCCCCAGGCCTGGGGCGCCACAGCCCTTGGGCTTAGAGAGCCCCAGGCCTGGGGCGCCCCAGCCCTTGAGCTTAGAGAACCCCAGGCTTGGGACGCGCCAGCCCTTCGGCTTAGGGAGCTCCAAGCCTGGGGTGCCCCCACACTTAGGCTTAGGGAGCCCCAGGCCTGAGGCGCCCCATTCCTTAGGCTTTGGGAGCCCCAGGCTTGGGGCGCCCCAGCCCTTAGGCTTTGGGAGCCCCAGGTTTGGGGTGCCCCAGCCCTTAGGCTTTGGGAGCCCCAGGCCGGGGGGGCCCCAGCCGTTAGGCTTAGGGAGCGCCAGGCCAGGGTCGCCCCTGCCCTTAGGCTTAGAGAGCCCCAGACCTGGGGCCCCCCAGCAATTAGGCTTAGGGAGCCCAAGGCCTGGGGCATCCCAGCCCTCAGTATTTGGTATGGCCAGACCTGGGGCGCCCCAGCCATTAGTCTTAGGGAGCCCCAGGCCTGGGTCGCCCCAGCCCTTAGGCTTGGGGAGCCCCAGGCCTGGGGCGCCCCAGCCCTTAGGCTTGATAGCTCCAGGTCTGGGGCGCCCCAGCCCTTAGTCTTAGTTAGCCCCAGGCCTGGGGTACCCCAGCCCTTAGGCTTTGCGAGCCCCAGGTCTGGGGCGCCCCAGCCCTAAGGCTTAGGGAGCCCCAGACCTGGGGCACCCCAGCCCTTAGGCTTACGGAGCCCCAGGCTTGGGTCGCCCTAGCCCTTAGATGTTGGGAGCCCGAGGCCAGGTCGCCCCAGCCCTTAGTCTTTGGGAGCCCCAGACCTGGTGCGCCCCAGACATTAGGATTTGGGAGCCCCAGGCCTGGGGCTCCTCAGCCATTAGGCTTTGGGAGGCCCAGGCCTAGGACGCCCCTGCCCATAGGTTTTGGGGGCCCCAGGCCTGCGGCGCCCCAACCCATAGGCTTTGGAACCCCAGGCATGGGGCGCCCCAGCCCTTAGGCTTTGGGAGGCCCCGGCCTGGTGCACCCAGTCCTTAGACTTAGGGAGAACCAGGCTTGGGACACCCCAGCCCTTATGCTTAGGGAGCCCCAGTCCTGGGACGACCCAGCCCTTAGGATTAGGGAGCCCGAGGCCTAGGGCGTCCCAGCCCTTAGGCTTAGGGAGTCCCAGGCCTGGGTCGCGCCAGCCCTTAGGCTTAGGGTGCCCCAGGCCTGGGACGCCTCAGCCCTTGGGCTTTGGGAGCCCCAGGCCTGGGGCGCCCCAGCCCTTAGGCTTAGGGAGCCCCAGGCCTGGGGCGCCCCAGCCCGCAGGCTTTGGGAGCCGCAGGCCTGGTGAGCCCCAGCAATTAGGCTTAGGGAGCACTAGGCCTGGGTGGCCCCTGCCCTTACGCTTAGAGAGCCCCAGACATGCGCTGCCCCAGCAATTAGGCTTAGGGACTCCCAGGCCTGGGGCGCCCCAGCCCTTAGGCTTAGGGAGCCCCAGGCCTGGGGCGCCCCAGCCCTTACGCTTTGGGAGCCCGAGGCCTGGGGCGCCGCAGCCCTTAGGCTTAGGGAGCCCCAGACCTGGGGCGCCACAGCCCTTAGGCTTAGGGAGCCCCAGACCTGGGGCGCCCCAGCCTTTAGCCTTAGGGAGCCCCAGGCCTGGGGCGCCCAGCCCTTATTCTTAGTTAGCCCCAGTCCTGGGGTACCCCAGCCCTTATTCTTAGTTAGCCTCAGGCCTATGGCGCCCCACCCCTTAGGCTTAGGGAGCCTCAGGCCTGGGGCGCCCCAGCCCTAAGGCTTAGGGAGCCCCTGGCATGGGGCACCCCAGCCCTTAGGCTGTGGGAGCCCAAGGCCTGGGGCGCCCCAGCCCTTAAGCTTGGGAGCCCCAGGCCTGGAGCGCCCCAGCCCTTAGGCTTTGGGAGCCCAAGGCCTGGGGCTCCCCAGCCCTTAGGCTTTGGGAGTCCCGGCCTACGGCGCCCCAGCCCTTAGGCTTTGGGAGCACCAGGACTGGGACACCCCAGCCCATAGGTTTTGGGAGCCCCAGGCCCGTGGGCGCGCCAGCCCTTAGGCTTTAGTAGCCCCAGACCTGGGGCGCCCCAACCCTTAGGCTTTGCAACCCCAGGCCTGGGGCCCCCCAGCCTTAAGGCTTAGGGAGCCCAAGGCCTGGGGCGCCCCAGCCCTTAGGCTTAGGGAGCCCCAGGCCTGGGGCGCCCCTGCCCTTAGGCTTTGTGAGCGCCAGGCCTGTGGCGCCGCAGCCTTAGGCTTAGGGAGCCCCAGGCCTGGGGCTCCCCAGCCATTAGGCTTTGGGAGCCCCAGGCAAGGGACGCCCAATCCCATAGGTTTTGGGAGCGCCAGGCCTGGGGCGCCCCCGCCATTAGCCGTAGGGAGCCCCAGGCCTGGTGAGCCCCAACTCTTAGGCTTAGGGAGCCCCAGGCCACGGTCGCCCCAGCCCTTAGGCTTATTGAGCCCCAGAACTGGGGCGCCCCAGCAAGTAAGCTAGGGAGCCCTAGGCCTGGGTCGTCCCAGCCCTTAGGTTTAGAAAGCCCCAGACCTGGGGCGACCCAGCAATTAGGCTTAGGGAGCCCCAGGCCTGGGGTGCCCCAGCCCATAGGATTAGGGATGCCCAGGCCTGGGGTGCCCCAGCCCTTAGGTTTTGGGAACCCCAGTCCTGGGGCGCCCCAGCCCTTAGGCTTAGGGAGCCCCAGGCCTGGGTTGCCCCTGCTCTGCGGCTTAGGTTGCCCCAGGCCAGGGGCGCCCCAGCCCTTACACTTTGGGAGCCCCAGGCCTGGGGCGCCCCAGCCCTTAGGCTTTGGGAGCCCCAGGCCCGGGTGCCCCCGCCCTTAGGCGTAGGGAGCCCCAGGCCTGGTGAGCCCCAGCTCTTAGATTTAGGGAGCACCTGGCCTGGGGCCCTACAGCACTTAGTCTTAGGGAGCCCCATGCCTGGGGCGCCCCAGCACTTAGGCTTAGGAAGCCCCAGGCCTGGCGCGCCTCAGCCCTTAGGCTTTGGGAGCCCCAGGCATGAGGCGCCCCAGCCCTTAGGCTTTCGGAGACCCAGGCCTGGGGCACCCCAGCCCTTAGGATTTGGGAGCCCCAGGCCAGGGCCGCCCCAGCCCTTAGGGATAGGGAGCCCAAGGCCCGTCGCCCCAGCCTTTAGGCTTTGGGAGCCCCAAGCCTGGGGCGCCCCAGCCCTTAGGCTTAGGGCGCCCCAGGACTGAGGCGCCCCGGCCTTTAGGCTTTGGGAGCTCCAGGCCTGGGGCGCCCCAGCACTTAGGCTTAGGGATCCCGAGGCCTCAGGCGCCCCAGCCCTTAGGCTTAGGGAGCCCCAGGCCTGGGGCGCCCAAGCCCTTAAGCTTGGGAGCCCCAGGCCTGGGGCGCCCCGGCCTTTAGGCTTTGGGAGCTCCAGGCCTGGGGCGCCCCAGCACTTAGACTTAGGGATCCCGAGGCCTCAGGCGCCCCAGCCCTTAGGCTTAGGGAGCCCCAGGCCTGGGGCGCCCAAGCCCTTAGGCTTTGGGAGCCCCAGTCCTGGGACACCCCAGCCCTTAGGCTTTGGGAACCCCAGGGCTGTGGCGACCCAGCCCTTAGTCTTTGGGATCTCCTGGCCTGGGCCGCCCCAGCCCTTAAACTTAGGGAGCCCCATCCTGGGGCACCCCAGCCCTTAGGATTAGGGTGCCCCAGGCCTGGGGCGCCGCAGCCCTTAGGCTTAGGGAGCCCCAGACCTGGGGCGCCCCAGACCTGGGTCGCCCCAGCCTTTAGCCATAGGGAGCCCCAGGCCTGGGGCGCCCATCCCTTACGCTTAGTTAGCCCCAGTCCTGGGGTGCCCCAGCCCTTAGGCTTTGGGAGACCCAGGCCTAGGGCGCCCCAGCCCTTAGACTTAGGTAGCCTCAGGCCTGGGGCGCCCCAGCCCTAAGGCTTAGGGAGCCCCTGGCATGGGGCACCCTAGCCCTTAGGCTGTGGGAGCCCCAGGCCTGGGGCGCCACAGCCCTTAGGCTTAGGGAGCCCCAGGCCTAGGGCGCCCCAGCCATTAGGCTTTGGGAGACCCAGGCCAGGGACGCCCAAGCCCATAGGTTTTGGGAGCGCCAGGCCTGAGGCGCCGCCGCCATTAGGCTTAGGGAGCCCCAGGTCTGGGGTGCCCCAGCCCTTAGGCTTTGTGAGCCCCAGGCCTGGGACTCCTCATTCCTTGGGCTTTGGGAGCCCCAGGCCTCGGGCGCCCCAGCCCTTGGGCTTAGAGAGTCCCAGGCCTGGGGTGCCCAGCCCTTAGGCTTCGGGAGCCCCAGGCCTGGGGCGCCCCCGCCCTTACGCTTTGGGAGCCCCAGACTTGGGGCTCCCCTGCGTTAGGCTTAGGGAGCCCCAGGCCAGGTGAGCCCCAGCTCTTTAACTAAGGAAGCCCCTGGCCTGGGGCGCCCCAACACTTAGGCTTAGGGAGCCCCAAGCCTGGGGTGCCCCAGCCCTTAGGCTTAGGGAGCCCCACCCTGGGGCGCCCCAGCCCTTCGGCTTAGGGAGCCCCAGGTCTGGGGTGCCCCAGCCCTTAGGATTTGGGAGCCCGAGGCCGTGGCGCCCAAGCCCTTAGGCTTTGGGAGCCCCAGACCTGGGTTGCTCCAGCCCTTAGGCATTGGGAGCCCAAGGACTGGGGCGCCCCAGCCCTTACGCTTTGGGAGCACCAGGAGTGGGATGCCCCAGCCCATAGGTTTTGGGAGCCCCAGCCCTGGGGCGCCCCAGCCCTTAGGCTTAAGTAGCCCCAGCCCTGGGGCGCCCCAGCCCTTAGGCTTTGGGAGCCCAAGGCCTGGGGCTCCCCAGCCCTTAGTCTTTGGGAGTCCCGGCCTACGGCGCCCCAGCCCTTAGGCTTTGGGAGCACCAGGACTGGGACACCCCAGCCCATAGGTTTTGGGAGCCCCAGGCCCGGGGGCGCACCAGCCCTTAGGCTTAAGTAGCCCCAGACCTGGGGCACCCCAACCCTTAGGCTTTGGAACCCCAGGCCTGGGTCGCCCCAGCCCTTAGGTTTAGAAAACCCCAGACCTGGGGCGACCCAGCAATTAGGCTTAGGGAGCCCCAGGCCTGGGGTGCCCCAGCCCATAGGATTAGGGATGCCCAGGCCTGGGGTGCCCCAGCCCTTAGGTTTTGGGAACCCCAGTCCTGGGGCACCCCAGCCCTTAGGATTTGGGAGCCCCAGGCCAGGGGCGCCCCAGCCCTTAGGCTTAGGGAGCCCCAGGCCCGTCGCCCCAGACTTTAAGCTTTGGGAGCCCCAAGCCTGGGGCGCCCCAGCCCTTAGGCTTAGGGAGCCCCAGGGCTGAGGCGCCCCGGCCTTTAGGCTTTGGGAGCTCCAGGCCTGGGGCGCCCCAGCACTTAGGCTTAGGGATCCCGAGGCCTCAGGCGCCCCAGCCCTTAGGCTTAGGGAGCCCCAAGCCTGGGGTGCCCAAGCTTAGGCTTTGGGAGCACCAGGCCTGGGACGCCCCAGCCCTTAGGCTTTGGGAACCCCAGGGCTGGGGCGACCCAGCCCTTAGTCTTTGGGATCTCCTGGCCTGGGCCGCCCCAGCCCTTAAACTTAGGGAGCCCCATCCTGGGGCGCCCCAGCCCTTAGGATTAGGGTGCCCCAGGCCTGGGGCACCCCAGCCATTAGGCTTTGGGAGACCCAGGCCAGGGACGCCCAAGCCCATAGGTTTTGGGAGCGCCAGTCCTGAGGCGCCGCCGCCATTAGGCTTAGGGAGCCCCAGGTCTGGGGCGCCCCAGCCCTTAGGCTTTGTGAGCCCCAGGCCTGGGACTCCTCATTCCTTGGGCTTTGGGAGCCCCAGGCCTCGGGCGCTCCAGCCCTTGGGCTTAGAGAGTCCCAGGCCTGGGGTGCCCAGCCCTTAGGCTTCGGGAGCCCCAGGCCTGGGGCGCCCCCGCCCTTACGCTTTGGGAGCCCCAGATTTGGGGCTCCCCTGCCCTTAGGCTTAGGGAGCCCCAGGCCAGGTGAGCCCCAGCTCTTTAACTAAGGGAGTCCCTGGCCAGGGGCGCCCCAACACTTAGGCATAGGGAGCCCCACCCTGGGGCGCCCCAGCCCTTCGGCTTAGGGAGCCCCAGGCCTGGGGTGCCCCAGCCCTTAGGATTTGGGAGCCCGAGGCCGTGGCGCCCAAGCCCTTAGGCTTTGGGAGCCCCAGACCTGGGTTGCTCCAGCCCTTAGGCATTGGGAGCCCAAGGACTGGGGCGCCCCAGCCCTTACGCTTTGGGAGCACCAGGAGTGGGATGCCCCAGCCCATAGGTTTTGGGAGCCCCAGCCCTAGGGCGCCCCAGCCCTTAGGCTTAAGTAGTCCCAGCCCTGGGGCGCCCCAGCCCTTAGGCTTTGGAACCCCAGGCCTGGGGCGCCCCAGCCTTAAGGCTTAGGGAGCCCCAGGCCTGGGGCGCACCAGCCCTTAGGATTTGGGAGCCCCAGGCCTGCGATGCCACAACCCTTAAGCTTTTGGAGCCCCAGGCATGGGCGCCCAATCCCTTAGTTTTAGGGAGCCCCAGGCCTGGGGCGGCCCAGCCATTAGGCTTTGGGAGCCCCAGGCCAGGGACACCAAGCCCATAGGTTTTGGGAGCGCCAGGCCTGGGGCGCCCCCGCCATTAGGCGTAGGGAGCCCCAAGCCTGGTCAGCCCCAGCTCTTAGACTTAGGGAGCCCCAGGCCAGGGTCGCCCCAGCCCTTAGGCTTATTGAGCCGCAGACCTGGGGCGCCCCAGCAATTAGGCTTAGGGAGCCCCAGGCCTGGGTTGCCCCAGCCATTAGGCTTAGAAAGCCCCAGACTGGGGCGCCCCAGCAATTAGGCTTAGGGTGCCCCAGGTCTGGGGCGCCCCAGCCCTTAGGCTTTGGGAACCCCAGTCTTGGGGCGCCCCAGCTCTTAGGCTTGGGGAACCCCAGGCCTGTGGCGCTCCAGCCCTTAGACTTAGGGAGCCCCAGGCCAGGGTCGCCCCAGCCCTTAGACTTTGGGAGCCCCAGGCCTGGTGCGCCTCAGCCCTTAGGCTTTGGGAGCCCAAGGCATGGGACGCCCCAGCCCATAGGTTTTGGGAGCCCCAGGCCTGTGGTGCCCCAGCCCTTAGGCTTTGGAACCCCAGGCATGGGGCGCCCCAGCCCTTAAGCTTTGGGAGCCCCAGGCCTGGGGCGCCCCAGCCCTTAAGTTTAGGGAGCCCCAGGCCTGGGACGCCCCAGCCCTTAGCCTTGGGGAGCCCCAGGCCTGGGGCGCCCCAGCCCTTAGGCTTTGGGAGCCCCAGACCTGGGGCGCCCCAGCCCTTAGGCTTTGGGAGCGCCAGGCCTGTGGCGCCCCACCCCTTAGGATTTGGGAGCCCCAGGCCTGGGGGGCCCCAGCCCTTGGGCTTAGAGAGCCCCAGGCCTGGGGCGCCCCAGCCCTTGAGCTTAGAGAACCCCAGGCTTGGGACGCGCCAGCCCTTCGGCTTAGGGAGCTCCAAGCCTGGGGTGCCCCCACACTTAGGCTTAGGGAGCCCCAGGCCTGAGGCGCCCCATTCCTTAGGCTTTGGGAGCCCCAGGCTTGGGGCGCCCCAGCCCTTAGGCTTTGGGAGCCCCAGGTTTGGGGTGCCCCAGCCCTTAGGCTTTGGGAGCCCCAGGCCGGGGGGGCCCCAGCCGTTAGGCTTAGGGAGCGCCAGGCCAGGGTCGCCCCTGCCCTTAGGCTTAGAGAGCCCCAGACCTGGGGCCCCCCAGCAATTAGACTTAGGGAGCCCAAGGCCTGGGGCATCCCAGCCCTCAGTATTTGGTATGGCCAGACCTGGGGCGCCCCAGCCATTAGTCTTAGGGAGCCCCAGGCCTGGGTCGCCCCAGCCCTTAGGCTTGGGGAGCCCCAGGCCTGGGGCGCCCCAGCCCTTAGGCTTGATAGCTCCAGGTCTGGGGCGCCCCAGCCCTTAGTCTTAGTTAGCCCCAGGCGTGGGGTACCCCAGCCCTTAGGCTTTGCGAGCCCCAGGTCTGGGGCGCCCCAGCCCTAAGGCTTAGGGAGCCCCAGGCCTGGGGCGCCCCAGCCATTAGTCTTAGGGAGCCCCAGACCTGGGGCGCCCCAGCCTTTAGCCTTAGGGAGCCCCAGGCCTGGGGCGCCCAGCCCTTATTCTTAGTTAGCCCCAGTCCTGGGGTACCCCAGCCCTTATTCTTAGTTAGCCTCAGGCCTATGGCGCCCCACCCCTTAGGCTTAGGGAGCCTCAGGCCTGGGGCGCCCCAGCCCTAAGGCTTAGGGAGCCCCTGGCATGGGGCACCCCAGCCCTTAGGCTGTGGGAGCCGAAAGCCTGGGGCGCCCCAGCCCTTAAGCTTGGGAGCCCCAGGCCTGGGGCGCCCCAGCCCTTAGGCTTTGGGAGCCCAAGGCCTGGGGCTCCCCAGCCCTTAGGCTTAGGGAGCCCCAGGCCTGGGGCTCCCCAGCCATTAGGCTTTGGGAGCCCCAGGCAAGGGACGCCCAAGCCCATAGGTTTTGGGAGCGCCAGGCCTGGGGCGCCCCCGCCATTAGCCGTAGGGAGCCCCAGGCCTGGTGAGCCCCAACTCTTAGGCTTAGGGAGCCCCAGGCCACGGTCGCCCCAGCCCTTAGGCTTATTGAGCCCCAGACCTGGGGCGCCCCAGCAAGTAAGCTAGGGAGCCCTAGGCCTGGGTCGCCCCAGCCCTTAGGTTTAGAAAGCCCCAGACCTGGGACTACCCAGCAATTAGGCTTAGGGAGCCCCAGGCCTGGGGTGCCCCAGCCCATAGGATTAGGGATGCCCAGGCCTGGGGTGCCCCAGCCCTTAGGTTTTGGGAACCCCAGTCCTGGGGCGCCCCAGCCCTTAGGCTTAGGGAGCCCCAGGCCTGGGTCGCCCCTGCTCTGGGGCTTAGGTTGCCCCAGGCCAGGGGCGCCCCAGCCCTTACACTTTGGGAGCCCCAGGCCTGGGGCGCCCCAGCCCTTAGGCTTTGGGAGCCCCAGGCCCGGGTGCCCCCGCCCTTAGGCGTAGGGAGCCCCAGGCCTGGTGAGCCCCAGCTCTTAGATTTAGGGAGCACCTGGCCTGGGGCCCTACAGCACTTAGTCTTAGGCAGCCCCATGCCTGGGGCGCCCCAGCACTTAGGCTTAGGAAGCCCCAGGCCTGGCGCGACTCAGCCCTTAGGCTTTGGGAGCCCCAGGCATGAGGCGCCTCAGCCCTTAGGCTTTCGGAGACCCAGGCCTGGGGCACCCCAGCCCTTAGGATTTGGGAGCCCCAGGCCAGGGGCGCCCCAGCCCTTAGGCTTAGGGAGCCCAAGGCCCGTCGCCCCAGCCTTTAGGCTTTGGGAGCCCCAAGCCTGGGGCGCCCCAGCCCTTAGGCTTAGGGAGCCCCAGGACTGAGGCGCCCCGGCCCTTAGGCTTTGGGAGCCCCAGTCCTGGGACACCCCAGCCCTTAGGCTTTGGGAACCCCAGGGCTGTGGCGACCCAGCCCTTAGTCTTTGGGATCTCCTGGCCTGGGCCGCCCCAGCCCTTAAACTTAGGGAGCCCCATCCTGGGGCGCCCCAGCCCTTAGGATTAGGGTGCCCCAGGCCTGGGGCGCCGCAGCCCTTAGGCTTAGGGAGCTCCAGACCTGGGGCGCCCCAGACCTGGGTCGCCCCAGCCTTTAGCCATAGGGAGCCCCAGGCCTGGGGCGCCCATCCCTTAGGCTTAGTTAGCCCCAGTCCTGGGGTGCCCCAGCCCTTAGGCTTTGGGAGACCCAGGCCTAGGGCGCCCCAGCCCTTAGACTTAGGTAGCCTCAGGCCTGGGGCGCCCCAGCCCTAAGGCTTAGGGAGCCCCTGGCATGGGGCACCCCAGCCCTTAGGCTGTGGGAGCCCCAGGCCTGGGGCGCCACAGCCCTTAGGCTTAGGGAGCCCCAGGCCTAGGGCGCCCCAGCCATTAGGCTTTGGGAGACCCAGGCCAGGGACGCCCAAGCCCATAGGTTTTGGGAGCGCCAGGCCTGAGGCGCCGCCGCCATTAGGCTTAGGGAGCCCCAGGTCTGGGGCGCCCCAGCCCTTAGGCTTTGTGAGCCCCAGGCCTGGGACTCCTCATTCCTTGGGCTTTGGGAGCCCCAGGCCTCGGGCGCCCCAGCCCTTGGGCTTAGAGAGTCCCAGGCCTGGGGTGCCCAGCCCTTAGGCTTCGGGAGCCCCAGGCCTGGGGCGCCCCCGCCCTTACGCTTTGGGAGCCCCAGACATGGGGCTCCCCTGCCCTTAGGCTTAGGGAGCCCCAGGCCAGGTGAGCCCCAGCTCTTTAACTAAGGAAGCCCCTGGCCTGGGGCGCCCCAACACTTAGGCTTAGGGAGCCCCAGGCCTGGGGTGCCCCAGCCCTTAGGCTTAGGGAGCCCCACCCTGGGGCGCCCCAGCCCTTCGGCTTAGGGAGCCCCAGGTCTGGGGTGCCCCAGCCCTTAGGATTTGGGAGCCCGAGGCCGTGGCGCCCAAGCCCTTAGGCTTTGGGAGACCCAGACCTGGGTTGCTCCAGCCCTTAGGCATTGGGAGCCCAAGGACTGGGGCGCCCCAGCCCTTACGCTTTGGGAGCACCAGGAGTGGGATGCCCCAGCCCATAGGTTTTGGGAGCCCCAGCCCTGGGGCGCCCCAGCCCTTAGGCTTAAGTAGCCCCAGCCCTGGGGCGCCCCAGCCCTTAGGCTTTGGGAGCCCAAGGCCTGGGGCTCCCCAGCCCTTAGTCTTTGGGAGTCCCGGCCTACGGCGCCCCAGCCCTTAGGCTTTGGGAGCACCAGGACTGGGACACCCCAGCCCATAGGTTTTGGGAGCCCCAGGCCCGGGGGCGCACCAGCCCTTAGGCTTAAGTAGCCCCAGACCTGGGGCACCCCAACCCTTAGGCTTTGGAACCCCAGGCCTGGGGCCCCCCAGCCTTAAGGCTTAGGGAGCCCCAGGCCTGGGGCGCCCCAGCCCTTAGGCTTAGGGAGCCCCAGGCCTGGGGCGCCCCAGCCCTTAGGCTTTGGGAGCGCCAGGCCTGTGGCGCCGCAGCCCTTAGGATTTAGGAGCCCCAGGCCTGCGGCGCCCCAACCCTTAAGCTTTTGGAGCCCCAGGCCTGGGGCTCCCCAGCCCTTAGGCTTAGGGAGCCCCAGGCCTGGGGCTCCCCAGCCATTAGGCTTTGGGAGCCCCAGGCAAGGGACGCCCAAGCCCATAGGTTTTGGGAGCGCCAGGCCTGGGCGCCCCCGCCATTAGCCGTAGGGAGCCCCAGGCCTGGTGAGCCCCAACTCTTAGGCTTAGGGAGCCCCAGGCCAGGGTCGCCCCAGCCCTTAGGCTTATTGAGCCCCAGACCTGGGGCGTCCCAGCAAGTAAGCTAGGGAGCCCTGGCCTAGGTGGCCCCAGCCCTTAGGTTTAGAAAGCCCCAGACCTGGGGCGACCCAGCAATTAGGCTTAGGGAGCCCCAGGCCTGGGGTGCCCCAGCCCATAGGATTAGGGATGCCCAGGCCTGGGGTGCCCCAGCCCTTAGGTTTTGGGAACCCCAGTCCTGGGGCACCCCAGCCCTTAGGATTTGGGAGCCCCAGGCCAGGGGCGCCCCAGCCCTTAGGCTTAGGGAGCCCCAGGCCCGTCGCCCCAGACTTTAAGCTTTGGGAGCCCCAAGCCTGGGGCGCCCCAGCCCTTAGGCTTAGGGAGCCCCAGGGCTGAGGCGCCCCGGCCTTTAGGCTTTGGGAGCTCCAGGCCTGGGGCGCCCCAGCACTTAGGCTTAGGGATCCCGAGGCCTCAGGCGCCCCAGCCCTTAGGCTTAGGGAGCCCCAAGCCTGGGGTGCCCAAGCTCTTAGGCTTTGGGAGCACCAGGCCTGGGACGCCCCAGCCCTTAGGCTTTGGGAACCCCAGGGCTGGGGCGACCCAGCCCTTAGTCTTTGGGATCTCCTGGCCTGGGCCGCCCCAGCCCTTAAACTTAGGGAGCCCCATCCTGGGGCGCCCCAGCCCTTAGGATTAGGGTGCCCCAGGCCTGGGGCACCCCAGCCATTAGGCTTTGGGAGACCCAGGCCAGGGACGCCCAAGCCCATAGGTTTTGGGAGCGCCAGTCCTGAGGCGCCGCCGCCATTAGGCTTAGGGAGCCCCAGGTCTGGGGCGCCCCAGCCCTTAGGCTTTGTGAGCCCCAGGCCTGGGACTCCTCATTCCTTGGGCTTTGGGAGCCCCAGGCCTCGGGCGCTCCAGCCCTTGGGCTTAGAGAGTCCCAGGCCTGGGGTGCCCAGCCCTTAGGCTTCGGGAGCCCCAGGCCTGGGGCGCCCCCGCCCTTACACTTTGGGAGCCCCAGACTTGGGGCTCCCCTGCCCTTAGGCTTAGGGAGCCCCAGGCCAGGTGAGCCCCAGCTCTTTAACTAAGGGAGTCCCTGGCCTGGGGCGCCCCAACACTTAGGCTTAGGGAGCCCCACCCTGGGGCGCCCCAGCCCTTCGGCTTAGGGAGCCCCAGGCCTGGGGTGCCCCAGCCCTTAGGATTTGGGAGCCCGAGGCCGTGGCGCCCAAGCCCTTAGGCTTTGGGAGCCCCAGACCTGGGTTGCTCCAGCCCTTAGGCATTGGGAGCCCAAGGACTGGGGCGCCCCAGCCCTTACGCTTTGGGAGCACCAGGAGTGGGATGCCCCAGCCCATAGGTTTTGGGAGCCCCAGCCCTAGGGCGCCCCAGCCCTTAGGCTTAAGTAGTCCCAGCCCTGGGGCGCCCCAGCCCTTAGGCTTTGGAACCCCAGGCCTGGGGCGCCCCAGCCTTAAGGCTTAGGGAGCCCCAGGCCTGGGGCGCCCCAGCCCTTAGGCTTTGGGAGCGCCAGGCCTGTGGCGCACCAGCCCTTAGGATTTGGGAGCCCCAGGCCTGCGATGCCACAACCCTTAAGCTTTTGGAGCCCCAGGGATGGGCGCCCAAGCCCTTAGTTTTAGGGAGCCCCAGGCCTGGGGCGGCCCAGCCATTAGGCTTTGGGAGCCCCAGGCCAGGGACACCAAGCCCATAGGTTTTGGGAGCGCCAGGCCTGGGGCACCCCCGCCATTAGGCGTAGGGAGCCCCAAGCCTGGTCAGCCCCAGCTCTTAGACTTAGGGAGCCCCAGGCCAGGGTCGCCCCAGCCCTTAGGCTTATTGAGCCACAGACCTGGGGCGCCCCAGCAATTAGGCTTAGGGAGCCCCAGGCCTGGGTTGCCCCAGCCATTAGGCTTAGAAAGCCCCAGACCTGGGGCGCCCCAGCAATTAGGCTTAGGGTGCCCCAGGTCTGGGGCGCCCCAGCCCTTAGGCTTTGGGAACCCCAGTCTTGGGGCGCCCCAGCTCTTAGGCTTGGGGAACCCCAGGCCTGTGGCGCTCCAGCCCTTAGACTTAGGGAGCCCCAGGCCAGGGTCGCCCCAGCCCTTAGACTTTGGGAGCCCCAGGCCTGGTGCGCCTCAGCCTTTAGGCTTTGGGAGCCCAAGGCATGGGACGCCCCAGCCCATAGGTTTTGGGAGCCCCAGGCCTGTGGTGCCCCAGCCCTTAGGCTTTGGAACCCCAGGCATGGGGCGCCCCAGCCCTTAAGCTTTGGGAGCCCCAGGCCTGGGGCGCCCCAGCCCTTAAGTTTAGGGAGCCCCAGGCCTGGGACGCCCCAGCCCTTAGCCTTGGGGAGCCCCAGGCCTGGGGCGCCCCAGCCCTTAGGCTTTGGGAGCCCCAGACCTGGGGCGCCCCAGCCCTTAGGCTTTGGGAGCGCCAGGCCTGTGGCGCCCCACCCCTTAGGATTTGAGAGCCCCAGGCCTGGGGCGCCCCAGCCCTTGGGCTTAGAGAGCCCCAGGCCTGGGGCGCCCCAGCCCTTGAGCTTAGAGAACCCCAGGCTTGGGACGCGCCAGCCCTTCGGCTTAAGGAGCTCCAAGCCTGGGGTGCCCCCACACTTAGGCTTAGGGAGCCCCAGGCCTGAGGCGCCCCATTCCTTAGGCTTTGGGAGCCCCAGGCTTGGGGCGCCCCAGCCCTTAGGCTTTGGGAGCCCCAGGTTTGGGGTGCCCCAGCCCTTAGTCTTAGTTAGCCCCAGGCCTGGGGTACCCCAGCCCTTAGGCTTTGAGAGCCCCAGGTCTGGGGCGCCCCAGCCCTAAGGCTTAGGGAGCCCCAGGCTTGGGGCCCCCCAGCAATTAGGCTTAGGGAGCCCAAGGCCTGGGGCATCCCAGCCCTCAGTATTTGGTATGGCCAGACCTGGGGCGCCCCAGCCATTAGTCTTAGGGAGCCCCAGGCCTGGGGTACCCCAGCCCTTAGGCTTTGCGAGCCCCAGGTCTGGGGCGCCCCAGCCCTAAGGCTTAGGGAGCCCCAGGCTTGGGTCGCCCCAGCCCTTAGGCTTAAGTAGCCCCAGCCCTGGGGCGCCCCAGCCCTTAGGCTTTGGGAGCCCAAGGCCTGGGGCTCCCCAGCCCTTAGTCTTTGGGAGTCCCGGCCTACGGCGCCCCAGCCCTTAGGCTTTGGGAGCACCAGGACTGGGACACCCCAGCCCATAGGTTTTGGGAGCCCCAGGCCCGGGGGCGCACCAGCCCTTAGGCTTAAGTAGCCCCAGACCTGGGGCACCCCAACCCTTAGGCTTTGGAACCCCAGGCCTGGGGCCCCCCAGCCTTAAGGCTTAGGGAGCCCCAGGCCTGGGGCGCCCCAGCCCTTAGGCTTAGGGAGCCCCAGGCCTGGGGCGCCCCAGCCCTTAGGCTTTGGGAGCGCCAGGCCTGTGGCGCCGCAGCCCTTAGGATTTAGGAGCCCCAGGCCTGCGGCGCCCCAACCCTTAAGCTTTTGGAGCCCCAGGCCTGGGGCTCCCCAGCCCTTAGGCTTAGGGAGCCCCAGGCCTGGGGCTCCCCAGCCATTAGGCTTTGGGAGCCCCAGGCAAGGGACGCCCAAGCCCATAGGTTTTGGGAGCGCCAGGCCTGGGCGCCCCCGCCATTAGCCGTAGGGAGCCCCAGGCCTGGTGAGCCCCAACTCTTAGGCTTAGGGAGCCCCAGGCCAGGGTCGCCCCAGCCCTTAGGCTTATTGAGCCCCAGACCTGGGGCGTCCCAGCAAGTAAGCTAGGGAGCCCTGGCCTAGGTGGCCCCAGCCCTTAGGTTTAGAAAGCCCCAGACCTGGGGCGACCCAGCAATTAGGCTTAGGGAGCCCCAGGCCTGGGGTGCCCCAGCCCATAGGATTAGGGATGCCCAGGCCTGGGGTGCCCCAGCCCTTAGGTTTTGGGAACCCCAGTCCTGGGGCACCCCAGCCCTTAGGATTTGGGAGCCCCAGGCCAGGGGCGCCCCAGCCCTTAGGCTTAGGGAGCCCCAGGCCCGTCGCCCCAGACTTTAAGCTTTGGGAGCCCCAAGCCTGGGGCGCCCCAGCCCTTAGGCTTAGGGAGCCCCAGGGCTGAGGCGCCCCGGCCTTTAGGCTTTGGGAGCTCCAGGCCTGGGGCGCCCCAGCACTTAGGCTTAGGGATCCCGAGGCCTCAGGCGCCCCAGCCCTTAGGCTTAGGGAGCCCCAAGCCTGGGGTGCCCAAGCTCTTAGGTTTTGGGAGCACCAGGCCTGGGACGCCCCAGCCCTTAGGCTTTGGGAACCCCAGGGCTGGGGCGACCCAGCCCTTAGTCTTTGGGATCTCCTGGGCTGGGCCGCCCCAGCCCTTAAACTTAGGGAGCCCCATCCTGGGGCGCCCCAGCCCTTAGGATTAGGGTGCCCCAGGCCTGGGGCACCCCAGCCATTAGGCTTTGGGAGACCCAGGCCAGGGACGCCCAAGCCCATAGGTTTTGGGAGCGCCAGTCCTGAGGCGCCGCCGCCATTAGGCTTAGGGAGCCCCAGGTCTGGGGCGCCCCAGCCCTTAGGCTTTGTGAGCCCCAGGCCTGGGACTCCTCATTCCTTGGGCTTTGGGAGCCCCAGGCCTCGGGCGCTCCAGCCCTTGGGCTTAGAGAGTCCCAGGCCTGGGGTGCCCAGCCCTTAGGCTTCGGGAGCCCCAGGCCTGGGGCGCCCCCGCCCTTACACTTTGGGAGCCCCAGACTTGGGGCTCCCCTGCCCTTAGGCTTAGGGAGCCCCAGGCCAGGTGAGCCCCAGCTCTTTAACTAAGGGAGTCCCTGGCCTGGGGCGCCCCAACACTTAGGCTTAGGGAGCCCCACCCTGGGGCGCCCCAGCCCTTCGGCTTAGGGAGCCCCAGGCCTGGGGTGCCCCAGCCCTTAGGATTTGGGAGCCCGAGGCCGTGGCGCCCAAGCCCTTAGGCTTTGGGAGCCCCAGACCTGGGTTGCTCCAGCCCTTAGGCATTGGGAGCCCAAGGACTGGGGCGCCCCAGCCCTTACGCTTTGGGAGCACCAGGAGTGGGATGCCCCAGCCCATAGGTTTTGGGAGCCCCAGCCCTAGGGCGCCCCAGCCCTTAGGCTTAAGTAGTCCCAGCCCTGGGGCGCCCCAGCCCTTAGGCTTTGGAACCCCAGGCCTGGGGCGCCCCAGCCTTAAGGCTTAGGGAGCCCCAGGCCTGGGGCGCCCCAGCCCTTAGGCTTTGGGAGCGCCAGGCCTGTGGCGCACCAGCCCTTAGGATTTGGGAGCCCCAGGCCTGCGATGCCACAACCCTTAAGCTTTTGGAGCCCCAGGGATGGGCGCCCAAGCCCTTAGTTTTAGGGAGCCCCAGGCCTGGGGCGGCCCAGCCATTAGGCTTTGGGAGCCCCAGGCCAGGGACACCAAGCCCATAGGTTTTGGGAGCGCCAGGCCTGGGGCGCCCCCGCCATTAGGCGTAGGGAGCCCCAAGCCTGGTCAGCCCCAGCTCTTAGACTTAGGGAGCCCCAGGCCAGGGTCGCCCCAGCCCTTAGGCTTATTGAGCCGCAGACCTGGGGCGCCCCAGCAATTAGGCTTAGGGAGCCCCAGGCCTGGGTTGCCCCAGCCATTAGGCTTAGAAAGCCCCAGACCTGGGGCGCCCCAGCAATTAGGCTTAGGGTGCCCCAGGTCTGGGGCGCCCCAGCCCTTAGGCTTTGGGAACCCCAGTCTTGGGGCGCCCCAGCTCTTAGGCTTGGGGAACCCCAGGCCTGTGGCGCTCCAGCCCTTAGACTTAGGGAGCCCCAGGCCAGGGTCGCCCCAGCCATTAGACTTTGGGAGCCCCAGGCCTGGTGCGCCTCAGCCCTTAGGCTTTGGGAGCCCAAGGCATGGGACGCCCCAGCCCATAGGTTTTGGGAGCCCCAGGCCTGTGGTGCCCCAGCCCTTAGGCTTTGGAACCCCAGGCATGGGGCGCCCCAGCCCTTAAGCTTTGGGAGCCCCAGGCCTGGGGCGCCCCAGCCCTTAAGTTTAGGGAGCCCCAGGCCTGGGACGCCCCAGCCCTTAGCCTTGGGGAGCCCCAGGCCTGGGGCGCCCCAGCCCTTAGGCTTTGGGAGCCCCAGACCTGGGGCGCCCCAGCCCTTAGGCTTTGGGAGCGCCAGGCCTGTGGCGCCCCACCCCTTAGGATTTGGGAGCCCCAGGCCTGGGGCGCCCCAGCCCTTGGGCTTAGAGAGCCCCAGGCCTGGGGCGCCCCAGCCCTTGAGCTTAGAGAACCCCAGGCTTGGGACGCGCCAGCCCTTCGGCTTAAGGAGCTCCAAGCCTGGGGTGCCCCCACACTTAGGCTTAGGGAGCCCCAGGCCTGAGGCGCCCCATTCCTTAGGCTTTGGGAGCCCCAGGCTTGGGGCGCCCCAGCCCTTAGGCTTTGGGAGCCCCAGGTTTGGGGTGCCCCAGCCCTTAGTCTTAGTTAGCCCCAGGCCTGGGGTACCCCAGCCCTTAGGCTTTGAGAGCCGCAGGTCTGGGGCGCCCCAGCCCTAAGGCTTAGGGAGCCCCAGGCTTGGGGCCCCCCAGCAATTAGGCTTAGGGAGCCCAAGGCCTGGGGCATCCCAGCCCTCAGTATTTGGTATGGCCAGACCTGGGGCGCCCCAGCCATTAGTCTTAGGGAGCCCCAGGCCTGGGTCGCCCCAGCCCTTAGGCTTGATAGCTCCAGGTCTGGGGCGACCCAGCCCTTAGTCTTAGTTAGCCCCAGGCCTGGGGTACCCCAGCCCTTAGGCTTTGCGAGCCCCAGGTCTGGGGCGCCCCAGCCCTAAGGCTTAGGGAGCCCCAGGCTTGGGTCGCCCTAGCCCTTAGATGTTGGGAGCCCGAGGCCAGGTCGCCCCAGCCCTTAGTCTTTGGGAGCCCCAGACCTGGTGCGCCCCAGACATTAGGATTTGGGAGCCCCAGGCCTGGGGCTCCTCAGCCAATAGGCTTTGGGAGGCCCAGGCCTGGGACGCCCCTGCTCATAGGTTTTGGGGGTCCCAGGCCTGCGGCGCCCCAACCCTTAGGCTTTGGAACCCCAGGCATGGGGCGCCCCAGCCCTTAGGCTTTGGGAGGCCCCGGCCTGGTGCACCCAGTCCTTAGACTTAGGGAGAACCAGGCTTGGGACACCCCAGCCCTTATGCTTAGGGAGCCCCAGTCCTGGGACGACCCAGCCCTTAAGCTTAGGGAGCCCCAGACCTGGGGCGCCCCAGCCCTTAGGATTAGGGAGCCCGAGGCCTAGGGCGTCCCAGCCCTTAGGCTTAGGGAGTCCCAGGCCTGGGTCGCGCCAGCCCTTAGGCTTAGGGTGCCCCAGGCCTGGGACGCCTCAGCCCTTGGGCTTTGGGAGCCCCAGGCCTGGGGCACCCCAGCCCTTAGGCTTAGGGAGCCCCAGGCCTGGGGCGCCATAGCCCGCAGGCTTTGGGAGCCGCAGGCCTGGTGAGCCCCAGCAATTAGGCTTAGGGAGCACTAGGCCTGGGTGGCCCCTGCCCTTACGCTTAGAGAGCCCCAGACATGCGCTGCCCCAGCAATTAGGCTTAGGGACTCCCAGGCCTGGGGCGCCCCAGCCCTTAGGCTTAGGGAGCCCCAGGCCTGGGGCGCCCCAGCCCTTACGCTTTGGGAGCCCGAGGCCTGGGGCGCCGCAGCCCTTAGGCTTAGGGAGCCCCAGACCTGGGGCGCCGCAGCCCTTAGGCTTAGGGAGCCCCAGACCTGGGACGCCCCAGCCTTTAGCCTTAGGGAGCCCCAGGCCTGGGGCGCCCAGCCCTTATTCTTAGTTAGCCCCAGTCCTGGGGTACCCCAGCCCTTATTCTTAGTTAGCCTCAGGCCTATGGCGCCCCACCCCTTAGGCTTAGGGAGCCTCAGGCCTGGGGCGCCCCAGCCCTAAGGCTTAGGGAGCCCCTGGCATGGGGCACCCCAGCCCTTAGGCTGTGGGAGCCCAAAGCCTGGGGCGCCCCAGCCCTTAAGCTTGGGAGCCCCAGGCCTGGGGCGCCCCAGCCCTTAGGCTTTGGGAGCCCAAGGCCTGGGGCTCCCCAGCCCTTAGGATTTGGGAGTCCCGGCCTACGGCGCCCCAGCCCTTAGGCTTTGGGAGCACCAGGACTGGGACACCCCAGCCCATAGGTTTTGGGAGCCCCAGGCCCGGGGGCGCGCCAGCCCTTAGGCTTTAGTAGCCCCAGACCTGGGGCGCCCCAACCCTTAGGCTTTGCAACCCCAGGCCTGGGGCCCCCCAGCCTTAAGGCTTAGGGAGCCCCAGGCCTGGGGTGCCCCAGCCCTTAGGCTTAGGGAGCCCCAGGCCTGGGGCGCCCCAGCCCTTAGGCTTTGTGAGCGCCAGGCCTGTGGCGCCGCAGCCCTTAGGATTTAGGAGCCCCAAGCCTGCGGCGCCCCAACCCTTATGCTTTTGGAGCCCCAGGCCTGGGGCTCCCCAGCCCTTAGGCTTTGGGAGCCCCAGGCTTGGGGCGCCCCAGCCCTTAGGCTTTGGGAGCCCCAGGTTTGGGGTGCCCCAGCCCTTAGGCTTTGGGAGCCCCAGGCCGGGGGGGCCCCAGCCGTTAGGCTTAGGGGGCGCCAGGCCAGGGTCGCCCCTGCCCTTAGGCTTAGAGAGCCCCAGACCTGGGGCCCCCCAGCAATTAGACTTAGGGAGCCCAAGGCCTGGGGCATCCCAGCCCTCAGTATTTGGTATGGCCAGACCTGGGGCGCCCCAGCCATTAGTCTTAGGGAGCCCCAGGCCTGGGTCGCCCCAGCCCTTAGGCTTGGGGAGCCCCAGGCCTGGGGCGCCCCAGCCCTTAGGCTTGATAGCTCCAGGTCTGGGGCGCCCCAGCCCTTAGTCTTAGTTAGCCCCAGGCGTGGGGTACCCCAGCCCTTAGGCTTTGCGAGCCCCAGGTCTGGGGCGCCCCAGCCCTAAGGCTTAGGGAGCCCCACGCCTGGGGCGCCCCAGCCATTAGTCTTAGGGAGCCCCGACCTGGGGCGCCCCAGCCTTTAGCCTTAGGGAGCCCCAGGCCTGGGGCGCCCAGCCCTTATTCTTAGTTAGCCCCAGTCCTGGGGTACCCCAGCCCTTATTCTTAGTTAGCCTCAGGCCTATGGCGCCCCACCCCTTAGGCTTAGGGAGCCTCAGGCCTGGGGCGCCCCAGCCCTAAGGCTTAGGGAGCCCCTGGCATGGGGCACCCCAGCCCTTAGGCTGTGGGAGCCGAAAGCCTGGGGTGCCCCAGCCCTTAAGCTTGGGAGCCCCAGGCCTGGGGCGCCCCAGCCCTTAGGCTTTGGGAGCCCAAGGCCTGGGGCTCCCCAGCCCTTAGGCTTAGGGAGCCCCAGGCCTGGGGCTCCCCAGCCATTAGGCTTTGGGAGCCCCAGGCAAGGGACGCCCAAGCCCATAGGTTTTGGGAGCGCCAGGCCTGGGGCGCCCCCGCCATTAGCCGTAGGGAGCCCCAGGCCTGGTGAGCCCCAACTCTTAGGCTTAGGGAGCCCCAGGCCACGGTCGCCCCAGCCCTTAGGCTTATTGAGCCCCAGACCTGGGGCGCCCCAGCAAGTAAGCTAGGGAGCCCTAGGCCTGGGTCGCCCCAGCCCTTAGGTTTAGAAAGCCCCAGACCTGGGGCGACCCAGCAATTAGGCTTAGGGAGCCCCAGGCCTGGGGTGCCCCAGCCCATAGGATTAGGGATGCCCAGGCCTGGGGTGCCCCAGCCCTTAGGTTTTGGGAACCCCAGTCCTGGGGCGCCCCAGCCCTTAGGCTTAGGGAGCCCCAGGCCTGGGTCGCCCCTGCTCTGGGGCTTAGGTTGCCCCAGGCCAGGGGCGCCCCAGCCCTTACACTTTGGGAGCCCCAGGCCTGGGGCGCCCCAGCCCTTAGGCTTTGGGAGCCCCAGGCCCGGGTGCCCCCGCCCTTAGGCGTAGGGAGCCCCAGGCCTGGTGAGCCCCAGCTCTTAGATTTAGGGAGCACCTGGCCTGGGGCCCTACAGCACTTAGTCTTAGGCAGCCCCATGCCTGGGGCGCCCCAGCACTTAGGCTTAGGAAGCCCCAGGCCTGGCGCGCCTCAGCCCTTAGGCTTTGGGAGCCCCAGGCATGAGGCGCCTCAGCCCTTAGGCTTTCGGAGACCCAGGCCTGGGGCACCCCAGCCCTTAGGATTTGGGAGCCCCAGGCCAGGGGCGCCCCAGCCCTTAGGCTTAGGGAGCCCAAGGCCCGTCGCCCCAGCCTTTAGGCTTTGGGAGCCCCAAGCCTGGGGCGCCCCAGCCCTTAGGCTTAGGGAGCCCCAGGACTGAGGCGCCCCGGCCTTTAGGCTTTGGGAGCTCCAGGCCTGGGGCGCCCCAGCACTTAGGCTTAGGGATCCCGAGGCCTCAGGCGCCCCAGCCCTTAGGCTTAGGGAGCCCCAGGCCTGGGGCGCCCAAGCCCTTAAGCTTGGGAGCCCCAGGCCTGGGGCGCCCCAGCCTTTAGGCTTTGGGAGCTCCAGGCCTGGGGCGCCCCAGCACTTAGACTTAGGGATCCCGAGGCCTCAGGCGCCCCAGCCCTTAGGCTTAGGGAGCCCCAGGCCTGGGGCGCCCAAGCCCTTAGGCTTTGGGAGCCCCAGTCCTGGGACACCCCAGCCCTTAGGCTTTGGGAACCCCAGGGCTGTGGCGACCCAGCCCTTAGTCTTTGGGATCTCCTGGCCTGGGCCGCCCCAGCCCTTAAACTTAGGGAGCCCCATCCTGGGGCGCCCCAGCCCTTAGGATTAGGGTGCCCCAGGCCTGGGGCGCCGCAGCCCTTAGGCTTAGGGAGCCCCAGACCTGGGGCGCCCCAGACCTGGGTCGCCCCAGCCTTTAGCCATAGGGAGCCCCAGGCCTGGGGCGCCCATCCCTTACGCTTAGTTAGCCCCAGTCCTGGGGTGCCCCAGCCCTTAGGCTTTGGGAGACCCAGGCCTAGGGCGCCCCAGCCCTTAGACTTAGGTAGCCTCAGGCCTGGGGCGCCCCAGCCCTAAGGCTTAGGGAGCCCCTGGCATGGGGCACCCCAGCCCTTAGGCTGTGGGAGCCCCAGGCCTGGGGCGCCACAGCCCTTAGGCTTAGGGAGCCCCAGGCCTAGGGCGCCCCAGCCATTAGGCTTTGGGAGACCCAGGCCAGGGACGCCCAAGCCCATAGGTTTTGGGAGCGCCAGGCCTGAGGCGCCGCCGCCATTAGGCTTAGGGAGCCCCAGGTCTGGGGCGCCCCAGCCCTTAGGCTTTGTGAGCCCCAGGCCTGGGACTCCTCATTCCTTGGGCTTTGGGAGCCCCAGGCCTCGGGCGCCCCAGCCCTTGGGCTTAGAGAGTCCCAGGCCTGGGGTGCCCAGCCCTTAGGCTTCGGGAGCCCCAGGCCTGGGGCGCCCCCGCCCTTACGCTTTGGGAGCCCCAGACTTGGGGCTCCCCTGCCCTTAGGCTTAGGGAGCCCCAGGCCAGGTGAGCCCCAGCTCTTTAACTAAGGAAGCCCCTGGCCTGGGGCGCCCCAACACTTAGGCTTAGGGAGCCCCAGGCCTGGGGTGCCCCAGCCCTTAGGCTTAGGGAGACCCACCCTGGGGCGCCCCAGCCCTTCGGCTTAGGGAGCCCCAGGTCTGGGGTGCCCCAGCCCTTAGGATTTGGGAGCCCGAGGCCGTGGCGCCCAAGCCCTTGGGCTTTGGGAGACCCAGACCTGGGTTGCTCCAGCCCTTAGGCATTGGGAGCCCAAGGACTGGGGCGCCCCAGCCCTTACGCTTTGGGAGCACCAGGAGTGGGATGCCCCAGCCCATAGGTTTTGGGAGCCCCAGCCCTGGGGCGCCCCAGCCCTTAGGCTTAAGTAGCCCCAGCCCTGGGGCGCCCCAGCCCTTAGGCTTTGGGAGCCCAAGGCCTGGGGCTCCCCAGCCCTTAGTCTTTGGGAGTCCCGGCCTACGGCGCCCCAGCCTTTAGGCTTTGGGAGCACCAGGACTGGGACACCCCAGCCCATAGGTTTTGGGAGCCCCAGGCCCGGGGGCGCACCAGCCCTTAGGCTTAAGTAGCCCCAGACCTGGGGCACCCCAACCCTTAGGCTTTGGAACCCCAGGCCTGGGCCCCCCCAGCCTTAAGGCTTAGGGAGCCCCAGGCCTGGGGCGCCCCAGCCCTTAGGCTTTGGGAGCGCCAGGCCTGTGGCGCCGCAGCCCTTAGGATTTAGGAGCCCCAGGCCTGCGGCGCCCCAACCCTTAAGCTTTTGGAGCCCCAGGCCTGGGGCTCCCCAGCCCTTAGGCTTAGGGAGCCCCAGGCCTGGGGCTCCCCAGCCATTAGGCTTTGGGAGCCCCAGGCAAGGGACGCCCAAGCCCATAGGTTTTGGGAGCGCCAGGCCTGGGCGCCCCCGCCATTAGCCGTAGGGAGCCCCAGGCCTGGTTAGCCCTTACTCTTAGGCTTAGGGAGCCCCAGGCCAGGGTTGCCCCAGCCCTTAGGCTTATTGAGCCCCAGACCTGGGGCATCCCAGCAAGTAAGCTAGGGAGCCCTGGCCTGGGTCGCCCCAGCCCTTAGGTTTAGAAAGCCCCAGACCTGGGGCGACCCAGCAATTAGGCTTAGGGAGCCCCAGGCCTGGGGTGCCCCAGCCCATAGGATTAGGGATGCCCAGGCCTGGGGTGCCCCCGCCCTTAGGTTTTGGGAACCCCAGTCCTGGGGCACCCCAGCCCTTAGGATTTGGGAGCCCCAGGCCAGGGGCGCCCCAGCCCTTAGGCTAGGGAGCCCCAGGCCCGTCGCCCCAGACTTTAAGCTTTGGGAGCCCCAAGCCTGGGGCGCCCCAGCCTTTAGGCTTAGGGAGCCCCAGGGCTGAGGTGCCCCGGCCTTTAGGCTTTGGGAGCTCCAGGCCTGGGGCGCCCCAGCACTTAGGCTTAGGGATCCCGAGGCCTCAGGCGCCCCAGCCCTTAGGCTTAGGGAGCCCCAAGCCTGGGGTGCCCAAGCTCTTAGGCTTTGGGAGCCCCAGGCCTGGGACGCCCCAGCCCTTAGGCTTTGGGAACCCCAGGGCTGGGGCGACCCAGCCCTTAGTCTTTGGGATCTCCTGGCCTGGGCCGCCCCAGCCCTTAAACTTAGGGAGCCCCATCCTGGGGCGCCCCAGCCCTTAGGATTAGGGTGCCCCAGGCCTGGGGCACCGCAGCCCTTAGGCTTAGGTAGCCTCAGGCCTGGGCGCCACAGCCCTAAGGCTTAGGGAGCCCCTGGCATGGGGCACCCCAGCCATTAGGCTTTGGGAGCCCCAGGCCAGGGACGCCCAAGCCCATAGGTTTTGGGAGCGCCAGTCCTGAGGCGCCGCCGCCATTAGGCTTAGGGAGCCCCAGGTCTGGGGCGCCCCAGCCCTTAGGCTTTGTGAGCCCCAGGCCTGGGACTCCTCATTCCTTGGGCTTTGGGAGCCCCAGGCCTCGGGCGCTCCAGCCCTTGGGCTTAGAGAGTCCCAGGCCTGGGGTGCCCAGCCCTTAGGCTTCGGGAGCCCCAGGCCTGGGGCGCCCCCGCCCTTACACTTTGGGAGCCCCAGACTTGGGGCTCCCCTGCCCTTAGGCTTAGGGAGCCCCAGGCCAGGTGAGCCCCAGCTTTTTAACTAAGGGAGTCCCTGGCCTGGGGCGCCCCAACACTTAGGCTTAGGGAGCCCCACCCTGGGGCGCCCCAGCCCTTCGGCTTAGGGAGCCCCAGGCCTGGGGTGCCCCAGCCCTTAGGATTTGGGAGCCCGAGGCCGTGGCGCCCAAGCCCTTAGGCTTTGGGAGCCCCAGACCTGGGTTGCTCCAGCCCTTAGGCATTGGGAGCCCAAGGACTGGGGCGCCCCAGCTCTTACGCTTTGGGAGCACCAGGAGTGGGATGCCCCAGCCCATAGGTTTTGGGAGCCCCAGCCCTAGGGCGCCCCAGCCCTTAGGCTTAAGTAGCCCCAGCCCTGGGGCGCCCCAGCCCTTAGGCTTTGGAACCCCAGGCCTGGGGCGCCCCAGCCTTAAGGCTTAGGGAGCCCCAGGCCTGGGGCGCCCCAGCCCTTAGGCTTTGGGAGCGCCAGGCCTGTGGCGCACCAGCCCTTAGGATTTGGGAGCCCCAGGCCTGCGATGCCACAACCCTTAAGCTTTTGGAGCCCCAGGCATGGGCGCCCAAGCCCTTAGTTTTAGGGAGCCCCAGGCCTGGGGCGGCCCAGCCATTAGGCTTTGGGAGCCCCAGGCCAGGGACACCAAGCCCATAGGTTTTGGGAGCGCCAGGCCTGGGGCGCCCCCGCCATTAGGCGTAGGGAGCCCCAAGCCTGGTCAGCCCCAGCTCTTAGACTTAGGGAGCCCCAGGCCAGGGTCGCCCCAGCCCTTAGGCTTATTGAGCCGCAGACCTGGGGCGCCCCAGCAATTAGGCTTAGGGAGCCCCAGGCCTGGGTTGCCCCAGCCATTAGGCTTAGAAAGCCCCAGACCTGGGGCGCCCCAGCAATTAGGCTTAGGGTGCCCCAGGTCTGGGGCGCCCCAGCCCTTAGGCTTTGGGAACCCCAGTCTTGGGGCGCCCCAGCTCTTAGGCTTGGGGAACCCCAGGCCTGTGGCGCTCCAGCCCTTAGGCTTAGGGAGCCCCAGGCCTGGGTCGCCCCAGCCCTTAGGCTTTGGGAGCTCCAAGCCTGGGGCGCCCCAGTCCTTAGGCTTAGGGAGCCCCAGGCCTGGGGCGCCCCAGCCTTTAGTCTTTGGGAGCCCCAGACCTGGGGCGCCCCAGCCCTTAGGCTTTGGGTGCCCCAGGCCTGGGGTGCCGCAGCCCTTAGGCTTTGGGACCCCAGGCTTAGGGCGCCCCAGCCCTTAGGCTTTGGGAGCCCCAGGCCTGGGGCGCCGCAGCTCTTAGGCTTAGTGAGCCCCAGCCCTTAGGCTTAGGGTGCCCCAGGCCTGGGACGCCTCAGCCCTTGGGCTTTGGGAGCCCCAGGCCTGGGGCGCCCCAGCCCTTAGGCTTTGGGAGCCCCAGGCCTGGCGCGCCCCAGCCCTTAGGCTTACAGAGCCCCAGACCTGGTGCGCCCCAGCATTTAGGCTTAGGGAGCCCCAGGCCTGGGGCGCCCCAGGCCTTAGGCTTAGAGAGCCCCAGACATGCGGCGCCCCAGCAATTAGGCTTAGGCAGCCCCAGGCCTGGGGCGCCCCAGCCATTAGACTTAGGGAGCCCCAGGCCTGAGGCACCCCAGCCCTTAGGTTTGTGAGCCCCAGGCCTGGGACTCCTCATTCCTTGGGCTTTGGGAGCCCCAGGCCTTGGGCGCCCCAGCCCTTGGGCTTAGAGAGTCCCTGGCCTGGGGTGCCCCAGCCCTTAGGCTTTGGGAGCCCCAGGCCTGGGGCGCCCCCGCCCTTATGCTTTGGGAGCCCCAGACTTGGGGCTCCCCTGCCCTTAGGCTTAGGGAGCCCCAGGCCAGGTGAGCCCCAGCTCTTTAACTTAGGGAGCCCCTGGCCTGGGGCGCCCCAACACTTAGGCTTAGGGAGCCCCAGGCCTGGGGTGCCCCAGCGCTTTGGCTTAGGGAGCCCCACCCTGGGGCGCCCCAGCCCTTAGGCTTTGGGAGCTCCAGCCCTGGGGCGCCCCAGCCCTTAGGCTTTGGGAGCTCGAGGCTGTGGCGCCCAAGCCCTTAGGCTTTGGGAGCCCCAGGCCTGGGGCGCCCCAGCCCTTAGGAGTTGGGAGCCCAAGACCTGGGGCGCCCCAGCCCTTAGGCTTAAGTAGCCCCAGACATGGGGCGCCCCAGCCCTTAGGCTTTGGAACCCCAGGCCTAGGGCGCCCCAGCCTTAAGGATTAGGGAGCCCCAGGCCTGGGACGCCCCAGCCCTTAGGCTTAGGGAGCCCCAGGCCTGGGACGCCCCAGCCTTTAGGCTTAGGGAGCCCCAGGCCTTGGGCGCCGCAGCCTTTAGGGTTTGGGAGCCCCAGGCCTGGGGCGCCGCAGTCCTTAGGCTTAGGGAGTCCCAGACCTGGGGTGCCCCAGCCCTGGGTCGCCTCAGCCCTTAGCCTTAGGGAGCCCCAGGCCTGAGGCGCCCAGCCCTTAGGCTTAGTTAGCCACAGTCCTGGGGCGCCCCAGCCCTTAGGCTTTGGGAGCCCCAGGTCTAGGGCGCCCCAGCCCTTAGGTTTATGGAGCCTCAGGCACAAGAGTAGGTACCCTCCCCAGGGTGCTGCGGGGACCTCGTTGGCCGCGGCTCTGAGCCTGAGTGGAGGACAGGTGCAATTGCCCCCTGCAGTTTCGCGCCAAGCCGCTGCTGTCCGCCCGGTTCTGGGCTCAGCGGGGCGGAGGATGAGCACCATTGTCCCCTGCGCTCTCGCGCCAAGCCGCCGCTATCTGTGCGGTTTTGAGCTCTGAGCTGTGGTGGAGGATGGGCACCATTGTCCCCTGCAGTTTCACGCTGCTGTTTGCGTGGCTGTCTGAGGGGCCTTCCTGCGCCTGCTCACAGCCCGGGCAGATCAAACATTCCATCTGCAGCGGAGCCTGGGACTCGACTTTGCAGTCCCTGCGGAGCCGTCGGTGAGCTCCAGCCGACTCTCACCACCTGGGGGCCCTGTGGGGTACCCAGTGCCAGACCTAAACCTGCCGCAGCCCTCCCCAGCCACCACAGGAGATGGGCACGGTGGCCTGTGCCTCCACACAGTACCCTTAGCTGCCCTAGCACTTCCCAGCTAGAACACGAGGACCGCCAGTGGGGAGCGGCCGGACCTGGGAGGTCTTGCTGAGCTGAAGAGCATTCCCAACAACACATAGATCAGCACCACATCTTGGGACAATACGAACTCAGCCACTTCTGCGCTCTATTAGGCATCACCAGCGCTTAGAGGGAAAGGGGGAAATTTTCAGACATACACATCCACACATCCTCCATCTAGCATAGGTTTTTGTGTGTGTGCGTGTGTTTTTTCCTTTGTTGTGTTTATGGTTTTTTTTATTCCTTCTTCCCTTTCTTTTACTTTCTGTGCACAGACCTCCACTACCTTTACATGTTGTTGATTTAATCTCTTTAATATCCTCTTTAACCTCTTCTCTGCACACTTCACTGCCAATCTCAGGCCATACTTTCATAAAGGGGTGTTGATATAGTTAAGGTTCATTGTGCTAACCTGGCCAATAAACACATGTAGGATTAATTGAAGGGTGGATAGCTAAATGGGTCGGTGAGCCTAACCCTTTTCAGGTCTCTGGTCTATTGTTCTCTGATGGTCGGACCAGTGTGCGACTGCTTTACTTGAGATGACTCTCTTCCTGAGAGACATTCCTAAGTAGAAGCCACATGGACTTACCCTGATGCAGCCCTGGGTGCTGGAGAAGCTGCAATGGAGACCTCTGCCAACGCTGAGATGCTTACACCGCCACTGGATTCAAAGACTTTTTACCTCCTGGCCTTTTATCCTCTTGCATTTGGCGTCATTGTGTGTTCTGTGAGTTTGAGGACAACTTTGTAGATCAGTGTCGGACATATGGGCTAAGTCAGACTTATGGGTTTGGACTGGACTGGGTTGGATGCTTTCTGAATGTATACTTACCATATAAATAAAACTCTCTTACACATATGAGTTTCTGTGGGTTTGTTTCTCTAGTTTACCCAGACTGACACAGGTGTGTTAAGAAGAATTCTGAAGGCCTCATCTGTGCTACAATAAATTAGCAGTGACTGTCATGGGTGTAAAAGTGAGAAATAGCACTAAATCTGTGTGTTAGTGTGGGTACTTTAGAGAAACAGATCCACAGAAACTCATGTGTAAGAGAGTTTTATTTAAAGGTTGAGTGCATATTAAGAAAACATCCCAACCCAGTGATGCCCAATCCCACAAGTCCAACATTAACCCATATGTCCAACACCAATCCACAAAGTCCTCCTCCATCTCACAAAACACACACTATGATGCCAACTGCAGGGGGAAAGCAAAATTAGTGAACGTGTAAACATCTCAGCACTGACAGGGGTCTCCACATGGCTGCTCCAGCACCCAGGGCTGCATCAGGGTTATGTCTATGCAGATTCTCCTTGGGGGTGTCTTGCAGGAAGTGGGCTTTGCCAGCTGAAGCAGGGAACTGGCTAAGGCAGCTGAATCCTGGTCCGATCATTACAAAACAAGAGACCTGAGAACACAAGGCGCGGCTCTCCGAGCCATTTATCCCTCCGCCCTTCAATTAACCCCACATGTGTTTATTGGCCAGCTTGGCACAATGAACTAACTACCTCAGCCTGCATGCTACATTCCTGAATTAAAGTATAGACTGGGAATTGTCAGCAGACAATACCTTAGCATCTCATTAAAACATGTTAAAATTGGAGTGTTGTAAGCTGAAAGTGTTCAGTAGATAACTGGGCAGAAGAACTCAGAAGATAACTCAGTACGGAAGTTTTTCTACAATGACCCAGATAGTAAATACTTCAGATACACTGTAAGCAGTAAAGTCTCTGTCCTACATACTCAACTTTGCTATTGTAATATTTTGTTGACAATCATTGAATGAATGAGTATGGTTGTGTGCCAATAAAACCATTTAAATAGAACATATGACAACCTAGATCTGACATGTGAGCTATAGTGTGCTGACCATTGATTTTACATACACACACCAAGTCAGGGGATGTACTATAGTATAATTGGCATGAGAGAATACTTGCATTTGAGTCCCTGCTTGGTACCCATTAACTTTGCAAACTTTCGTCTTAAAGATACCAGTATCTCAGTATCTAAAGTCACTGAAACTTTCTTGACGCAATTTGCTTCTCCATAAAATGGAGAATTAAGGTAAACTTTGCTGTACATGGTTGTCAACCGCTTGTACGTTGTCTTTGGTAAATTGTCTGTTCATTCCTTGTGCTCATTTTTTTTGTTTTTTTATTGTATTTTTCTCATTAAGATATAGTTTTCTATAGATTTTAGAGATTAGCCCTTTATCTGATTATTACTGGTTTTTAATTTTTCTAATCTGTGAGTTCTCTGTTGATTCTATTGATGAAATTTTTTGTTGTGCATAAAATGCTGATCTGGTTTTCAACATTTTCTGCACATGTTTTATATTGGGGTTATAGTTTGTCATTGTGGGTAGCTCTCTTTAATTTTTGTTATGTTTTCTGTATATGTAATTGAAACCAAAGATTGACGAACCCCGACTTGCTCGGTGAATGCTGAGAAGATGTGGAAGTGCAGGTTGGGAAGACTTGGATCTGCAGTGAAGTGGCTTCTAGAATCTGGATAGACCTTGCAGAGCTTGGGTTGTGGCAGTTTCTCTAGAGCAGTGGTTCTCAACCTTCCTATTGCCGTGACTCTTTAATACAGTTCCTCATGTTGTGGTGACCACCCCCAACCATAATATTATCATTGCTACTTCATAACTGTAATTTTGCTAGTTATGAATTGGGCAACCCCTCTGAAAGGGTTGATTAACCCCCAAAGGGGTTGCAACCCACAGGTTGAGAACCACTGTCCTAGAGTATCAGAACAGACCATCTCCAAGTGGTTGAAAAATCAAAAGGACATTATGAGGTGAGACGGCTCAGTAGTGGGTGAGCCCTAGGATCCAAGACTCAAAGTACTAACACCTGCATATTCAGGGACTATGCCCAAATAACAATTGAGCTCAACATCTACAGGTCTCTCAGTAGGAGATGGTTTTGATGAATGCTCTAATTGGTTGCTTCTCTCTTCTCAATGCACTGGTTTGATCAACAATTACCAGGACACCCCTGGCAAATTGGGAACCAGCCTCAAGAGCAGGATTTTGGCTGAATCCAAAATTAATTGTTTGTATACTACGGCTCCTGTTGAGGCTAGGATGGTGCGGAATTGCCTGCCTACCAAGGTTTCACAGCAGGTGTGCGAGGAAAAAAATCAATGAGGATAAATCTGTGTTCAGAGTCACAAATATAAACAAATTAATAATAACACTATGTCTCGAAAGCAATAGTCCGTTTCCACACACTTGTGGAAAAAGGAGAACACAGCACAAATAATTACACCACACGGATGTGTACTGGGAAGAGCTCCTGGAAGAGGAGAGGTCCACTAATCCTCCCAAGATAGAGATTACAGCAATGGTCCCCAGTTACTTTAGGCAACGGGAAGAAAAATTAGATAGACATAGTGAAGAGACACATACCATAATTCAAGAACTCAGATGTGCCTTGAGAGACTGTGCTGACAAAATGAATGAAAAATAGAAATAATACAATTTCAAACAGAAATACAAAAGGCAAACAGCAGAATACTAGAACTCAACACCATTGTGAAAGAATGAAAAAAATAATAAAAATATTGGAATAAAGAATTGGTGATCTTGAAGATGAATCTCTCCAGAAGAAAACACAAGAAGAACAGGTTAGAAAAACAATAAAAAATACTGATGATAACCTAACAATACTATGGGACATAAACAAACGGAACAACATGTGCCCGATAAATGTCCCAGAACAGAAAGAAGAAATAACAACTACTGAGAAAATGGTTGATGAAATATTAAGAAATAACCTTCCTATCATCATGTTAGAACATAAAATAATTATGCAGGAAGTCCACAGAGCACCAAACAAAATTGATCCTAAAAGGAAATCTCCTCAACATATAATAATCAAACTTTCTAATATTACTGATATGGAAACAATGCTGAAAGCTGCATGGCAATAAAATAACAATTACCTACAAAGGTCAAGAAATCAGGATAAGTTCAGATTTTTCTACCTAAACGATTCGGGCAAGGAGGTAATGGAATGATATTTTCTAAAGACTGAAAAGAAAAAAATCACCAACCAAGAATCCCATATCTGGCAAAATTATCCTACAATTATGAGGGAGAAATAAAAACATTTACAGAAAAGGAAAAACTAAAGGAATATTTAAAAACAGGACCATATACACAAAAGAAACAGTAAAAGGAATTCTATGGCCATAAAAGGTATAACAGACACCAACTTAGAAATATTAGAAAATAAATTATTAGGAAGAGTACATTCTACTGAAGCAATACTCAAAGTAAAATGGAACTAAATAAATTAAAATAAATCACAGAACATATGGCATTTAAGGGCTTCCACAATACAAGACTTGCATACTATATCTAGTTTCATCGTTCTTATTTTGTGCACTAGCAATACTGAAATGCATATGCCATTTTTTCTTGCCTTTTTGGGTTTGCTTTTTCTGTCCCTTTTACCTGAAATACTCTTCCTTCTCTTTCTATGCTCTTTCTTTCTTTTTCAATGTGGCTAATAACTCTGATTCCTCGCTCAAGATTCCACCCAGTCCTTTATCTAGAGAGCTTGCCACCTTCTCCTTCAAATTAGATTTTGCGCAGCAACACTCTCATAATATACTCTGCACACATGCCTCTGTCATTGCATTTCCATAATGCCTTTTTTCCCCTATTATCCTGTGTTCTTAGAGGACACAATCTATTTCATTTATCTTTGTATACTTACTACCATGTATTTCATCCTCTATAATGCTAGTTATTGTTTGTCAAGAAAAATCTGATTGTGTCACTTCCCTGATTAATGATTTTTTTCCCTTGGCTTCCCACTGCCTTTAAGATAAAGTCCAAACACAGGTTTTCTTTTAAATCATTATACTGGAGTCTCATACATTTATCATAATCCATACATACATCTATTGTGTCAAGCACATTTGTACATTTGTTGCCAACATCATTCTCAAAACATTTGCTTTCTACTTGAGCCCTTGGTATCAGCTCCTCATTTTTTCCCTCCCCCCCATCCTTCATGAACCCTTGATAATTTATAATTATTATTTTTTCATGTCTTACACTGTCCGACATCTCCCTTCACTCACTTTTCTATTGTCTGTCCCCCAGAGAGGGGGTTATATGTAGATCCTTGTGATCAGTTCCCCCTTTCTAGCCCATCTTCCCTTCACCCTCATAGTATCGCCACTCGCACCACAGGTCCTGAGGGGTTCATCTGTCCTGGATTCCCTGTGTTTCCAGTTCCTATCTGTACCAGTATACATCCTCTGGAATAGCTGGATGTGTAAGGTAGAATTGGGATCATGATAGTGGGGTGGTGGGGGGGGAAGGAAGTATTTAAAAACTAGAGGAAAGTTGTATGTTTCATCGTTGCTACACTGAACCCTCACTGGCTCGTCTCCTCCCCGAGAACTTTCTGTAAGGGGATGTCCAGTTGCCTACAGATGGGCTTTGGGTCCCCACTCCACACTCTGCACTCCCCTCATTCACAATGATATGATTTTTTTGTTCTTTGCTGCCTAATACCTGATCCCTTCGACACCTCATGATCACACAGACTGGTGTGCTTCTTCCATGTGGACTTTGTTGCTTCTCAGTTACATGGCTGCTTGTTTACCTTCTAGCCTTTAAGACCCCAGATGCTATATCTTTTGATAGCCGGGCACCACCAGCTTTCTTCACCACATTTGCTTATGCACCATTTTGTCTTCAGTGATCATGTCAGGAAGGTGAGCATCATGGAATGCCAGTTTAATAGAACAAAGCGTTCTTGCATTGAGGGAGTACTTGAGTGGAAGCCCAATGTCCATCTGCTACCTTAATACTAAGCCTATAAATATATGCACATAGATCTATTTCCCCATCATCATATAAAAATATATTTACACGCCGTGTTGTCCTGCTGCTCCGCCGCTATGCCTTTAATGTCGCTCCTGCCTTTGCTGCTGCTGCTGCTGCTGCTGCTGCTCCAGGGCCCCGCGGCAGCGCCTGCGTCCCGGCGGGGAGCGTTCCCTGAGGTGGCGGCCGCCTGCAAGGCCGGCATCCTGTGCCCAAAGGTGCCCGTCAATAACTGGGCCCCGCCACCTGTTAATGTCACCCTCTACTACGAGTCCCTGTGTGGTGGCTGCCGGGCATTCCTGATCCGAGAGCTCTTCCCCACGTGGTTGATGGTCCTGGACATCTTGAACGTCACGCTGGTGCCTTATGGGAACGCCCAGGAAAGGAATGTCAGCGGCAAGTGGGAGTTCCAGTGCCAGCACGGGGAGTGAGAGTGTTTCTTCAACAAGGTGGAGCCCTGCCTGCTGGACAAACTGGACAAGACCACAGCTCTTGTCACTATCGTCTGCTTAGAGGAAATGGATGACATGGAAGACAACCTGAAGCCGTGCCTGCAGATCTATGCCCCGGATGTGTCCTCAGACGCTGTCGTGGAGTGTGCAAAGGGGGACCGGGGCACACAGCTCATGCACACCAACGCCCAGCTGATGGATGCGCTGAAGCCTCCCCATAAATATGTGCCCTGGGCTGCCATCAATGGGACACCCATGGGTGAGCATGACAACCTGCTGAACCTTGTTTGCAAGTTATACCAGGGTGAGAAGCCGGATGTCTGCAATATTGGAGCCAAGTCCCTGCGGGAAGTCTGTTTCCAGAGACAGTAGTGAGAATCTGGCTGCCCCCCACCCCCAACACACACACACACACAGTGGTTTTCTGATTCCCAGCTCTCAGACCTGGATAACTCCTATGCCTCCTGAGAAGCCCTGTCTCAAAAATCCCACCTCAAGATCAAGAATCGCGTCCTTCTGAGAATGGTGCTAAACTGCAATGACTCAAATAAACTTCTGGCGGTTGTCCGTCATTTGACAAGTCAAAATATATTTACGTAAATGCATGCCTGTATTTAGACTTCTATAAATGGACAGGTTTTTAAGGGTTTGGCCTTTATCTATTAAGTTTCCAGTCTCATCTCCTGCCACTGGTCCATATATACATTATGCCATAGCCATGATGAACTTTTGATAGCTCTTGACACAAGTTCCATTTTCTCAGTCTTCTAAGATCTCCTTTTCTCAGGCTTCTTCCCTGCATCTGCCTGGTTAACAATATTTCTTACCCATTAATAGTCAGCTCAAGCATGACAACCATCTAAATGTTTCGAAAAGGTTGCTTTTATCTCAGCACTTCCTAGAACCCTAGCTAGTTTCATTGCCTTTATTTATGTGCTTTCATTAGTACCTGGTGCCTGTTGCAATAATACTCGAGTATAAGCCGACCCGAATATCAGCCGAGGACCCTAATTTTACCACATAAACTGCATAAAATTGTGCTGAAAAACTCGGCATATACAAGAGTACATAAGATAATCACATTACAGTCCTTTTATTTGTCTGTCTTTCCCACTTGATTATGAGTTTCTTGAAGCCAAGGATATAATATCAGTGATGTTATTTCTGTTTCTTTAGGGATTGACATATGGAACATATCCCTACCCCACCCTCCTACACATGCATTTTAAAAATAAATAAATGCTTTCTTGGCGTTATCATTGCTGACTTCTTTGCCTGGCATAGTCTGGTCAACCACTAAGTCACTATTGTCTCCTTAGCACCTAGCAGAATAGGTACTCACTAAATCTGAATGAGTGAAGAAATTAAAAAATGAGGTCAAGCTCAAATGCTCTTTCCCTGACCTCGTTCTTAGCAGCCCTAGGGTTAGCTGGCTGGTCTCCAACTCCAGCTCCTAGAGCATTTGTATTTCCTTCTCATAGAATACCTGTGAAAGTGAACTATTCCCATGTTTGTCTCTTTGCTAGGCTGTCCTTAAACAGGAATTTCATCTTATTCATCTTTATATCTCGAGCCCCTAGCACCGTATCAAGCATATAAGAAATGCGCAGAAAAATACAGAATGAATAAATAAGTCCTAGAAATGAATCCCTAGAAATATTTGAATGACTGCCATAAGACTGGGCAAAGTAGGTATGTGGCTGCGGAAGGAAGAAGAGCTCATAAGAGTAGTGGTGAAAGTCAAAGGGAGGAATACTTTTTAGCTCAGTGGAAGAAAGGATTTTGCTAATTTTCTTAATGAATTAGGATCAAATTGGAAGCACTGGGTAGAAGTGAGATCCCTGTAATAAAGAGGTGTTCAATCACCCCGTGGAGAATTCTTGGCAGTGATTTGGGGGAGGAAATTTCAATAGTAGAAAGGAAAGTGATGGTGATAAGTGATGCTCAGGGCTTCTTTATTAAACGGTTTCTCTCAGAACAGCCCTGGTTTGGAGAACTGCTTCTCCACAAACTAGACCATTATTAGTCACCCGGGGCACCTGGGGCTACTCACCATTTCTCCTTGAGGGCAGGAGTATGTTAACCATCCTCCTTAGCACTGTCATTACTAGCTAGTATATAGTAAAGCTCAGCAACGATTGGCTGAATTGTATATGATTATCCAGATATCAAAGACACTTCTCTTTCTACCTCGACAAATGCCTGTGGAATGAAGTTAATGAAAATTATATTTATGGAACAAAGTTTGACTCACGTCATTAATTATTATTCAATACTGAGTACATACTATAAGCAAGGCCACCTACTAGGTTTTGTGAGAAAGAAACAAGAGATTCTATCCCCCAGGGTTTCGTATTGTTGCACCAGAGAAAACCTATGGCCACAATAAGTATAGCACAAGGTAGAAAGTCCTTAGCACCGTGCGCGCAATGTACTAGCTACTTGCGGGAGGCTGAATACTGGCCTCCATGTCTTCATTTCCAGAGCCGGTGAATGTTACTTTATATGGCAAAAGGGGTTTTGCAAGTGTGCTTAAATTAAGGATCATGAGGTTTAGATATTATTTCAGATGACCTGGGTGAGACCTAATTGTAAAGTATCCTATAAGAGGGAGATTTGACACAGAGGAGAAGGTGGAAGCAAAGTCAGAGAAGATGCTCCATTGCTGGTTTTGCAATTGGAGAAAGGAGCAAGCCAAGGGCTGCAAGGAACACAGCTTTTAAAACCTGGGAAAGACAAGAAAACAAATTCTCTAGTCTCTGAAGGTAGCACAGCCTTGTAGGCATCTTGATTTTAGCCCTGCCAGACACATTTTAAACTTCTAGCTTCCAGAATTGTAAGAGAATATATTTATGTTGTTTTAAGTTATTTATTATAGCAGCAATAGGAAATTAATATGACACTCAATAAATATTTTTGAAGAAATGGGATTTTTAAAAGTTCTATAAAAGAAGTAAAGATACGAGGTTCCCTACACAGTAGGCGAGAGCCTAAAAGCCTCAAAAATGTTCCCAGTCCATACAACTAGTTTTCCCCTTAATCAAGTCAGCTAGGGGATTATAGTGGACTTCATAGTTTGCCCAAGGGGAGTGAGCGCAGCCAGTGTAGGTGGTGCTGCTACGGCACAGAACTGTCTGAGTGGAAAATTCGCCAGCCAAACCTACTATATGGATCACAATGAGTGCACATTCTGTTGTACATGGGCTGACCGGATGGCAGCTAGCAACAGCAGCTTGCCAATAATATTCCTGAAAACTGTTAGCCTCCTGTTGCCACTTTGGAAATCTACTTAGTGTTAGTTCTAGGACTCTCAGTTGCCTGAATGCTGTGCCAGCGAATTTCTTTTTTTACTGAGTTGCAATACCTATTTGCTTTAAACTGTTTAATGCTTTATTATATGAGGGGTAGTCCCCCAAACCCGGATTCTCTCCCCAAAGTTATGTATGTATGTATGTATGTATGTATGCATTTACAACATAACCGTATCACCTTCAAAGCAACTCTCCATTACTCTTAATACATTTGTCAAATCTGAAATTCCATTCTTGGAAATATGTTTCAAACTCATCTGGATGGTTGACAGAACCTCTCTTGTTTTTTTCTTCACCTCTTCTAACGTCATCAAATCGCTGTCCTTTCATTTGCGGAAACAAAAGTTACATGGAGAGAGGTCAGGTGAGTAAGGTACGTGGGGCAAGAGGAATGCTGGTTTTTGCCCAAAACTGGCGCACTGAGATGGCTGCGTGAGCAGGTGCATTGTTGTGGTGGCAAAACCAGTTCCATCTGCCACAAATTAGGCCTTTTTTTGTTATGCAATCTTTTCAGAGCCTGTAAATAGAAAGGCTGATTAACAGTCTGACCTGGTGGAACAAACTCCAAATGCATTATCACCCCTCATATCACAACCTCTTTTTTGTAAAGTACCCACTCGTATAGTATTTTATGTTGTTTTCAAGTTTTCTCAAACATGTTGAAAACATAAGAGCCTTACAGACAAGGACCGGGATTTATATATATCTGTACCTTCCACAGAGGAGTCCTGGTGGCGCAGTATATATGCATTGGGACACTATCCGAAAGGTAAGCAGTGTGAAATCATCAGCTGCTCTGGGGAGAAAGCTGAGGTTTGCTGCTCCTGTAAAGAGTTACAGTCTTGGAAGCCACAGGGGTAGTTCTACCCTCTACCCTATAGGGTCACAATCAGCTGCAATTGACTCAAGGGTGGTGAGTGTAGTTTGGTATCTTTCATAATACTAGTTATTCCAGAGGTGCTCACTAAATATTTATTTATTGCTAATAATCAAGAAGCTGGGTACAGGAAGTAGAGGAGTGCTATTTTGTGTTTCTATTTTTAGGCCATAACTAACTAGATGACCAACTTTACTCAGCAATCAAACATGAATTGCTATCTCTAATATGGGCTAGGCCTATATTTTATACAGTCAATGTATACACAAGTAAAACAAATAAAATTTGGTCTCTATTACTGAAGGCTTGAATGACAAAGGCTGATTAATTAACACACTAAAATATAACATGATATACTATTGGTAAAACCAGACACTCCTAAACGAAATGAAAGCAATTAACTCTGTCTATGAAAGACAGGAACCAATACAAAGGTGACAAGTAAGTTGTACTGTGAAAGAAAATCAGCTGCCCAGAAAGAAAAGAGGCAGGTAGGGAAAAAGTCAGAAGACACAGAGGATTAGTATAATCCTCGAGCAAGGAGTGGTAGGTAGGTAGGAATGTTAGAAAGGCAAGTATTATCGATAGAACTGTGTCGGTCCAAAATACACATTGAATCATGTGAAAGTCTTAGCAAACAAAAAGAAATTAGGAGAGTACAACTGGACACAGAAGTAAAGCTCTCGCTATTTTCAGACGATATGATTTTATAGAGAGAAAACGCTAAGGACTCCACAAAAAGACTCTTGGAAACAATTGAGAGATTTTGTAAAGTAGCAGGATACAAGAATAACAAGCAGAAATTAACCGGATTCTTATATACCAGTGAAAGCTTCAAAAAAGACATGAAGAAAACAATACCATTTACAATAGTCACACAAAAGATATAATCCCTAGGAATAAATCTAAGCAAAGAAACAAAGGACCTATACAAAAAAAAATACTGAACGTTATTACAAGACACCAAAAGAGATCTACACAAATGGAAGACAATGCCATGTTCATGGTTAGGAAGACGTAATGTTGTGAAAATGTACTGCTGATTGCACAACACAATCTACAAATAAAATACAATTCCGATCCAATTCCTAACTTCATTCATTTAAAGAAATGGAAAAATTAGTTACCAACTTCATATGAAGAAGGAAGAAGCCCAGGGTAAGCAAAGAATTCTTGAAAATGAGGAACAAAGTAGGAAGTCTTGCACTACCTGACCTCAAAACTTACTACACAGTGACAGTAGTCAAAACAGCCTGGTACAGGTATACTGATAGATACATAGACCAATGTATGGATAGAAAGCCCAGAAATAAAAGTATCTACCTACAGGCAACTGATTTTCAACAAATAACCAAAGAATATTAAATGTCAAAGGGATACTCTCTTCAATGAATGGTACTTGATATATTGGCTCTCCATCTGCAGAAAAATGAAACAAGACCCATATCTTAGTCCATGTACAAAAATTAACTGGAGATGAAACAGAGACCTAAATGTAAATCTCAAAGCTGTAAGGATGATCAATGAGAAAATTGGGACAAACTTAAGGGCCCTATTGCAGGATATACACAGACTACCAAATATCATAAAGGAGGCACACATAATAGAAAACAAAATAGAATGAATAGAATATAATAGAAATAAAGATCTATTAAAAATAAAACACTTAAGCACATCAAATGACTTCATCAAAAGAATAAAATAAGAGCCCACAGATTGGGAAAAATTCTTTAGCAATGAAACAACAGACTAGGAATTAATTACAAAATCTACAGAATTCTGTAATATCTCAATAAGAAAGAATCAAATAATCCAATTAAAAGGTGGGCAAAGGACATGAATAGGCATTCACGGGAGACAACACGCTACACGTGGATAGCTAACAAACACATGAAGAAATGCTCACAAACACTAGCCATCCAGATGATGCAAATCAAACCGAGACACCACCTTACACCCACAACCATAGCCCAATTAAAAGATTTTAAATAGAAACAAAACAACAAATGCTGGAGAGTGTGTGGAGTGATTGAAAATACACTGTTGGTGGGCTTATAAATATGTACAACCATTGTGGAAAGCAATAGCTACTTAAAACAATTGGAAAGAGAAATCCCTTAAGACCCAGCAATACCTCTGCTGTACCTAAAGAAGAGACAAAATACAAACAAATGTATGCCCCCATGTTCGTCACAACACTGTTCACATATAACAAGATAGGAAAAGCAGCCCAAACATCCATCAGTAGAATGGATAAATAAACTCTGGTACATACACAAAACTGGTGAAACCACGAAACACTACATGACAAGGATGGGTCTAGAAACTATTATACTTAGTCAATCACAAAAGGACAAATACTAAGACAAAGGCAAGCACCTGTTCTCAGGTCATGTAATTTCTTATTTGGTCTCCCCCTCATGATCCACTTCTCCCCTCCTGTTTGTATATCTTAATAACCAATTCAACAAAGGAGGCCTCACCTCAGCTCGGGTCAGTTTCTGGAGTAGAGAGAGTGGAACAATCAGTCCCTGCTATATAACATGTCTATGGTTACCCCAAATCAACAGACACTTCTACAAGGGTGCTCAATGAACCCCAATAGAAATTCAAGTGCAGAGGTGATGCTGATGGGGTGGCGGGGGTGGGGGGGACAGTGATCTTTGTCTCAGAGGAGGTGACTTCACATTGGCTGATGGATAAACTAGTCCTCAATTGGGAAAAATGCTTAATATTACTCCAACAGGAGAATACACCTGGTATTTATTGATTATGTTCTTAATTGGGTACTTTTGATCAAATTTCTATCTAGCCCTTGGTGACCCAGGCTGCATGCTATAGACAGCCTGGACTTTAGACTTTGTTCTTTCAAGGTGTTTCATAGGTTACGCCAGAAGAATCAGATTTGGAAATCCCACTAAGCAAACTGGACTTTACCTTTAATTCACCTGCAACAAATTAAAGGAACTGAAATAATCCTTTGGAATTAAGGCTGAAATTCCTTAGTGTGAGAATAAGTACATGAGTACTATCCTAAGGTTAGGGAATTGAAAATTATTGGACTTCGGTTAAAATCTCTTGCACAAAAATCTGCAACCTAAAACTACCACATAATTGCTTGTTTCATACTCTTTATTATGACATATATCCCAGCAGGCATAGTTCTGCCTTAGTGAGCGTTATTTAAAGTTGCATACAAGTGGTCTTCAAAAATTCATGAAAAATTTGTTATTATGAAAAAAAACTACACTGGTTTAAAAAAAGTTTACAGCAAAATATGCTGTTTTTATCACATATATGAACTAAGTTTTTATACCACGTATGAACAGGATCTAGATTGAGGCACTAAGTAGGTTAAAACATCAGTTTGAATAGAGCCCCTATCAGAGCAACATGAATTCTACTAAAATTGAAGCAAGAACAAACACCAAATTTATGGTAAAGTCTGAATGGAAGAATGGTGAAATCACTGCTATTTCACAAGAAGTTTACAGGGACAATGCTATGAAGAAATCAGCAATTTACAAATGGATAACTTGTTTTAAGAAAAATAAGATGATGCTGAGGATGAAGCCCACTGAAGTAGACCATCCATATCAAGTTTCGAAAAAACAATCTTGTTGGTACTCTAATTGAGAGTTGAGAAGACAAAGATTAACAGTAGAAACCATAGCCAACACCGCAGATTGTTTCAGTTGACACAATTCTGACTGAAAAATTAAAATGGAGCACATGCTCTGTTCAATGGGTGCCAAAACTATGTGTCCTGATCATAGAAAGAGGAACGCTTTCTGTGGAAATTTTAACCAGTTAAGAACCTGAAGCATTTCTTTGAAGAATTCTAATCAGAGATGAAACATGATTTTACTAGTATAATTCTGAAAACAATGTACACTCAAAGCAATGACTATCATGAGATGGAAGTGCTCTTGTCAAAGCAAAAGTGGACCAGTCATAAATTAAAGGTGATGGCAACAGTTTTTTGAGGATGCTCAAGACGTTTTGCTTGTTGACTTTCTGAAAAACCAGAGGGTGTTGAGAACATTAGCCAAAGCTTTGGCAGAAAAACATGCCCAGCAAGACTTCACCAGTCTCCGTCATCATAATGTTCCTGATTGTTCCTCTCATCAAACAAGGGCAATTTTCTGACAGGAAGCTACTTTATAGTCCTGGTTTGGCTTCTTCTAACTTCATTTTGTTTCCTATTCTTAAAAATATTTTAAAGGACATCCATTTTTCTTCAATTAAAATGTAAATCAGACAGCACTGACATAGTTAAATTCCCAACATCCTCAGTTGTTCAGATATGTACTAATTGGCTGGTATTATCATTTACAAAGGTGCTTTGATCTTGATGGATCCTATGTTGTGAAATAAACATTATACTTTCTCTTTATCTTCTAATTTCATTTTCCAAGAATGTTTGAAGCACCTTCATATTTTGTATTATTGCATTACCAATAAACCTGAATTCTCCCTTATGCAAAAGCCATCTCTTAATTAAAATGTTATACTGCAAAGAGTGTGTCTCAACTGGGGAATTACTTTATAAAACCCTATATTGTAAACAAAATAATGAACAGACTCAGTTTTTTGAAAAGTGTAGATCTGAAGAATTCCCAAGTCCTCATTTTCCTCTACCCATTCTTATACTGAAGAGAAAAACAGAATGCTAATAGTTCAGGGGGGAAAAAAATCTGGGATCGTTAAAATACATGAGTATACTACAATATCTAAAAGATCTGATATTTCTTTTCTAAAAATAGCCTGAGATGTAATTCACATACTACACTATTCACCCATTTAAAGTACACAATTCAGTGCCTCTAAGTATATTCACTGAGTCATGCAGACATTCATCAGCAAAATCAATTTTACAACATTTTCATCACCCTAAATAGAAATCCCAAATGCATCAGCAGTCACTATTTTCTACAACCACACCCAGCCCCTGAATACCACTAATTTTTGTCTTTGTAAATGTACCTAATCTGGACATTTCATACATTTGGAATCATTCAGTTTATGGTCCTTTGTGACTAGATTCTTTTTAGCATAATATTTAAAATATATTTAATAGTATTTTTCATAGCTTATATAGCAAAACAGGTTCCCATTGTCAATTTCCCCGCATAATATTCATTAACATTGGTTCAATTCTGCACATTGTATCAATAGTCTTAATTTTCCATTCTAGGGGTTCCACTGCCATTAGCTTAGTCACACTGCCCCACCATTCTCATCTTTGCTTTAAATTAACTGTGTTCATTTGGCCTCATACAGCTAATTTATTTAAAAGAGTACAGTACTCGAGAGTAACATTTTTGACTTTTTAGGATAACCTGTTATTTGGTTAAAAGATTGTTTCAGGAGTTAGTTTTGGGTCAAGGTTTAAGTTGTATTTCAGGGCAATATGCTCAGTGATTACTCCAGCCTCAATGGGTCTAGTAAATATGGATTTTTTTTTTTAATTTAAAGTTCTGTTCCACATTTCTCTCCCTCTCTTTCAGGATCCATCTATTGTAACCCTGAATAGAACCTTTGGTAGTGGTTATTAGGCACCATCTAGTTCTTTTGGCGTCAGGGGAAAAGAGGCTGTGGTTTATGGAGACAATTAGTCCTACAGTTTGGTCCCTTCTCTGATTCTTAGGTTTCCTTCTTTCCCTTTTGTTCTAGATGAGTAGAGATAAATAGCTAAATCTTCGATGACTGATCACAAGCTTTTAAGAAATGTAAGCAATGAAATACAAAATATGGCTCTTCCACTTGGAATCTTTCTAATTGCAACTAAATCACTGAGTAACAGTATGCAAATTCGTAGTGTTTGTGGCCCACCAAGGGGATTCCATAGCTTGCCAATAATGTAAATAAGGTGCATGGTATCCAGAAGGAAACACTTCCCATTCCTGTACCATCCTTATAATTGTTCTTAAGTTTGAGACCCTTGTTGAGACCATTGTTCAATTCATCTCATCAAAAGTTTTATCCTTTTCCCAGCCCCTTCATTTTACCAGTCATGATGTCCTTCTCCAGAGGCTGGTCTCTCTTGATAACATGTTCAAAATACATGAGACAAAGTCTCACTATCCTTGCCTCTAAAGAGCATTTTGGTTGTACTTCTTCCAAGACAGATCTGTTTATAATTTTGGCAGTCCATGGTATAATTTCACCAATACTATAGTTCAAAGGTACTGAATTTCCTTTGGTCTTCCATATTCAAGTAAATTATATGGAACCTTCTACCTAACTGATCACTGAGAAAGGGCTACTAAAAACATTAAATGGGTAAGAGATGGTCTCTTCAGCAACTGGTGCTGGCAAAATTGTATTTCTACCTGTACAAAAATGGACCTATAACTCATGCAATATACAAAATAAACTCAAGATGTATTGAAGACCTAAATGTAAATCCAAGAATTATATAGATCATCGATGAGAAAATAAGGACACATGTAAGGGTCCTAATTTATTGCAGAAACATACTACCAACCATAAAGAAAGACAAACTAGGTAACTGGAATCTACTAAAAATAAAGCACTTGTGTGCAAACATTTTAATTAAAAGAATAAAATGAGAACCCAGAGACCAGGGTGGAAAATGGAAATGACACATTGGACAAAGGACTAATTTCGAAAATATTTAAGAAACCATTATCACCTAAACAAATAAAAGCCAAATAATTCCATTAAGAACAGGACAGACCCCATGGAAGTTACTTTATTATCTCTCAAAAAGCTGATAATACTACCACTAAAGCAGAACGGGGCTATATAAACACCTTAGAGAGTTGCTTAGCAGTATGGCAAGAGAGGATGGGAGGAAATGTGGCGCTAATAACAATGTTTACAATAAAGAAAAAATGTTCTAAAATTGATCGTAGTTACGAATGTACAACTCTTTAAATCTGATTAAACTATTGAATAGAATGTTATACAAATTATATGTAAAAAAAAAAAGGTTTTATTAAAGGAAGGAAGAAAGGAAAGGAGGGAGGCATAGCACCTAGTGGGCATCTTTGGATTTTGGAAGCAACATGTCCCTCATTTGGGTTTGCTACTCTCGCCTAGATACACCGAGTGAGTTGAAGAGCTACCAGCTTTGAGTACAGCCCAGGAGCTGGATGTGCTCTAAACCAGTGCACACCCTCACGATTTGGAGCAAAACTCTGCAGTCCTCTGCTTCCAAAGTCTGTGAAAACTCTATGGAAAGCATACAACTATGTTGCTCAAAACAAACTATTGATAGCCCTGAGAAGAATGGGAATTATGCTTATGTACATGAATCAGGAGGCAGTTGTATAAACAAAACAAGGGAATACTGCGTGGTTTAAAATCAGGAAAGGTGTGCATCAGGGTTACATACTTATTCATTCTGTATGCTGAGCAAATCATCAAAGAAGCTGGCTATATGAAGAAGGATGTGGTATCAGGATTGAAGGAAGGCTTAAATTAACACCGTGTGATATGCAGATGATACAGCCTGGCTTGCTGAAAGTGAGGAGGACTTCAAGCACTTGCTGATGAAGTTCATGGATTGAAGTAGTTACTGTGGATTACAGCTCAATGAAGAGAACACCAAAATCTTCACAACCAAACCAATAAGCAACGTCATGATAAATGAAGAAAAGGTTCAGGCTACCAAGGATTTCATTTTGCTTTGATGCACAATCAATGCTTATGAAAACAGCAGTCAAGAAATCAAATGCTGCACTGCATTAAGTAAATTAGCTACACAACACCTCTTGAAAGTGCTAAGAAGCAAGGATGTTACTTTGAGGACTAAGGTGCAGCTGACCCAAGCCATGGTATTTTCAATCACCTCATATGCATGTGAAAGTCAGACAATGAACATAGAAGATCAAAGAAAACTGAATGCATTTGAACTATGGTGTTGGTGAAGAATATTGAAAGTACCATGGACTACCAAAATAACAAACAGATCGGTCTTGAAGCAGTGAAGGGAGACGCCGGATAGGGCAAGATATGACAAAATAATAATCTATAAATTATCAAGGGCTCATGAGGGAGGGGGGAGTGGGGAGGGAGGGGGAAAAAAAGAGGACCTGATGCAGAGGGCTTAAGTGGAGAGCAAATGCTTTGAGAATGATGAAGGCAAAGAATGTAAAGATGTGCTTTATACAATTGATGTATGTATATGTATGGATTGTGATAAGACTTGTATGAGCCCCTAATAAAATGTTAAAAAAAAAAAAGAAGAAGTACGACCAGAATGCTCCTTAGAGGCAAGGATGGTGAGACTTCATCTTATACTTTAGATATATTATCAGGAGAGACCAGTCCCTGGAGAAGGACATCGTTCCTGGCAAAGTAGAGAGGTAGGGGAAAAGAAGAATACTTTTGATGAGATGAAATTTGCACAGTGGCTGCAACAATGGGCTCAAACATAAGAACAATTGTGAGGATGCTGTAGAAATAGGAGATGGTTTCTTCTGTTCCACATAGGGTCACTATGAGATAGAGTGGACTCAACAGTAGCTAACAATAATGACAATAGCTACATCTCAACTTCGGTCTCCCTTGTAATATAGATATGCTTTATTTTTTAAGCAATGATTGGCTAAGGTAAATTATAGTTAGCAGCATGAAAATGAGCCAAAACTAACCAGTTTATATAGGGAAATTTCATGAATTGAATTATGTTCCCCCAAAATATGTCTCAACATAGCTAGGCCATGATACCTAGTCTTTTTTTTTTTTAGGTTTTCTTAAGGATTCCATTTCTTTTATACATACATCAATTGTATAAAGCACATCCATACATTCCCTGCCCCAATCATTCTCAAGGCATTTGCTCTCCACTTAAGCCCCTTGCATTAGGTCCTCTTTATTTTCCCCTCCCTCCCTGCTCCCCCCTCCCTCATGTGCCCTTGGTAATTTATACATCGTTATTTTGTCCTATCTTGCCCTATCCGGAGTCTCCCTTCCCCCCTTCTCTGCTGTCCCTCTCCCAGGGAAGAGGTCACATGTGGATCCTTGTAATCAGTTCCCAATACCTAGTCTTGTGTCATTGTTCTCCAGGTTGTATCTGATATAATTATCCTCCACTTTTGTTAGTCATTTAAAATCATAACCTCTATACATTAATGAGGCATGATTAGTGTGAAGTATACCTAGAGTCACAGACTTGCTAGAGGGTGTGAGTCAGGTCCCTCCATTACTCAAATCACCAGTTGACTCAAGTCGCCACTCTGATTAAAGTCACACATTTTATCTTACAAGAAATGCATGGAAAGAAAAGCAAACTGAGAAAGATGGGCTTCACCACTGCCAAGAAAAAACAGCTAAGGGAAGAACGTGACCTTTAGATCCAGACCGTGTGCTGAGTACTTCCCTAGAACATGGGGATTACGACACCATGGGAAAGAATGAAAGCAAGACACTTGCAGATCTCTACTTAATACTAGCCCCACAGTTGAGACAAGGACCTTTCCTTAGGTGACATCCTGAATTCAGATTTCTAGCCTCCTTAACTGAAAAAAATGGATTTTTTTTGTTAAAGCAATTTTACTTGTATAGTTTCTGTTATAGCAGATTACTAAACAAGATTACTAAAACGGGAACTAAAATCACCATCTTGGGTTTGTTAGCACTATATTCTAACTGCCTGAGCTAAATAGCCACAGATATTGCCAGAAAGCAAACAAATCTTTCATCAGGAACAAAAATCCATTCAAGCATGTAATGTGAGGTAAATCATCCCACCTGAATGAACTGCATTCAATGTTGAGCCTTTTGGAAAATTATAATCTAATAGGGTAGAAAGACTTCTGACTTATCTGAACAGTTTTAAATTTTCCACAATTTGTATCATTCCTCCTAACAATTTTATTTCATTTGAATGATGCAAATTCCAAAGATTCACACCACATTTACTACAAAAGTAATATACATTTTAAAGAAAATTTTAGTAAATGTTGCCATTCTTTAAAATGAAGTACACCTGGAAGGGCAAACAGAAGTCTATAAAGTTAACAAGTGTTTAGTAAGTTCTTTATGAATGTACATCCTCTTATATAAATTTTACAGATAAGGAATCCTGGGCCAAGGCATTAATAAAAGCTTCAGAATCTTCAAGCTAACTCCTAGAGGAAGCTGTAATAATCCCTCAGAGACATTTTGTTAGTTGTCTGGAATAAAGTCCACAACTACCACTTGACTCATCCTGTATGTTTTGTTATTACTATTATTATAAAGCACATAAGTCAAAAGATTAGTTATTTCAGTTCTTCTCAATCTATACCTTACCCTGATTTGCTTCAAGTCTCCAGAAGAGTTTAAAGAGCCATTTTTACTAAAATTCAAAAGACCATATCTTTTTTTAGACTAAATTATATATGGCACGGAAAGTAAAGATTCACAGAAGAAAAATTCATTGAACTCTAACAAAGAATTTAGAAAGCTAATGTACCATACTAGCATTCCAACTAAATTAAGTAGTATCACTTGTATAAGAATCTGTGTCAGTATTGGATTTAAACATGTGAAACTATGCTTTAAAAAGAAAGCTGAATTTTTATCTCATAGTAAAGACAGGTTGGGATAAAAAATTAAATTTAGGTAAAGCTATGAAACAATATGTGACTTATCTAGTTGATATTTTCTTCTTTTTCTTTTAAGTTCTTATATTTAAATTCTGACACTAAAAATTAAGACTCTCACTATAGTTCAGATGTTGGGGTAGGGAATAAAACACCATAGTTCTAGATATTGGCTTTGAATTTCAACCAATAATTTCCATTTTGTTTTCTTTAAAAAAATTATGAACACATCAGTGGGTTTGGTGACTATAAATAATAAACAGAAAAGTTTACTCCTATGGCATTCTATATTAGAACATTTGCCAATGCCATAAACCATAAACCATAGGTTCCCACACTTATTTGATCTACTGCCTCCTTTCCAGAAAAATATTATTCAGCACCCCCCTGGCAATCAAAAACTTATGTCCTGTAGTCCATAATCCAGGATAAAATATAGGTATCTGCTTTTGCAGACCCCTGGAGCCCTGGTGGTGTAGTAGTTAGACATTGGGCTGTGATCCACATGGTCGGAAGTTCAAAACCACCAGCAACTCAGTGAGACTGGGATTTCTACTCCCATAAACAGTTACTGTCTCTGAACCCCACAGGGGGGTTATGAGTCAGCATTGAATGGATGGCAGTAAGTTTGGATTTGATGGATCATTGCAGCACACACACACACATACCCCAGGGGGCAGTATCACCCACGTTGGGAAACAACTGCATGGACAGTTACCCTTCTCTAGCAAGAAGCAGCTTCAAGAACTGTTCATATTTTAAAATCAGATGCTAGAAAGAACAATAAAAATGGCTACATTTCTCATGCTATTTGGATTGATCCCATTAAACATATTGAGAAATATTTTTAAATATATACAAGGCGGACTTCAAAAAAGTTCATGGAAAATTCCACTATCATTTAATTCCATTTTCCACAAAACTTCTTGAAGTCTCCTTGTAAAATAGAAAAATTGCTAATATTGAGAACTATAACCATTCTTCCAAACTATCAAGGTTATCAAAAGCAAGAATATCGAACAACTATCACAGCCAAAGAGGAGACATGGTGATTAAATGTAATGTGAAGTTCTGGAACAATAAAGGGCCACTAACTGACAACTAAGGAAATCTGGATAAATTAGAATTTCACTTAATAATAATGTTCTAACATTAGTTTATCAATTATAATAAATATATCATACTAAGGCAAGACGTTAAGCTATGGGTAGGAACTCTCTATTGTCTCTTCAATGTTGATGTAAATCTAAAACTACTCTGAAAAAATAGTCTATCAAAACATAAAAATTGGGCTGTATTTCTCAGGCTATTTGAAATGGTTGCACGGTACTGCAATACTGAGGGCCTAGGCTCATGGGGCTAGATCAAGGACAGTCAAAGACTTCAGCCACCAGTGCCAAAAGAACCAGGCCAGACATCCAAAATCTCTTCAGTGGAGAATTTCAATGAAAGCAATTAATTATTAAAAGGCAGCCAGGGAAGCTTGTTGTTGATAAATTTCTTTATCCCAAACAACCCTCCAGCTCTAAAACACATCGTGGAAATCAGGTTTCATGAGCAGCTTAATCCCCATTTGGAGAAACAGAGTTAACAATTCTGGCAGGGACAAAAACTCCAATTGAACTACATCCTCTATTAGCTGGCAAACCCTGGAGAGAGGAATTTAGTGCAAGAGCAGAGTCCGTTCATGGGGCTTTAATGACTATTAACTCACACATTACAACATATATCATTGTCTGATACTATCATTTGCACAAATAAAGAATATAAATTCCAAGCTTGAATCTTTTCATCCTCTTTCGTAGATGTGTTTAGGTAATAAAAATCATGGATATTGTATTATTAGCCAGGTTATAAAAACTGATAGTTTCTTGAAACTACTGACCACAGTTAATTAATAGAAAGCACATGTCATGATTTGGAATCTACTGATTCAAAATATGAATCCCTTAGTTCAAATTATAAATATTTATGGAAGATCTATTATGAGCCAGATATTAGGCTGATGAAAATAAATTAGTTCAAGAGAACACTGTGAACTGATGAAATAGTTTAGAGGAACATCAAATCAATAAATAGAAATGTGAAGCACATTAATAAAATCTTGTTAAATAGGAAACATTCTTGATTTAACATCACATGCCCTCTAGTGGTCTCGGTTAAAATGTGAAGCTTACATAACAGTTTGGTAATGTCTACTTTGAATGGAACCCTGATGATGTAGTGGTTAAGTGTTAAGCTGTGATATGCAAGGTCAGCAGTTCAAAACCACCAACACCTCTGACAGAGAAAGACAGGACTTTCTACTCCCATAAACAGTTACAGCTTCAGAAACTCATAGGGGCATAAGGTCATTATGAGTCAGTATTGACTCGATGGCACTGAGTTTGGTATTTTTGGTTTTTAACATCCACTATGCTGAAACTCTGCTTATTTGAATCTGTGAGCACTCTAATCTCTGACTGTTATGTGCAGTGAATTGCTGTGTGTCTTTCTGGGAATTTCATATCTATTAATATATTATCATTACAGGAGGATCCAAACATAGTGGACTAGGCAAATATGATACACAGACTTTCTAAAACAAAGGCTCAAGAAACTAAGTCCAAGGGATCCTGATGATAATCCTTGAACCCACAGCTTCAAAGGAGAGGATAAAGAAGTAGATCAAACATTGACAAGGAAGAATGAAACAAAAATGGCAAATAGGCAAATGGAGCAGTGAACCGCCAACTGGTAGAGCATACTATTCTGAATTATCGCAAGTAGAATCTGATCTGAGCAGGAACCAGATTAATGGGCTCTACTCGCCTACAACTGTACCCGCACCCACATCAGTGATCAGTGACAGGAGCGGTGTGATCTTTCTGCTTACTTTGCAAAACCTCCCAGTGACCAGTCTCCCCACCTGGCAGCCAGCCCAACTATACCTCCCCACACATACTGCCAATGTTAAGCGACTTTTTCTTTCCTTTTAACTTTCTCCATAGTTCTTCCCTCTTGTCCTCGTTTCTATTTTTCTTTTCTCCCTCTTCCTTTACCCCTCCTCTTTTCTGTTCTCATAGAGCAGATGTTCCTCCCTCCACTGACTCTGTTGTTAGTAGTGCCAACCCTCATCCCTCCTAGATGGGGCAGCTAGCACTTTAACCAGTACTATGCTTCTTTCCTCTTTCTTAGTTCTTCCCTCTACTCTTTTTCATTTTCGTTTTCCTCCCCCAGTCTTTTTTTGAGCCAGGAAGCAAGAGCCTATACCCATGCCCCCTGCATCTAGGGTCAGCAGCACCCACTCATCCCTCCATGGAAAGCAGAGTAAACTCCACAATCCAGCTGCAGCTGTTTTTGGTGGCTAAGGCTTGTACAAGTATGATGCCATTTTTTCCTTTTCGTCTTAGTTATTCTGTCTTTACCTTCTCTTATTTAGTTTCTTTCCACTATCTCTTCCCTTCTTCATTTTTTCCAATCCATCGAGTAAGCACACTGCTCCCTGACACCACTCCCACTTGGCAGCTAGCACTTATGCAAATATTATTCTGCTTTTGATGATTTATTCTTTCTTCTTTTCCTTTCTTATTAAGTCTCCTTTCTTTCACATCCCCCTTTTTATAATTACTTTCTTTTTCCTCCCCTCTCTTTCCCTAACAGTTAGGAGCCAGAGACCCTACTCAGCCATACACACCATATCTACTGCACCAGTGGCTAGGCAAATGCCACTACCTATTTTGGCACCACTGGATCAACAACAGATGGCAGCCAACACCACACAGCCTGTGTTATGCTGCTCTGCATGATTAGAGACTTGTGCCAGCACTCTCACCCACTACCAAATTTACCCAGAAGGAGTTCGTGAGTTCCCCACTACCAAATCAACCTAGAAACCGGTGGCAAACACCCCAGTAAGCCAAATGAATAAACCCAGGAACCTATGGTGGCATAATGGTTAGGCACTGGACTGTCATCTGCAAGGTCTACCATTAGCCCCTCCTCAGAAAAAAAGTTAGGGCTTTCTACTCCCATAAACAGCTACAGTCTTAGAAACCCACAGGATGGGGGGTGAGGGGGGAAGCTGCAAAGCCAATGGCAACCATAAAAAGGCTAGAGTAGTAAAATTGAATTTCCAGTAAAATAGACATGAAGGCAAATAACATAATGAGAGAAAAGAATACACATTACAAAATGATTAAAGAAATAATATACCAGGAACATAAAACCATAAAAAACACATACACACCCAATGAAAGACCCTCAAAATACATTAACCAAATCCTTGTAGAATTGAAGAGATAAAGCAACCATTTCACAATAATAGGAGATTTCAATATACTGCTCTCAAGGAAATACAAATCATTGGGAGAGAAATTCAATAAAGAAACAGAAGAACTAAACAATACAATCAGGTCACTCCTAGATATACATAAAGCACTCCATCTGACAATTGTACAGTGTATGTTCTGCAGCACACACGGTACATACTCCAAAGTAAAAAACACAAGCTAGGCCACAAAGAAAGCCTTAAAAAAGTCAAATACATTGAGATCCTATGATCCATTTTTCTCATATCACAATGCTATAAAACTAGATATCAACTATAGAAATTTCAGGAACATTTACTGGATACTTACCTTCATGAAAATATCATCAAAGATAGCAAAGTGTGGTGAAGAAAGCAGATGCTGCCAGGCTATCAACTGGAATAGTGTCTGGGGTTTTAAAGGCTGTATTCAAACAAGCAGCCATCTACGTGAAGCGGCAACTAAGTGCACACACCAGCCTGTGTGATCCAAAGATGACGATAACAAAATCCCAATATGATGAAGGAAAAGGTATCAGAGCTTAAATTGTGAACAGCTAATTTATAGAAGGCAATGGAGGAAGTGGGAGCCCAAAATCCATATATAGAGTATCTAGTCAGATTACACCTCTGGCAAATCCCCTCTTACCACAGGTGAGGGACTGGAACAGCTTTACTATCAGACAGAGATCATTGTAACCTTAATTATGGTGGATCCAACCATGGTATACAGTAATAATGATACTTGGTCAGTTGAAATCCCTCTTGACCCAACCTGAATGTTCTCTAGGCTCAAGTATTTCTCACTTGTTCCATGACAGAAATTTCTTCTTTCTTTGTATTTTTCCTTATATATTATTATTATTATTATTACTTCTTGCTGTTTTATTTTTGTTTCTGTTGGGTTTCCCAGTTTGTGGAGCACAGAAGGGATGGATTCATAGAGATAATAACTGATGAAATAGTTTATCAGTGATGTCAATGGAGGGTGTTTAGAGGGGGAGAGGTTGAGGAATTTGGGGAGCAAATAATGAATGCGGGAGGAGGGAGAGAGCATTAGAACTCATTATAATGATGTATATACAATTTTAAAGCAATTTAACCATGGAAATGTATGATATGTGACTATTATATCAAGAAAACTACTTTAAAAAATGAAAGAAACCAAACTTGACCTAGGGTTACCATGGGTGAAGGAGAAGGAATTGTTGCTTAGGGGACATTGAGTTTATGTCAATGGTGGTGGCATAATTTGGAAAAAGATATCAATAAAGTTATATAACATGAAGTGCATCAACACAGTTAACTATACATGTAAAGTTATGGAATTGGAGAATGTTTTGTTGTGGATATTTTGGCCACAATTAGAAAAAAAATTTACATGAATAGCAATGAGTACAAGTAAGAAGAAAATGTTCTAGAAGTGAATGTGGAGATAATTATGCAACTCTTTTTGATATGATTTAATTATTGAATTTTATGACATGGATAAAGAGCTAATAAGGCTGTTTTAAAAAAAGAAATAACGGGAACATAAAGACAAGCACTGAACAGACACACCTTAAAAATGACAGGGTAATAAAACAGATGATGGATGAAATTAAGAATTTCCTTGAAACAAACTAGAATGATAACATAGCATATCAAATATTTTAGGATATAACAAATGCAGGTATCAAAAGGCCATTTATAGCAATGAAGGCACACATGAAAAGAGGAAAGAAACAAAATCAATACCTTAACACAGTGCCCCCAACAATAGAAGAAGGGCAACAGCATAAACCCTCCAATATCAGAAGAAATCACAAAGATTAGTACAAAAAATAATGAACTGGAAAGCAGGGAAACAACGGGGAAAAAAATCAACAAGACAAGGTGATTCTTTGAAACCAAAGCCAAATCAAACTCACTGCCATCAAGTCACACAGTGAACCAATAGGGCAGGGTAGAACTGCTCCTGTGAGTTTCTGAGAGTGTAACTCTTTATGGGAGTACAAAGCCCCGTTTTCTCCCTCAGAGTAGCTGGCAGTTTCAAAATGTTGACCTTGTAGATAGCACATGAACACTATGCCACCAGGGCTCCAATGCTTCTTTGAAAGGATCATCTAAATTGACACACTACTGGCAAACACACCAAAGGAAAGAAGGAAGATGTAAATATCTAGAATTAGAGTTGTAAAGGGCTACATCACAAGAGATTCAAAAGAAATAAAAAGAACAACAACATCCTACTACAAACAGCTGTAGTCCAACAAATTTGATAGCCTAAAACAAGTGGACAAAATACCTGGAAATATACATCTACCCAAATGAACACAGTCAAAGTAGAAAATCTAAACAGACCATTAACCAAAGAAGAAAAAAACTCCTAACCAAGAAAAGTCCAAGACCAGATGGCTTCACCAAGCTTTCAGTGAAGAACTGTCACCATTTCAGCAAAAACTATTCAGAATATAGAGACAATAAATTCCCAAACTTATTGTACAAAGCAAGCATAACCCTGAAACCAAAGCCAAGCAAAAACTCCACAAAGACAGGAAATTAAAAACCTATATCCCTCAAGAAAAGATATAAAATTCTCAACATAATTTTTATCGATGTAACAAATGACATATCCAAAAAAAACTCATTGTGGCCTATTGCAATTTATAACAGGGATGCAAGGACAGAGTTCAACATTAGAAAAATATCGAAATTAATGTAACGCACCACATAAACAAGGCAAAGAAAGAGTCACATGATAATATTGATAGATACAGAAAAGGTGTTTGCCAATATCCAACACCCATTTCTGATAAAGAAAACACTCGATGAACTAGGAATCAAAGGAAATTCCTCAACATAATAATGATCATATTTTTTAAAAGCAATAGCCAACATCACACTCAATGGGAAAGTGTATTTTTACCTGAGAATGGGAACTAAGCAAGGGTGCCTTCATCACCACTCTTAACATTTTGCTGGAAGTCCTAACCAGAATCACCAAAGAAATCAAGGGAATGAATACAATTGGGCAAAGAAGAAATAAAGCTCCCACTATTTACAGATTATATAATCTTATATTTAGAGAAGGCAAAGGAGTCCACAAAAAGTCTGTTGGAAACCATTGAGAGATTTAGTAAAGTAGCAGGATATAAAATTAGCAAGTAGAAATAAATTTCATTCCTATATAACGATGACAGCCCTGAAAAAAAATCAAGAAAACAAAATCATTTAAAATAGTCACATAAAAATGAAACACCTAGAAATAAACCTAAACAAACACACACCAAAAAAAAAACCTATACAAAGAGATCTACAGAACATTATTACAAGAAACCAAAGAGATTTATACAAATGGAAGAATATCCTGTGTTCACAGATAGGAAGATTTAATAATATGAAAAATGTCAATACTACCTAAAATAATCTAAAAATACAACATAATTCCAATCCAAATCCCAACTTCATTCTTTAAAGAAATGGAAAACTAATAACCAACTTCATATGGTGTGGAAGAGGCCCAGGATAAGCAAAGAACTTCACAAAAAAGAACAAAGTAGGAGGCTTTATACGACCTAACCTCTAAACTTATTATACAGCCACAGTAGTCAAAGCAGCCTGGTACTAATACAATGATAGATAAATAAATCAATGTTAACAAAATAGAAAACCCAAAAATAAAAGCATCCACCAACAGACATTTGGTTTTTGACAAAGGACCAAAAATAATTGAATGGGAGATAACCTCTTCAACAAGTAGTTCTGGAAAAAATTGGATCTGCATTTGCAGAAAAATGAAACAGGACCTATAACTTGCCCCATGTACAAAAACAAACTCAAGGTGCATTAGAGACCACCTAAATGTAAACTCCAGAGCTAGATGAATCACCAACAAGAGAACTGGGACAAATGTAAGGGTCCACATGCAGCAGGAGCATACATACACTACCAAATACAATAAAGGAAACACAATCCATATAAGACAAAATAGACAACTGGGACTTAATAAAAACAAGACACACACATCAAAAGACTTTACAAAATAGGTAAAATAAGAACTCACAGACTGGAATTTTTTTCGCAATGATACAACAAATAAGGAGCTAATCATTAAAATCTACAGAACTCTGCAATACTTCAATAAGAAAAAAAAACAAATTATGCAATTAAAAGGTTGACAAATAGCATGAACATAGAATTCATCGAATAGCTAACAACCACATGAAGAAATGCTCAGGGATCACTAGCCTTCAGGGAGGTGCAACTAAAATCAATGAGATACCATCTGACACCCATAACAATAGCCTAATTGAAAAACAAACAAAACAGAGAATGAATAATGCTGGAGAGGGTATGAAGAGATTGGAATTTCTCATACAGTGTTGGCAGGACTGTGAACATGTATCACTGTGGAAAGCAATATGGCACTTACTGAAACTGGGAATAAAAATACCACACAATCCCGCAATACCTCTGCTGAGCATATATCCCAAAAGAGTAGGAGACAAAACACGAACAGACACATGCTATTCCTTGTCCATTGCAGCACAGTTCACACTAGCAAGAAGCTGGAAATAGCCCAAATGCCCATCAGTTGATAAAGAAACTGGTACATGCACAGTGTACATAACAGTGATGAAAAAACAAAACATCTTTTCACATGGATGGACTTGGAAATGTTTATGTTGAAAAGGACATATCTTGTATGAGTCTACTACTGTAAGGATAAAAAACAAGACAAAGGCAAGCTACTGTTCTCAGGTCATGTAGTCTTCTAATACAGCCCCCAAACAACAACGTAGTGTGCCTGCCTAGTTACTATAAACCACATATTTCAGTATCTTAAAAAGCACCTCTAGTAAGGTAGCCTCACCTCAGATGGGGTCAATCTCCCATGTTTGGGGGAGCGGGAGAAAATCAATCAATTCCTGCCATAGAAGTGTACTATGATCGTCCACGGCCATACTACCCTGAACGCGCCCGATCTCGTCTGATCTTGAAAGCTAAGCAGGGTCGGGCCTGGTTAGTACTTGGATGGGAGAAGTGTACTATGATCATACAAATTAGCAGACACACCTATAAGAGTATTTAGTGGGTAAGCACCCCTTTGCCCCCGCTACCCATTTCTTCCTTATTTTCATCCTTTTTTTCCTTTCCCCACCTCCTCCCCAGTTGTCTACCATGTACAACATTCCAGCGTGGAGTAGTCTGGGGGGTTGGCCCCAGTACCGAATACTAAGTGGATACTTGAACTTCCCCCCAGAAGTATTTATTTCAAAGGACAGCATTGAATCTGCAGCTCCAGGAGAGGGACATATCTGACCAGAACACACGGGAGCAGATGAAGGGGGAGGAGAGAGTGGAGCACATTCTGGCCCACCAGGCCCTGAGGATGATAACCCCAATTAGAGCAGCCAGTCCACAGAGAGGACCACATGGACAGCCCCACTATGAGACCTGACGTCCCTCACTGACCCATGGCCTTGCAGGGGCCAGCACCAGAAACACAGTGTGGGAATTGCGCTCGACCTGACCCCACCACACTCAGGCAAAGCACTAGAGGAGTACAGCGGAAAAGCAAGGGAATGGAGCGGCAAGGTCCCCAGGGAATGCTGTAGGTGGACTTTGGGGCCAGGGTGTGGTGCCCCAACAGACTGGACTGGAAAACACTCCTAAAGGCCAACAAATGATCCTTGAACTAACTACAAGCTTTACTTTCTTGTTGTGTTTTGTTTTTGTCATTGGTTTGTTGTTGTTTTGTTGTATATTGCTGCTTGGTTTTGCTCTGTCTTGTTTTTGTGCATGTTATTATCTCCGCAGGCCTGTCTAAATAAGATAGGCTGGAGGAAAAACAACGAGACCGACAGTTCCAGGGGGAAATGGGATAGGGGAACGTGGGGGGTAAGGAAGTGGTGTTAAAAAACCCAGGGACTAAAAAAAATAAAAAATAATAAAATAAAAAACCCCAGGGACAAGGGAACAACAAGTGATCCAAATTGGTGGTGAGGTGAATGTGGCAGGCCTGGTAGGGCATGATCAAGGGTAATGTAACGAAGAGGTATTGCTGAAACCCAGGTGGGGATGGAGCATGATAGTGGGACAGGAGGAAAGTCAAGGGAAATAGAGGAAAGAGCTGGGAGGCAAAGGGCATTTATAGAGGTCTAGACAAAGACGTGTACATATGCAAATATATATATGAGAATGGGGAAATATATCTATGTGCCTATATTTATAGGTTTAGTATTAAGGTGGCAGATGGACATTGGGCCTCTACTCAAGTACTTCCTCAATGAAAGAATATTTTCTTCTATTAAATTGGCATTCTGTGATGCTCACCTTCCCGATGCAACCACTGAAGACAAAGTGGGTGAACAAGCAAATGTGGTGAAGAAAGCTGATGGTGCCTGGCTATCAAAAGATATAGCGTTTGGGGTCTTAAAAGCTTGAGGATAAACAAGTGGCCATATAGCTGAGAAACAGCAAAGCCCACATGGAAGAATACACCAGCCTGTGTGGTCACGAGGTTCCAAAGGGATCAGTTATCAGGCATCAAAAAACAAAAAATCATATCACTGGGTGCACACCTCCATGATATAATCGCTGAGGACAAACGGGTACATAAGTAAATGTGGCGAAGAAAGTTGATGGTGCCCGGCTATCAAAAGAGAGAGTATCTGGGGTCTTAAAGGCTTGAAGGTAAACAAGCGGCCATCTAGCTCAGAAGCAATAAAGCCCACATGGAAGAAGCATACCAGCCTGTATGATCACGAGGTATCGAAGGGATCAGGTATAAGGCATCATCAGAACAAAAAAAAATTTTACCATAATGAATGAAGGGGGGGAAGTGCAGAGTGGAGACCTAAAGCCCATCTGTCTGCCACTGGAGATCCGCTTACAGAGGGGTCTAGGGGAGGACATGAGTCTATCAGGGTGTGATATAGCACCAATGAAGAATACAGCTTTCCTCTTGTTCCTAAATGCTTCCTTCTCACCCACCCCACCCCCACTATTATGATCCGAATTCTACCTTGCAAGTCTGGAAGTCTGGATAGCCCAGAGGATGTACACTGGTGCAGATAGGAGCTGGAAGCACAGGGAATCCAGGGCAGATGATCCCTTCAGGACTAGTGATGTGAGTGGCGATACTGTGAGGGTAGTGGGAGAGTGGGTTGGAAAGAGGGAACCGATTACAAGGATCTACATGTGACCTCCTCCCTGGGGGACGGACAATGGAAAAGAGGGTGAAGGGAGACATTGGATAGGGCAAGATATGACAAAATAATAATTTGTAAATTACCAAGAGCTCATGAGGGAGGAGGGAGCGGGGAGGGAGGGGGAAAAAAGTGGAGCTGATGCAAAGGACTTAAGTGGAGAGCAAGTGCTTTGAAAAGGATGAGGGCAATGAATGTACAGATGTGCTTTATACAATTGATGCATGTATGGAATGTGATGAGTTGTATGAGCCCCTAATAAAATGTTTTTTTTAAAGAGTATTTAGTGAACCTTACTGGGAACTCAGATCAAGAGGAAGGGTGGGACATGTCTGTATTAGAGAAGATTACATTTCTGATGTTGGGTCAATCTGGTGAGGCAACCCACCACTGACACAAATACACCCAGTATTATGTTCCTAAGTGGGCACTTTTGACCTAGTTTCTATCCAACCTCTCCTGACCCGCACAACATATTATAGACAACTGTAACACTAGACTGTCCTTTCAAGATACACAATACCCATTCACAGACCACACCACAGCAGAATTTGAATGGGAAATTCCACTAAGGGAACTGGATTTACCTTAAACTCACTTGTAGCTGATCTAAAGGACTGAAATACTCTCTTGAACTTAAAAGTGAAATGATCTAATGGGGAAAGAAGCAGATGATTTCTATCCCAAGATTAGGAAATTGGTTCACACCAATTGCTTAGAGGTTGTCCAACAAAAGGCAACCTAGGATCAACATGTACTTGCCTTTTTAATGCTCTCTCTACTTATTTGGGACATGTTAGCCAACCAGGCATGGTCCTTCCTTTGCAAATGAGTGTTACTGAAAATATTGCCATATCTCTAACCCTCATGGTTTGTGTAACTAGTGTCCAATCACCTAATTTTCAAAGCTGTACAGTATAGGGTCTAAAAAGATGTCCTAAACATGTAGTCTCCTTTTTTAACAGTGTTTTCTATACCACTGACTAAAATAATGTAACTATCAATAGAATTACTATATGCCTCAGGGGATGATTTATGACGCACTCTAATAAAGTGATAATGGTATCTACAAAGCAAACCAGGGAGATATATAAATATATTACATATATGAATGGATTTTGAGCTCCCACTTAATTGTGACCTTAAGGACAATTAGTTCTTGTGAGATGGCCATGCTCAGTACTTGCTCTGAGATCACCGAAGATAAGCGTACTACAGCAAAGTGTTGTGAAGAAATTAGACAGTGCCCGGCTATTAGAAAAATAGCATCTAAGGTCTTAAAGGCTTGTCTCCAAACATGCAGCCACTTAAGTGAGCAATCAGCTACTCCACAAAGAAGCACGACAGCTTGAGTGATCCAAAGATCATAAAGAATAAAACCCAGAGGAAGGAACTGGACCAGATCCTAAAATGTTACGAATAATAGTGGAAGCCCTAAATCCATTTGCAGGATCCACACATGGATTGAGTATCTGGTGAGTCCCCACTGACCATAATGTAGGAATGTCAATAGCCATACTATCAGGAAAAGAGTATTGTCTGATATTGGCAGCTGTCATTAGGCTAGAATGTAACAACGTGTCATTATATCTCCCACCTGAATTTATTCTGGTTTTAAAATATTTTCTGCTATCTGTTCTATTGAGGTTGTCTCTGTTTTATTTGGCCAATTTTTTTGTTCTTTGTCCACGCTTTATGTTTTTCCGTATAGGAAAGTCAAGAAGGGTGGCTCTATGAAGATAATAATACTATTAATAATTATTGAGAGGTACAAAAGGGGAGGTGGGGGAAATGGGCAGTCAACAGCAATGGGTACAAAAAGAAAGAAAATGTTCCAATGTTGACTGTGGTGAAGAATATATTACCCTTCTTAATATGATTAAACTATTGAATTCTATGATATGTTCTTTATATCTCAAATATAACATTTTAAAATAAGTAATAGGAAAGCTGTAACTACATATCTATCAATAATTACATTGACTGTAACTGGAGTAAACGCCCCAGGCAAGAAACACAGAATCAAAGGATAAGCAACCATGATCCATTAATAGGATACCTGTAAAAGACATATCTTAAAATGAAAATAAGCTAAAAATGAAAGGATGGTTTGTTTTATAGTGCATTTCTATATATGATACCCAGAATCGGTAAATGTATAGATACAGTAACTAGATTACTGCTTCCTTGATGATATGACAGGAGAGGTTGGGGAAAATTGGGGAGCTAATAGCGATTAGTAAAAGAATGAAGAAAATATGCCAAACACACTATGCCGATAATTGTAACACTCTTCTTGATGTGATAAAACTACTGAATTGCATGATTTTTGAATTATATACTAATAAAATTGCTGGGGGGATGAAAGAACAAAAAAATACTGAGCAAATGGCAGCAAAATAGGAGCAAAGTGACAATGCTAATTTCTGGTAAAATAGATTTCAAGGAAAACACCATAAAGAATACGGAAGGGCATTATCTAATGATTAAATGGTTAATCCAACAATAAGACATAACCATGATAAGGATCTACACACCCAATGAAAGAGTCCAAAGACATAAATCAAATTCTAACAAAACTGAAAAGAGAAATAGATAACTCCACAATAATACTGGGTGGATTTGATAAACTTTCAATGAAGAACAAAATAACTAGAAAAATACTCAACAAAGATGCAGAATATTTCTACAACACAATCTCAGATCACAATGCTGTACTACTAGAAATCAACAGGAAACTCAAGAAAAATAAATAAAATATAAGCAAATGAATAGTAAACTGCTTAAAAACTACTGGGTAGATAGGCTGGATGAACAATCTAGAAAGAACAACGGGACCAACAGTTCCGGGAGGACATGGGATAGGGGCACGTGGGGGGAATGGAAGTGGTGTTAACAAACCCAGGGACAAGGGAAACAAGTGAACCAAATTGGTGGTGAGGTTGGTGTGGGAGGCCTGGTAGGGTATGATCAAGGGGTAATGTAAACAAGAGGAATTGCTGAAACCCAGGTGGGGACGGAGCATGATAGTGGGACAGGAGGAAAGTCAAGGGAAATAGAGGAAAGAGCTGGGAGGCAAAGGGCATTTATAGAGGTCTAGACAAAGACATGTACATGCAAATACATATATGAGGATGGGGAAATAGATCTATGTGTCTATATTTATAGGTTAAGTATTAAGGTGGCAAAAGGACCTTGGGCCTCTACTCAACCACTCCCTCAATGCATGAATACTTTCTTCTATTAAATTGGCACTCTATGATGCTCACCCTCCCCACACAACTGCTGAAGCCAAAGTGGGTGAACAAGTAAATGTGGTGAAGAAAGCTGATGGTGCCCGGCTATCAAAAGAGATAGTGTCTGGGGTCTTAAAGGCTTGAAGATAAACAAGTGGCCATCTAGCTCAGAAGTAACAAAGCCCACATGGAAGAACACGCCAATCTGTGTGATCACGTGGTCCCGAAGGGATCAGTTATCAGGCATCAAAAAACAAAATATCATATCATTGGCTGCATGATACAATCCATGATACAATCACCGAGGACAAACGGGTGCATAAGGAAATGTGGCGAGGAAAGCTGATGGTGCCCGGCTATCAAAAGAGATACTGTCTGGGATCTTAAAGGCTTGAAGGTGAACAAGCGGCCATCTAGCTCAGAAGCAACAAAGCCCACATGGAAGAAGCACACCAGCCTGTGCGATCACGACGTGCCAAAGGGATCAGGTATAAGGCAATATCCACAAAAAAAAAATTACCATAGTGAATGAAGGGGGAAGTGCAGAGTGGAGACCCAAAGCCCATTTGTCGGCCACTGGAGATCCCCTTACAGAGGGGTCTAGGGGAGGAGATGAGTCAGTCAGGGTGCGATGTAGCACCGATGAAGAATATAGCTTTCCCCCAGATCCTGGATGCTTCCTCCCCACCAACTACCATGATCCAAATTCTACCTTGCAAAATTGGATAGAGCAGAGGTTGTACACTGGTGCATATAGGACCTGGAGGCACAGGGAATCCAGGGTGGATAATGCCTTGAGGACCAGGGGTTTGAGGGGTGATACTTGGAGAGTAGAGGGTGAGTGGGTTGGAAAGGGGAACCGATTACAAGTATCTACATGTGACCTCCTCCCTGGGGGACGGACAACCGAAAAGGGGGTGAAGGGAGATGCCGGATAGGGCAAGATATGACAAAATAATAATCTATAAATTATCAAGGGCTCATGAGGGAGGGGAGAGCGGGAAGGGAGGGGAAAAAAGAGGACCTGATGTAAAGGGCTTAAGTAGAGAGCAAATGCTTTGAAAATGATCATGGCAAAGAATGTACAGATGTCCTTTATACAATTGATGTATGTATATGTATGGATTGTGATGAGTTGTATGAACCCCTAATAAAATGTTTAAAAAAGAATGATGAGGGCAATGAATGTACAGATGTGCTTTACACAATTGATGTATGTATGGATTGTGATAAGAGTTGTATGAGCCCCTAATAAAACGTTTAAAAAATAAACACAAACAAAAAAGAAACCATCAGGGAAGGGAGACAGCAGTGTGTGTAAGATATGAAAATAATAATAATTTATCAAGGAGTAATGATGGTGGGAGGGGAGGACGGGGGTATGGGGAAAGAGCTGATATCAAGGGCTTAAATAGAAAGTAAATGTTTAGAAAATAATGATGATAACATGTACAAATGTGCTTGATACAATTGATGTATGGCTTGTTATGAGCCCTCAGTAAAATGATCTTTAAAAAAAATAAAAATGAATAAAAGATTTTTAATAAGTTGAAGATTTCCCAAGATCCCATGTACCAACATCACTGTGTCAAACCAGTGCTTTTACATTTTATATTTTAAGGTGCAATTACACTGAAGACTGTAGCCATTGATCTTCAACAGCTGTGTTTCTCTTTGCTTTCAGCAAGCAAGGTTGTATCATCTGCATATTACAGATAGTTAGTCTTCCTCCAATCCTGATATCATATTCTTCACATAGTCCAGTTTCTCTAATCATCTGCACAGCACACACATTGTTTAAGTACGATGACAGGCTACACCACCATTCCTGATTTTAAATCATGCAGTATCCCCTAGTTTTGTTTGAAGAATTGTCTATTGGTCTATGAGTAGTTTCTGGGAGAACTCAAATAGGTGTTCTGGGATTTCAATCATTCACAATGCTATCCACTTTTGTTCTAACAGTTTTATTGGCACTACATCCATATACCATGTGACTCAATAGTTCAATCATATCAAGAAGAGTTGTACAATCATTACCACAATCCATTTTACTTATTTATTTTAAATCATTTTATTGGGGCTCACAACTCTTATCACAATCCATACATACATCAGTTGAGTAAAGCACTCTTATACATTCGTTGCCCTCATCATTCTCAAAATTTGCCTTCCACTTGTGTTCCTGGAATCAGCTCATTTACCTTTTTGTCCTCCCGCTCCCTTCCCACTCTCCCCTCCCGCATGAACCCTTAATAATTTATAAATTATTATTTTATCTTATCCTACACTGCCCGGCATCTCCCTTCACCCACTTCTCTGTTGCCCATCCCCCAGAGAGGAGGTTTTATGTAGAGCCTTGTGATTGGTTCCCCCTTTCTACCGCTCCTTCCCTCCCGGTATCGCCACTCTCACCACTGGTCCTGAGAGGTTCATCTGTCCTAGATTCCCTGTGTTTCTAGTTCCCATCTGTACCGCTGTGTATCCTTTGGATTAACCAGGTTTGCAAGGTAGAATTGGGATCATGATAGTTGGGAGGAAGCATTTAAGAACTAGAGGAAGGTTGTGAGTTTCATTATTGCTACATTGAACCCTGAGTGACTCATCTCCTCCCCACTACTCCTCTGCAAGGGATGTCCAGTGGTCTACAGATGGGCATTGGGTTCCCATCACGCACTCCCCTCAAATTTTTCCCCCGCCTTTGTTGCTGGAAACCTGGTCCCCTCAGCCCTTCATGATCCGTTGGTATGCTGCTTCCATGTGGGCTTTGTTGCTTCTGGGATAGATGGCCGCTTGTTTACTTTCAAGCCTTTAAGACCCCAGACACTATATCTCTCGATAGCCAGGCACCATCAGCCTTCTTCACCACTTACTTATGCACACATTCGTCTTCAGCGTTTATGTGGAGAAGGTGATCACACAATGATGGTTTTTGTTCTTTGGTGTCTGTTATCTGATCCCTTCAACATCTCGTGATCACACAGGCTTTTGTGCTTCTTCTCTGTGGGCTTTTTTTGCTTCTCAGCTAGATGGCCGCTTGTTTGCCTTCAAGCCTTTAAGACCCCAGATGCTATATCTTTTTGATAGCCGGGCACCATCAGCTTTTTTCACCACATTTGCTAATGCACACATCTGTCTTCAGCGATCATGTCGGGAAGGTGGGTGTCATGGAATGACCTGAGCAAGGTGCTATTGTATTGAGGGAGTATGCGCAAGGAGGCCCAATGTCCATCTGCTACCCTACTACTGAACCTATAAATAATGTACCTAGGTCTATTTTCCCCATAATTATAAAAATATTTACATATGTACATGCCTGTATTTAGGCTTCTATGTATGTCCTTTGCCTCCTACTCCTTTCCTCTATTTCCTTACGCTTTCCTCCTGTCCCACTACCATGTTCAGCCTTCATTCTGGTTTCAGTAATTCCTTTCAGTTACCTTGCCATTGGTCACTCCCTACCAGTCCTCCCATCCCCTCTGTCCACTAGTTTTAAACCACTCGTTGTTCCCTGTCCCTGTGTTGGCCAACACCTCCTCCCTTCCCCTACCTCCCACACTTTCATGTGCCTCTTCCGGGACCGTTGGTCCCGCTATTTTCTTCTCACATTGTTTGTCCAGCCTATCTTATCTAGGTGGACCTGCTGATATAGTAATATGTGCATACAAATGCAGATGGCTTCGAAAGCACCAAAGTGGCACATAAGAACATGGCGTCGACAGCAGCAACACCAACACGCTGATAAACAAAAAAGCCACTAACATACAAAATTTAAAAGAAGAGAAAGAAAAAAAAGCCAAAAAATCCAAAACACCTGTTAGTAGTTCGAGGTATGTTTATTGACCTTCAGGAGTGTTTTCTGGATGAGTCTGATGGGGTGCCACATCCTGGCCCCAAAGTCCATTCTTTATACTCCCTCGGGACATCCTTGCTCTGCTTCCCCCGCCACTCCATTGCACGCCCCCAGTGTTTTGCCTCAGTGTGGTGGGGTCAGCTCAGTCGCACATCCCCCACTGTGTCTCAGGTGCTGTCCCATGTAGGGCCATGGGTCAGTGCAGGATGTTGCATCTTGCCATGGGGCCAGCTATATGGTCCTCTCTGTACATTGGGCCCTTCGAGCCGGGCTATCGTCCTCTGAGCTTGGTGGACCCAGGTGTGCTCCGTACCATTCTTCCTCCTTCCTTTGCTTCAGCTTTCCTCTGGTTGTACCACAATCAATTTTAGTGCACTTTCTTCTTCCTTATAATCATTGTTATTCATGGTTTAATTTGTTGTTTTAATTGTGGTAAAAATATACACAACTAAATATTCTCCAATTCAACAACTTCTATGTGTATAATTCAGTGTCATCAATTATACTTTTTGTGTTGTACAACCAATACTGATTTTTTTCCAAATTATTCCACCACCATTAACATAAACTCAATGCCCGCTAAGAAAATACTCTTCCTCCTTCATCTCTGCTAATCATTGTTCAAGTTTGTTTTCTTATTTTTCAAGTCTTCCTCATATAATATTCACAAATCATACACCACCATAATTAAATCACTTTTTAAAAGAGTTGTATATACATGTACATCATCACAATCAGTTCTAATGCTCCCTTCCCTCTCTTGTATTCATTGTTTGCTCCCTCAATACCCTCGTCCACCCCACCCCACCCCATCCCCAATTAGTCATTCTATCAGTTATTGTCTCTATGCATCCACTCCTTCTGTGCTGAACCTAACAAGAACAATAAAACAAAATGAAACAGAAAGAAAATCATAAGAATATATAAACAAAAATAAAGAGTAAGGAAGAAAAGACTACTGACAATATTTTAAAAGCCAGAGAAAAAAATTCTATCATGGAACAAGCAAGAAATACTTGAGCCTACAGCAAATTCAGATTGGTTCAAGAGGGAGGTCAACTGATCAAGTATCATATCACACCATGGTTCAATCCACTGCCATCAAATTAGAAACTGTCACTGCCTGCTAGCAAAGCAGTTTGAGTTCCTCACCTTTGGCTAGAAGGGATCTGCCAGAGGCTTAATCTGACCAGATACTCTGCACATGGATTCTGGGCTCTCATTTCCTCCATAGCCTTCTATAAATTGGGTGTTCACAATTTAAGCTCGGATAATTTTCTCTTCATCATATTTGGATGCTGTTATCATCATCTTTGAATCACACAGACCAGTGGACTTAATTGATGTCTCAATTAAAGGGCTGTTTGAATACAAGCCTTTAAGAACCCAGACACTATTCCAATTGATAGCTGAGCACCATCTGCTTTTTTTTAACCACACTTTGCTGTAACACCCTTATCTTCAGTGATCTTTTCATGACAGCAAGTATCGAACAGGGCCATGTTATAAGAACTGTTCCCAGATTGGGGCTAGAATCACAGGGGAAGCCAGAATCCATCTGCTTGTCCATGGGTTACAAACGGCTCTGCTTTACTTTGGCGGTTACATTATAACAAATACAAAAAACAAATCAACCAAACAACTGCTCCCTCCAAATAAAAACCAAGAAAAACAGTGTTAATCATCCCCCTGGGAAAAGGCGATTGTATTGATGTTATCCAAATTACTTATGATCCACAGTGTTTAATGCTTTTACATAATAAAACATAGACAAAATCTTTTCTTTGTATGTTCTATTTTCAGCCAAGATCCATCTAATATCAGCTATGATATCTATTATAAAATATCCTCTTCTGAATCTAACTTGAACTTTTGGCAGTTCTCTGCCAATGTATTGCTGCAAATGTTTCTATATCATCTTGAGCCTAATTTTACTTGTGTGCAATGTCAATGATATTGTTCAATAATTTCTACATTCCATTGTATCATCTTTTGGGGGGTACTAAGAATGTATGATGCGTATGGTTCTCTTCTAATTAGCTTAGATTAGTGAATGCTTCCAGTACTATATCCATTTGCTACAATATCTCAATTAGAATTCTGTCAACTCCTGAAACCTTGCTTTTCACCAAAGAGTTCAATGTAGTTTGGACTTCTTCCTTCAATACCATTCGTTCTTGATCATGTACACCTCCTTAAATGATTGGATGTCATCTAATTCTTTTTAGTACAGTGACTCTGGACCAATGAGCACAATTCAACCAATATGCAACATCAACATAAATGGGGGAAATACTGATATTGTAAAGGGTTTCATTTTTCTTAGATCCACAATCAATTCTCATGGAAGCAGTAGTCAAGAAAGCAAACAGCATACTGCATTGGACCAATCTGCTGCAAAAGACCTCTTTAAAATGTTAAAATTCAAAAATGTCTTGAAAGCTAAGGTGGGTCTGACTCAAGCCATGGTATTTTCAGGACATTCATATGCATGTGAAACCTGGGCAATACATAAGGAATCCTGATGAATAATTGATAACTTTGAAATATGGCATTGGCAAAGAATACTAAATATATATCATGAACAGCAAGAACAAATACTCTTGAGAATCAAGAATGGCAAGATTTTATCTCTTGTAATCTGGACAAGTTATCTGGAGAGACCAGTCCCTATCATGCTTCGTAGAGAGTCAGTAGAAAAAAGGAATATCCTATAGGAGGCACACTGACACACATCTAAGGTGCAACTTTGGCTTCTCCTCTATGGAACAAAGAAGAGTGAAGAAAATCCAAATGCATGGGAACAATTAATCCAAGGGACTAAAGAGCCTCGACAACCCTGAGACCAGAAGATTGTTGCTTGGCTACATTGTTGCTTGGCTACCACTGCCAACTCCTCTGAAAGAGATCACCAGACAGTTCTAATCTTGCCCTTTCAGATTTGTTTTTGTTTCCCACACTCAAATAACATTGAAAAGGAACACAATTTGAGTCTCTCAAGGATGCCAAAGCTGCAGTTCCTTCACAATGTAAATCAAACAGTATAGAATTCTTTGGGGAAAGTTTAAGGAAGCAGAAACAATGCCTCCATACATACAGACATAGATGGAAGATGTGTCCAGAAACAACAACTTTGCATTTCTATGTTTTTTATTAATAAAGCTTCTATGATGGTTTTAGCCGTCATTTTTGGCTTACTTTCATATAGGAGAACAGGAGTTGTCCACAGAGAAACAAGAGGACATATGGCAGAAACTGAACAGCAGACAACTCAATCTCCTCTGTCACATCTTTCTTTTTCTCTGGCTTCAGAAGAGGTGGGTCCCATCCTCCCAAAGCCATTTTACTTGCTTCTTTCCTGTAGTCTTCTCTGCACTGTTCATCCATCTCATATGCATTTCCAATATTTTCCTTTCAACCTTTAAATGTACTTAAATATTTTCAAATGGATAATACAAACACTATTGTGTTAGAAAGGGTTCTCTGGTTTGTCTCTCAGGAATGAAGGTCTGGGTCAACTATGCTTTAGCCTTTAATTTCTCTTGGCCACACCTCTCTTATTTCCTTTCTCATTCAAACCTCTGGAAAACAGTCATCCTTTCCTAGGTATTTCTTTACTTTCTACTCATTACTTTCTCCAAAATTCCCTTATAAAGACCATTAACCTTAATTGCCAAATATGACTGATCCTTTAGTAACTAGCTGGACTGACCAGATAGTACATGGGATCTCTGAGAACTCTGTATTTTAAAAAGCTTTTGATATCTTGACATTCCAAGACCTCTCTAGCTACTCTTAATTGTTGCTTTTCAGTTGAATTCCCTAGTCTTTTCATCTGCTTGCCCATTAGAAATCAATGCTTCCTTGGGTTCTGTGTTCTCTTATCTTTCTTTTTGTACTCTCTTATTTGTCTTTCTCCTCACTCTTTTTATTTCACCTCAGTAATCTCATCCACTTTCAGAATTTATACCACCATTTGTTATATCCATAACACTTTTATTTCTATTTCCGCTTCTACCTCCATATACAACTCCGAATATCCAATTCACCTGAGTATTACTTCCATTGCATACCATCATCCACTCCTTTTTATTGTAGTAGAATATGCAATGGCTAATCACACAGAATTAATAATCAGATTGCTTGTGTGTTGAGTCTCAACTTTGCCACCTAAAAATCCTGAACAAATTGTTTTTCAGTATTTCTGTATCATGGAAAATGGGTAACAATACCAAACCTCCTAATGTTCTTGTGAGGACAGAAGAGCAAAATGCAAGCCACTAGCACTTAGCTTAAAATATATTAGCTATTGTTAAGAATTGCTTGCTTGTATGGGCCATACCCAAACAAGCTAAACAGAAACCTGGTCATCTTCCTCTTCTTTCACCTCCTCCCACATGCAACAAGAGCAATAACGGGTGCCCTCAAGCTGATTGCAACTGACATCACTTCTCATGCACTATTCTTGGTAAAGAGCCCTGGTGGCTCAGTAGTTGAACACTGGGCTGCTAACACAAAGATCTGCTCCTCCAAAGGTTACAGCCTAGAAAACTATGGAGGCAGTTCTACTTTGGCATATTGGGTTGCTATATGTCAGAAATTGGCTTGATGGCATATAACAACATTCCATGTTCATGGATAAGACAATATTTTTAACATGGAAGTTCTTCCCAGAATGATCATAGATTCAAAGCAATCACAAATCCCCAGTAAATTATTTTGTGGGTATCAACAAACTAATTCTAAAGTTATATAGAGAGGGAACCAAAACCCGCTGTCATTGAGTTGATTCCAACTCACAACAACCCTTTATAGAATTTCCAGGGCTCTAAATTTTTATGAGAGCAGACCAGCCTTAACTTTTCCCTGAGTGTGGCAGTGCGACACTTACTTGACAGTGCCACCAGAGGTCCTGGAAAGCAAAAGAGTTAGAAAAACCAACACAGTATCTAAAAAGAAGAACACATCAGAAGACTGATGCTATATAACTTTAATACTTAATATGCCTCAAGCCAAACACAAAAATAAATTTACAATGCAGTAAGGACCTAACTGTGCATTCTAAAACCATAAATTCTTAGAAAAATTCAGAAACAACCACATCAGGCTTATTTTTTTTAAAGTAGACTCACTAATAAAATAACAAATGTACAAATAGCAAAAGGCAAAAAATAAATGAATGTGATATCATAAAAATTTCAAAATTTTATCCACCAAAAAACTGTTACCAAAAATATGAAAAGACAAGCTACTAACTGGTAGAATATTTGGGGGAACTACATATCCACTAAGAATCTAATAACATATATATATGTAAAACTTAAACAACTTAACAGGAAAACAAATAAAATAGGTAAATGACTTGAATAAACACTTTACCAAAAAGGATATTCCAATGACCAACACACACATGAAAAGATGTTTAATATTATTAGCCACCAGAGAGGTGCAAATATAAACTACATGAGATGTGTTTTCACTCCCATTGGGATAACTATGGTGAGATAAAAACAAAATCAAACAGAAAATATGAAATGTTGGCAAGGATATGTGGAAATTGAAACTCTTACAACACAAATTGAAACGCACCACATCACTGGTATTTCAAATATCAACAGGGTCACTCAAGATGAATATGTTTCAGCAGAGCTTCCAGACTAAGAACAGACCACAAAAATGGAAGAGGCTGTTCAATTCTGAGGGCTAGCTACAGAAAACCTTATGAACAGCAGTGGCTTATAGTGATGGAAAATGACCCCCTCTAGTTGGAAGGCACTTAAAATGCAACTGAAGTATTGCCTCCTCAAAATAGAATCCACCATAATGATGTGGATGATGAAGTAAAGCTTTCAGTACCTTTATGTGCTGAGGCATGGCTCAAAATCAAAAGAAACAGCTGAAAATAGCTATTAATAATCAGAACTTGGAATATATGAAATATGAATCTAGGAAAGCTATAAGATGTCAAAAGTGAAAATGGAATGCATAAAGATTGATATCCTAAAAAATTGATATCCTAAGCATCAGTGAGCTGAAATGTACTGGTATTAGCCATTTTGAGATTGACAATCACATAATTTACTGTACCAGGAATAATAAGGTCAAAAAGAATAGTATCATAATCTTCATCAAAGAGGAAATTGCAGGATCTATCTTAAAGCATAATGCTGATGTCATAGGATAATATCTATATGCCTACAAGGAAATCTAGTCAATACAAATAATATTAAAATTTACACACCAACAACTACAGATAGTGTTGATGAAACTGGGGGATTCTACTAAATTCTTCAGCCTGAAATTGATCAACCATGCAATGAAAATAGATTGCAAATGATAGGTGATTGGAATGCAGAAGTTTAAACAATGAAGAAGGAACAGTAGTTATAAAACATGGCCATAGGATAGAAATAACGCTGGAAATCATATGATAGAATTTTATAAGGCCAATGGCTTCTTTATTGCAAATACCCTTTTTCAACAACTTAAACAGCAACTGTATGTATACAGTTCAGCAACAGAATACAAAGGAATCAAACTGACTACATCTGTGGGAAAAAAGTATGAAGAAAGCTCATTATCAGCTATCAAAAGGAGGCCAGTTGTGGAACCAATTGAAACAAATTGCTCATTTGTAAATTCAGGTTGAAGGTGAAGAAAATTAAAACAAGTCCATGAGAGTTAAAATACAACCTTGAATATATCTCAGCTGAATTTCAACATCTGAAGAATAGATTTGCTGCACTGAACACTAGTGACAGAAGGTCTGATGAGCTGTGGTAGGACATCAAGAACATCATTTATGAAGACCACAAAAGGTCATTAAAAACACAAGAAAGAAAAAGTCAAAATGAATGTCAAAAGAGACTCAAACTTTCTTTTGAACACAGAATAGCTACAGCCCATGGAAGAAAAGATGAAGTAAAAGAGATGAACAGAAAATTTCAAAAGGCAGCCCGAGAAGACAAATTACTATGAAAAAATGTGCAAAGACTTGAATTTAGAAAACCAAAAAAGAATACACTCAACATATATGAAGTTGAAATAACTGAAAACAACATTTAAGCCTCAAGTTATAATATTGAAGGATTCCATGAACAAAATATTGAATAATGCAGGAAACAACAAAAGACGATGGAGGGATTACACAGTCACTGTACCAAAAAGATTTGGTTGACATTCAATCATATCAGGTAGTAACCTATGATCAAGAACCTACGGTACTGATGGTCCAAGCTGTACTGAGGGTGTTACCAAAAAGCAAGGCTCCAGTATTTGACAGAATAGTAACTGACAAAATAAAAATTGAAATGTCTCAACAAGGTGATGAAGCACTGAAGAAAACTCAAAGATAGCTACCTGGCCAACTGACTACAGTATTTGTGTTGTGCCCATTTTGAAGAACAGCGACCCCACAGAGTCACAGTTTCCTTACTTCTTTGCATTGATGCCTGGGTTCTCGAGCTGCTTTTTGAAATCATACAGAAAATTTCAAACAATATTAATGTCACATGCAATTAAAATGTTGATAATTCAAAAACAGCTGCATTGATAGTACATCGATAGGACACTGCCAGAAATTCAAGCCAAATTCAGAAGGACATGGCATAAGAAGTATCACTGCTGATGTCAGATGGATCAAGGCTAAAAGCAGAGACCACAAGAAAAGTGTTTCTTGTGTTTTATTGAATATGCAAAGGCATTCACCTATGTGAACCCTAACAAACTATGGTTAATATTCAGAAGAATGTGAATCCCAAAAGGTAAGTCGTTTGAAAAGAACTGAGAGGTTTAAAATCAGAAGAGGTCTGTCAGGGTAGTATACTTTCACAATTCTTATTCAATCTGTAAGCTGACCAAATAATTTGAGAAGCTGGTCTATATGAAGAAGTACACAGCAGCAGGAGTCGAGGAAGATTTATCAACAACCTGCAGTATGCAGATGACACAATCTGGCTTGCTGAAAATGAGGAGGACTTAAAGCACTTGCTGATTAAGATCAAAATGATTAGGGCAAAGAATGTACAGATGTGCTTTATACAATTGATGTATGTATATGTATGGACTGTGATAAGAGTTGTATGAGTCCCTAATAAATTGTTTTTAAAAAAAAGAATTGTATGAGCCCCCAATAAAATGATTTTTTTAAAAAAGAAGAACTTAAGTACGGATTACAATTCAATTTTAAGAAAACCAAAATCCTCAGAACTGGACATATAAACAACAGTACGATAAAAGGAGAAAAGAACATTATCAAGGGTTTCAGTTTGTCTGGAATCATTTCATTCAGACAGCACACTGATAAATTGTTTTTAAAATCCTTTTCTTCCAACATTCGTTAAATACTACAGACATATCAGAAAAGATGCTGAGTACTAAAAAGGCCTTCTCAAGAGTATTACTGCTTGAAATGTTAATATAAACCTCTATGAAGACTTTTTCCTCTAATCCCAAGCAATACCTAAGAATAGCTTTCTCCTTAGAGAATTGCTCATTTCTAGGTTACTACTTTCTTTAGAGATGGAAGCGTACGTTTGCTTCTTGATTCTTCAGTCTTCCAATTTCGAACTATTCTCATCAATTCTCTATTTGAAAATGTTTGCAACTTCTTTCATGAACGATCTCAAAACTAGTACTTATAAGACTTTTTTCTACTGCTAAATCTCTTCAGTTCACACAGGTATTCAACTGATACCATTATTGATGTTGTTCCCTACTTATTCTTATCTTGCTAATGTTCCTCAAGTGAAATATCCCCAGGAAATTTTCAGAAAGGTGAAGAGGAGTTTAGAGATTGTGCAGTTATCCTTCACACTGCCCATTTCACTGATGAAAAATTGAGGCCTACAAAGTAAGTTACCTTGTTATGAGTAAAATTAGGCTTAGAACCCGGTTATCTTGACTTTCAATAGTATAGTATTCTTTCTACTATGCTGTTATTAGTCACCTTCTATTTCCATTTGTATCTCTTCAGGATGCCTAATACATACAAATCTCTCAGCAGATGTCAACAAAATAAGCATAAGCTTTTACGAGGAGGTACCCCCCAAAACCAAGAGCTTTTGTAGTACTCATTTTTTCATAGTGCTCATCCCTCCACCCCCCGCCAGGTGAGCATGGAGCAACTCGCACTTAATACACCCAGTGGCATTGCCTGGGAACGTTCTCTAGTCACAGTGAATTTTTTGTGTGTGAAAGCAGTTTTGCTTGAATCTTTCATTTTGGGGGGATGGCCGATTTAAGAGAACAGTGTACAGCTGTGAAATTTTGCTTTCTGCTCAGGAAAATTGCTGCAAAAACTGTTGTGATGTTGAACACAGCTAACAAAAGGAGTGCTGTGGGAAAAACTCAAGATGAGTAGTTTTCTCGTTTAAAAAAAGGTGCAATGTTGATTGATGACAAACTTTGTTCTGGGTGTCTGTCAACTCATAGTGCACTTGGGAGTTTGTTCCACCAGGTTAATCAAGTTTTCACATTGCAGAACAGTGTGCGACCAAAAAAAGGCCTGATTTGTGGCAGACAGGGGACTGGTTTTGCCACCACGACAATGCACCTGCTCATGCAGCCATCTCAATAGGCCAGTTTTTGTCAAAAAAAAACAAAAACTAGCATGCCTCTCTTGCCCCACGCACCTTACTCTCACGTGGCCTTGCTCCATGTGACTTCTTTTTGTTTCCAAGAATAAAGAGGGACATGAAAGGACAGCAATTTGATGAAGTTAGAAAAAGTGAAGAAAAAAACAAGGGAGGTACAGTCAGCCATCCAAACACGAGTTTGAAAAATATTTCCAAGAATGGAATTGCAGATTTGACAAATGTATTAAGTATAATGGAGGGTAGTTTGAAGGTGATAAGGTTGTTTTGTAAAAAATTTAAATACATAGCTAGAAAAAAGTTTTCATTTTGGGGGGAGAGTACCCCCTTGTACATAACAGGAAAATTGATTCAGGTACAGTCAGAAAGTAGGAAAGCAATTTTCTTACTTCTTTGCATGATGCCACCCTCCAGACCAGTTAATTGCTATTTTGCTCTTTCCATCAATCAGGCATTGGGCAGCTGTGATTGTAGCTCCTCCTACAGCTGCTGCACAGTCAAATATCCCTTCAGTGGCTGGGCAGTCATAACCTTAGGGCAAGAATCAGATTACTTTGTAAGAAATGAATTTTACAACAAGGAAAATGTGTTTGAGAGAAGACAATTTACCGAAAAGTGACTGCGCTGGCATGAGCTGCAACTGAGACAGAAACATTCTAATAATAGGAAAAGGATTTTTAAAATATTAGAGCTTGAGAGAAAAAAAACCTTACACGTTAACTAGTCATAACCAATAGGTGAAGAAATTGAGGCCTGAGAAATGGTATCTCTTGCTTACATAGCAGAGAGTCAGGTCTACAACTGAGGTTTCTTGATTCTCAGTCCAGTGTGCTTTCTACTAAACCATGGTGATAGCCATTTAGTTTTTAAAATGTAGTTGTTTAATAAAGGATACAGTAGAAAATTTAGCTAGGCCATAAACCTGTATTCAAGGACATCCAAGTCAGCACATACACAATCAGACTAGATATAGACACCACAATTAGAGCCTAACAGGGGTCCTGGTGGTTATGTTTGGAGCTGCTAACATAATAGTAAGGTCAGCAGTTTGAAACCACCAGAGGCTCCACAAGAAAAAGATGAGGCTTTCTACTCCCATGGAGATTTAGTTTCAGAAACATAAAGGGGAAGTTCTATTATGTCCTATAGGGTTGCTATGAATCAGAATGAACTCAATGGCAGTATAGTTTGGGTTTCATTTTTTTTTTTATGGTTTATCAGGGCCTAAACCATTGAAAGACTTTCCCCCATCTAATCCATCACTCAGTTTCACAAAACCCATACCGTTTTCTCAAATGATGTTACGTAGCTAAACCAAGAGATTAATGATTAACACATTATTTAACTGGAAATTTATTAAAAATCACAATGCAAATTATAAATAATTAACTAGTTACAATCTATAGATGAAAGTGTTCTACCTCTCATCATTGTCTTGTTAGTCATTGTCTCATTAGAACCTTACCTAGCCCATATTCTATGGAGTCGGGGTGGTCATCATCACCATCTTGGCTGACCATCTGGAGATACTGCAGATAGGCATCTGTATGAAAGGAGGCCATCTCCTCCATGGACGCCACTTTGGGCTTAACAATCCTAACAACAACAGAGAAAACAAAGGAATGTGAATGAGGCAGACCCAGATTATGCTAAAAGTTGTAAAGGAGTCAGCAATCTGAGCAGAAAATACAACTCTCAGATTCTGATTTCAGTAAGCTGAAGTGATACGCACAATGTGTTTTTCTATCGCACTATATAATCTATACTTCCTCACATCATGTTAATGTACTCACAATGTGAACAATAAGGGGATTGGTTTTCCTTTTGAGTTCATAGGTAGGTAAAAACGAAAGAATATTCATACTTAAAATAAAAATTTTAAATATGCATCAGAAAACTTGTGCTCCACAAGTTACAGCTTTTTTTAATTAATTAATTTATTTATTTATTTTAACAATTTATTGGGGCTGATACAATTCTTTTCACAGTTCATACATATACATACATCAATTGTATAAAGCACATCCATACATTCCCTCCCCAATCATTCTCAAGGCATTTGCTCTCCACTTAAGCCCCTTGCATCAGGTCCTCTTTTTTTCCCCCCCTCCCTCCCCATTCCCCCCTCCCTCATATGCCCTTGGTAATTTATACCTCGTTATTTTGTCATATCTTGCCCTATCCTGAAAGTTACAGCTTTAATGGCAAACCCATAGGCGGAAATGCTTTCATTTTCATTTGAAGTACTTTCATTCCTAAGTGGCCATTATAATGCTTTCTGATAATTTTTCACTTCGGTTCTTGTTCCAGCTCTATATTTACTAGCTCAATAACCTTAGGTGAGCTATTTGACCACTCTGCAGCTCAAATTAACTCATCTGTAAAATGGGGATACATTATGAGATGCATATGGAGATTATACAACAACATATGAATATGCTTTATGTATCCCTATCATTATTAATATTAAGGGATAAAAGAGGCAAAATAAAATATAAAAGTCCCTTTACTTGTTCTCTCACGTCTGTTTCCAAGAGAAGGAACAGAAAGATTATAACCAGGCTTCACTCAGAATCCGTTAAACTCACAAGCAGTAATAAACAGGATTAAGTGAGAGAATAAAGGGAGTTCACCTAACAACAAAATTTACCACTCCCTACCACTAGGAGCCCTGGTTGTATAGTGGGTTATGCACTGAACTGATAACAAGTTCATACCCCAAATCTCAGAAATCCCAAATAGATGTTCTACTCTGTCCTACAGGATCACTAAGAGTCTGAATCAATTCTATTACAGCAGTTTGGATTTTTTTACCCCTGTCTGTCCCACATTTCCTCTTCCTGGCCTCACTACTGTCATTACATTCTCTAGCCCTTGCCATTTAGGTCCAGAGTCATGGTGGCATAGTGGGTTACATACTAGGTTGCTAAGTGAAAGGTTGGCAATGAAAAACCACCAGGAGAAAGATGAGGCTTTCTACTCCCTTCAAGATTTACACTCACAGAGAGTCGGGGGAAGACGGCTGCCATACAGGTAGCTCACATCCAGAACTCAGTGAGTGGCGAAATTTAGGGGCCTAGTAGGGGTATCAAGTCTGTCTGTCGATTCCCAAGACAACTCAGAGTACTTCTCTGAAGCAGAAGCGGACACCCGTGGTCTCTTGCGTGATGCTCAGAGTGCCCACTCTGCTGGCACCACAGGGCAGCCAGGAGCATTGCGGAGGCAGCTGCCCTGCCTCGGCGCTCTGTGCAGAATCACCAGCTAGTACCCCCTACTCTGCCCATGATGCCCGGGGTCCCATGTGGGTGCTCCAACCGGTATATCGCCCCCCTGCAGAGATTCATGCCCCATCTGGGCACCCCTTGCTGACCAGCCAGCCAGACGATCCCCACCTCCTCCTGGGAGGCTCGTGCCCTGGCGCCACAGCATAATCAGGTAGATGGCAGATGATGCTGCCATGCCTTTGTGCTCCCACAAACCGCCAATCAAACTGCCTCCACTCCCAGAGGTCTCAACCCAAAGGTGCCCACCCCATCTCTGCGCTCCTCACAAATCGGCCATCCAGCTCCCTCCCTGGCTTTCTTCCCCCCACCATACATACATACAATGCACACGCACACACAGAGGTTCCCATCCTGCCACACCGTTTCAGGCATGCCAGGGAGCGGACACAAGTCTGGCAGCATTTTCTGCAGTTGTAGCATAGGGACCCAGGCCTTTGGGACTTGCCTACTGCATTCTCCCTTCTCCCTGCTCAATCCACCCCACCCTCTGTGCTCCAAGCAATGGATCAGCACACCAGTAGCGGCCCCCCCTCCCACCCGCCTACCTGTGGGAAGTACTCCTAGCCAGAAGTAGATCACCCAATCCCCAACCCATCCCCAAAATATGTTCCCCTTCACTTGAGTCAACACTTTTTATCAGACCGCAGTGTGCATAGCTGCAAACAACAGCCCCTAAGGAGACCTGAAGGTGGCTGGAGCACAAACCGTAGTTCAAGGAGAGAGGGAAACCCCAGCAGGACAAAGGTGAAACACAACCTTACAAGGAAGTTGGCTAAAAGCAGCCTGCTGAAACATCAGTACCAACCTCCCAAAGAGAGAGCCCAGGGCTCTGAGACACCTGGGAAAATGGTACCTAGTTCCAATAAATCGACCAAACACCAGCAAGCTGCTACAACAGTTTCAACAAGAAAAGAGAAACAAAATCCAATGCCAGAAGACCACCTGGACCTACCACAGAAAGAAATCTTCAGGATGCTGCTTGGAGCTATACAGGACATGAGGGAAGCATTATAGAAAAAGGAGAAAATGATAGAGAAAATAAAGGCCATGCACCAAAGGGAAATACAGGAGTTAAAGGGCGAGATAACAAAAACTAACAGCAAACTCACGGACTTCGCCCAGATATGGAGGAGGCAGAGAACCTCACCAGTGACCTAGAGGATTCTCAAGAAGAATTTAATAAACATGAGAAAAAGTCTCACAAGCCCATCAGAGAAGATGAAGAAAACCTCAGAGCTATGTCTGACGCTATGAGAAGGAACAACATCAGAACTATTGGCTTGCCGGAGGAATGCACATCAATGAAGCCAACATCCAAAATAGTGATGGAATGCTTGGAGGAAATTTTCCCTAGCTTAAAGAATGAAAACCAGGCAACTATCCAGGTGGCCGAAAGAATACCAGCTAGACAGAATCCCAATAAGAAGGCACCACGACATAAAGTTGTTTAACTATGAGGAAAAGGGGAAAATTTTAAGAGCAGCTAGGGAAAAACTGGCAACCATATATAAAGGCAAGCAGATAAGAATATGCTCAGATCTATCAGCAGACACTATAAAAAGAGCAGACAATGGAGCAGCATATTCAGAAAATTGCAGGAAAATACCGCAAACCCAAGAATACTCTATCTTGCCAAATTAGCTATCAAAATTGATGGAGAAGTGAGAGTCTTCCTGGACAAGGAAAGTCTCAAAGAATATGCTAAAAGGAACCCAGCACTACAAAAGATCCTCGCCAACCCAGTATGGGCAGAAGAACAACGCTCACCAAGCACATGCAAGAGACCATCCCACAGAAGAACTCCAACCAGAGACCACCAAACGGAAAACAGCTCCCTAGATAACACAGGTTCAACAATGGAAAGAAGGCAAGAATGAACCACTAACACACATATGCACAACCCATGGAAAAGAAATGGAGGTAAGAAAACACCCAACATAAGAGGGATAAAATGATATTACAGAGTCCACAAATAGATGTAATAACCCTGAATATCAATGGATTGAATTCAGGCTTTAAGAGATAGAGACTAACAGACTGGCTTAGAAAACACAATCCCTCCATCTGCTGCCTACAGGAGTCACATCTCAAGATTACAGACAAAAATAGGCTGGGAATCAAAGGCTAGAGAAAAACATACCACGCAAACAACAATTCAAAAAAGCAGGGGTTGCGATCCTAATCTCACATAAAATTGACCTCAAAGGACAAGGGACACTATATAATGCTCAAGGTAACAGTACACAAAGAACTACTATGCATTCTAAACATTTACTCACCAAACAAGTGTTCAGCAGAATATTTCAATCAAACGCTCCAAAAGATGAAAAAAGAAATTACAGCCTCAACAATTATGGTAGGTGCCTTCAATACACTGCTCTCTGAGAAAGATCACTGGGAAAGAAGCTCAACAAGGAGGCTAAAGATCTAAACACTAAAATAAGACAATTTGACCTGATAGATATTTACAGAGCTCTCCACCCAAATACAAAAACAATCACATTCTTTTCAAGCCCACATGGCATACATTCAAGAGGGACCACATGCTAGGGCGTAAGTCGAATCTACATAAATTTAAGCACATGGATACCACACAGACCTCTCTCTCTGACCACTGTGTGATAATATTGGAAATCAACAAAAGGAAGATAAAGAAATCAAGGGAAAAAATTGAAGAATGAATAACTCTATTGCAAAAGGAGTATACACTGGTTCAGATCAGAGATGAAATTAGGAAATTTCTAGAAACCAATGAGAATGAAAACATGACATACTAAAACTTATGGGACACAGCAAAGGCAGTCATCAGAGAAAGTCTCATAGTTACATGCTCACATAAGGAGGAGAGGCTTATGACAGATACACTGGCACAACATTTACAGCAAATAGAGCAGAGTCAACAAGATAATACAACTAATAGCAAAAGAAAATAAATCATAAAAAGTAGATCTGAGATTCAGGAGAGAGAAAATAAGAAAACTATGGGGGGGGGGGGGGGAATCAATGCTGTTAAAAGTTGGTTCTTCGAAAGGATATACCAAATAGACAAACCTCTCACGAATTTGACCAAAGAAAGAAAGGAACACATTTTAACAGCAAGGATGAGGGGTGAAAGAGTAGATATTACAATGGAACACAGTGAAATCAAAGGATATTTACACAGTACTATGAAGGACTGTACTCCAATGAATTCAAAAACTTGGAAAACATGGACAAATTCTTGGAAAAACAATTCTTCCCTAGATTATCACTACTGGCCGTCAAGAACCTCAACAGACCCTTATCAATAGAAGAAACAGACAAGGTTATCAAGGGATTACCAAACAAAAATCACCTGGACCAGATGGGTTTACAGGAGACTTCTATCAAGCATATAGGGAAGAACTGACACCAATCCTACACAAACTCTTCCAGAACATAAAAAAAGATGGCAAACTCCCAAATTTCTTCTATGAAGCTAGTATAACTCTGATACCTAAACTGGGCAAGGATCCCACAAGAATTGAGAACTACAGACCAATTTCCCTAATGAATATTGATGCAAAATCCTCAACAAAATACTCGCCAAGAGAATACAAAAATATATACAACAAATAATTCACCATGACCAAGCAGGATTCATACCAGGGATGCAGGGATGGTTCAGTATACGAAAGACCATTAGTAGTATTATAAGCCACACTGAAATGAAAAAGTATAAGAACCACATAATATCGATAGATGCGGAAATAGCATTCGCCAACATCCAACACCAAATCATGTTTAAGACACTCAATAAGCTAGGAATGGAAGGAAAATTCCTCAATATAATAGAAGCTATATATATATAAACCAACAGCCACTGTGGTAGTCAATGGAGAAAAGACAAGATCAATTCTTCTGAAAAAGGGAACTAGGCAAGGATGTTCCTTGTCCCCATTAACATCGTACTGGAGGAAAAGAAAGGACATCAAAGTTATTTGTCTGAGGAAGGAAGAAGTGAAATCATCGTTATTCACAGATAATATGATTTTATATATGGAAAATCCTAAAAGTTCCACAAGAGGAGTACTGGAAGCAATAGAGGAATATGCCTATCAGGTTACAAGATCAACAAACAGAAGTTTATTGCAATACTGTCCACATCGGACAAGGCCACAGAAGAGGGGATCAAAAAAAGGGGTACCCTTCACAATAGCCAAACACACATTGAAATATCTAGGGATATACCTAACTCAAAAAACAAAAGATGTGTTCGACAAAAACTACAAAACACTATTAAAACAAACCAACCTCAACAATAAGCGTGACCTCAACAAATGGAAGGAGATCCTATGCTCGTGGATCAGTAGACTCAATATTGTAAAGATGTAAATTCTACCTAAAGCACTATATAAGTTAAATGTTATCCCAATCCAAATTGCAGCATGTTTCTTCAAAGAGTTGGAAAAACAGATTACCAACTTCATATGGAGAAGGAAGAAACCGCGAATTAGCAGAGAACTGCTCAAGAAGGACAAAGTGGGAGGGCTTGCTTTAACCGACATTAATATAGACTATACAGCCACAGTGGTCAAAACACCATAGTATTGGTGTAATGATAGATATTCAGACCAATGTAAAAGGATTGAAAACCCAGAAATAAAATCATCAGCATAAGGACAACTAATCTTTATTAAGGGGCCCCCAAAAGATCAAATGGAAAGTGGATGCCTTCTTCATTCCATGGTGCTGGAAAAATTGATACATAGCTCCAGAAAAATGAAGCAAGACCCTTACCTCACTCCATACACGAGAATAAACTCAAGATGGATCACAGACCTTGAGGTACAACTATTAGGGCCATTAATGAGGGCATTGGGACAAACTTGAGAATCTTGGCTCAGGGATTACATACCGTATATACTCATGTGTAAGCCAAGTTTTCAGCACAAAAATGTGCTGAAAAACTGATGTTCGGCTTATACACGGGTCAGTGGTACGAATGGATGTCATCTGGTCAAGTCTGACTAACAAAAGGAGGAAATCTCATGAAGCCTGCCATAGAGTTAATAGCAAAGTGGGTTTGAGATGCATGGAAAGACATTCCAGAAGACATGGTACAATGTGCCTTCCAGAAATGTAGTATTAGTAATGCTATGGATAGCATATGGTAACCCACTAAAAAGGAGTGGGGGGAAGACATGGGTAGCCTGGGGAACAGGGCACTAACCCACACAGGGGGAGGGTGCTGATTGTGTCTCCACAGGGAAAGAGGGACCAGACTTCAACCCGGAGCTCCAAAACAAGAACACAACACACTGACATGAAGCAGGGAACCGATAGAGAGGCCTGAGGGGCCGGCCCCATTACCAACTGAGTATACAGCACCTTCCCCCTCATAAGAATTAACTTCAGAGGACAGCACTGAAGCTAAAGCTCAAGGAGAGGGAACTGTCTAATTAGAGCACACAGGAGCCAATGAGGGGGGCAGGGGAAAAAATAGTGAAGCGCATCCTGGCTGACCAAGTCCTGAGGACAATGTTTCTGCTCAGAGCAGCAATGCAAAAAGACGACCACCAGGCCAGCCTCATCACAGGACACAGCATCTTCATTGACCCATAGCACCACTGGGGAGGACACTAGAGACACACGGCGGGAATTGTGCCTGCCCTGAGTCACTACAGCAAAGCCAGCCTCTGGTGGCATGCAGCAGAGCAGCAGGGGGAGCAAAGCAATGAAGTCCCCAGGGATAGATGTGGGGCCAGGGCATGGCACCGCACCAGACTCGACTGGAAAGCACTCATGAAGGACAACAAATAAACCCTCAACTGTTTACAGGGTTTTTTGTGTTATTGTTGTTGTTGTAGCTATTGTTTTATTTTCTATTGTTGCTTCATTGTACTCGGTCTTGTGATGGTGCATATTATTGTCGCTGCATGTTTACCTGAAAGGGATAGGCGGGATATACAAGCCGGAGGAGAGAACAAGGGGATGATAGTTCCAGGGGGATGTGGGAGAGGGGGAGGAGGGGGAAAGGAAGTGAGTGTGAACAAACCCAGGGACAAGGGAACAAGTGATCCAAAATCAGTGGCAAGGAGGGTGTAGGAGGCCTGGCAGGGCTGGATAACGGACAATGTAACCAAAAGGAATTCCTGAAACCCAAATGAAGGCTGAACATGATAGTGGGACACTAGGAACATACAAAGAAATAGAGGAAATAACTAGGAGGCAAAGGGTAGTTATAGAGATCTAAATACAGGCATATGCAGATGTAAATATAATTATATACGATGAGGGGGAAATAAATCTATGTACATAAATTTACAGGTTTAGTATTAAGGAAAAAGATAGACAGTGGGCCCCTATGTACTCCCTCAACACAAGAACACTTTGTTCTAACAATTCAGTAGTATCAGATGCTCACCTTCCTGGCACAATCACTGAAGACAACAGGTGCACAAGCAAATGTGGTGAAGAAAGCTGATGGTTCCCGGCTACCAAAAGATATAGCATCTGAGGTCTTAAAGGCCTGACGATAATAAGGCAGCCATCTAGCTGAGAAACAACAAAACTCACATGGAAGAAGCACACCAGCCTGTCCCGACTAGATCGCTGAGGACAAAGCAGGTGCATAAGCAAATGTGGTGAAGAAAGCTGATAGTTCCCGGCTGTCAAAAGATATAGAATCTGGGGTCCTAAGGCTGGAAGATAAACAAGGGGCATCTAACTGAGAAACAAAGAAGCCCACATGGAAGAAGCACACCAGCTTGTGAGATCACAAGGCATCGAAGGATCAGGTATCAGGCATCAAAGACCAAAAAAATAATAATAATAATCGTAGCATTGTGAATGAGGGGGAGTGCGGAGTGGGGACCCAGAACCCATTTGTGGGAAATTGGACATCCCCTTGCAGAAGGGCCATGGGGAGGAGATGAGCCAGTCACGGCACAGTGCAGCAATGATGAAACATTCAATACTCCTCTAGTTCTTGTACGCTTCCTTTCCCCCTCCCCCCATTATCATGATGCCCATTTTACCTTACAAATCCAGCTGGACTGGAGGATGTACACTGGTACAGATAGGAACTAGAAATGCAGGGAATCCAGGACAGATGGACCCCTCAGGACCAGTGGTGAGAGTGGTGATACCCAGAGGGTACAGGAAAGGTGAGGGAGAAAGGGGGAACAGATTACAAGGATCTACATATAACCTCCTCCCAGTAGAGAAGGGGTGAAGGGAGACTTTAGATGGTGTAAGATGTGACAAAATAATAATGATTTATAACTTATCAAGGGTTCATGAGGGAGCGAGGAGAGGGGAAAAATGAGGAACTGATACCAAGGGCTCAAGTAGAAAGCAACTGTTTTGAGAATGTGGATGGCAACAGATGTACATATATGCTTGACACAATGGATGCATGTATGTATTGTGATGAGTTGTACGAGCCCCCAATACAATGATTTTTAAAAAGAAAAAAAAAAAGATTTACACTCTGAGAAACCCACAAGGTCAGGCTAGCTAAAATTTAAAATATACATGACAGCCATGGGATATACTGTTGTTTATAGCCTACTACTAGCATCAAGAAGGCCAGAAGAAATCCTGTAATTCAACCTCAAATGTATATTACTGTAGTTCAATCTCAAAAATAAAATCCATTTGGTCTCACACTTAATTCTACCCCCAATCTAAGGATAATTAGTTCTTATAATGAGGTCCTGCTGAATGCTCACCCTCACAGAAGGTATAGTTGCTATAGCAAAGTGTGGTGAAGAAACTAGATGGTGTCCAGCTTTAAAAAAAGAATAGCATCTGGAGTCTTCAATCAAGCAGCCATCTAAGTGAGGCATCAACTAAGTCTACATGGAAGAAGCACAGCAGTCTGTGTGATTCAAAGACTAAGCAAGAAAATCCAAATCTAAAGGAGTGAAAGTTATCAGGGCTTAAATTGTGAATACACAATTTGCAGAAGGCTATGGATGACAATGAGATCCCAAAATTCATCTGCAAGGCCCCCACATGGAGTGAGTCTCCAGTGAGCCCTTCTGGACCAGAGTCCAGGGATGTGAATAGCCTTGCTCTTAGAGAGCACTGGAAACTTAAGATGTAAGACCTCATCATTTGATCTACTGTTTGACCCATTTGAAAGTTGTCATAGTTTTTAATACTTCCTTTCTTTTTTACTGGAGTTTTTCACTAGTTTACTTTGTTATTATTGTAGCTCCTTTTTTATTTTGCATGTTTTCCAGTTTATGAAACCCCGGGTAGGTAAATCTATGGGAACAGTAACTGAGTTAAGGGATTAATAGCTTACTGAGGATATAGGAAAGGAGTTTGGAGGGAAATGGGGAGAATAATGAGTGTAAAAAGGAAACAAAGTTCTAGAACTGATTGTAGCAATAATTATACAACTCTTTAATATTAGTGAACTATAAATATTAATGTATGATATGTGAATTATATGTCAATAAAACTATTGAAAAAAATAAGATCCATACTTCAAGAAAAAAATGTCTATATCATCAGAGGTGATTTTTTTTTTTAGTTTCTTGGACCATGTTCCCAGATCCAATAGCTCCAATTTCTACTACTTTTCTATTTATTTAATAAATATCAAAAATCAAAGTCACTATTAATAAATATCTCCCAACTTAACAGTAAAGAAATAGGACATCTTTGCTATGCTTTCTGGTTTGTCATAAAGGTTTTGGGAAATGGTAAATAACTTTAATGGAAAGCATATAATTTTTATGTTTGCCAAATACATAGATGGCTTCAAACAATGCCTGAACACACCAAACCATGAGAGCAATGTAACCGCAAGCAAGAATACATGAGAAGATTGGGCTACAGGGCCAGCCCCAACCAGAGCCAAACTGACCCCCTCCCTAAATGTATGTGCAACAGACCACACTAAACCTACAGGTGAGGTGAGGGGCCGGCACATCACGTCCACATGGAAGCAAACTGAAAAAGAAAAAGATAAAGGGATAGTCGGTCTAGACCCCATTATCGGCACACCAAGCCCCAAGGATGACGTTCCTGCATGGAGCTGCTAAAACACAGAGATGTCTGTAGGGCCGACAACAGCTCATAACATGTTGTCCCTTACTGGAGCATACTGCAATAGAGGACAATACTGGGGACATGTGGCAAGGAGGTAGTGCGGTCTGAACCCCCCACAGTGGGGCAAATCAAGAAAGGAACACAACAGATCAGCAACTGAAGCAAAGCCCCTAATGAGCTACCAAAATAGACTTCAGGCTAGGAGTGGCAAATCCTGGAATTCCCCCAGGACCAATGGGGAGTCATAAAGGTCAGTGGAAAGACCTGGAAGTATGTATGTTTTTCCTGTTTTTCTTCTTTTCTTTTTTCAATCTTTTGTTATCTTTTTGTTTGGTCGATGCCATTGTTGGTATGCCCACTTACATAAGACAGGCATGGGACCTGTCTTGAGGAGAAAGCTTGAGGAGAAAGCAATGGGACCAACAGTCCCGGAGGGACCTGGGGGGAGAAGGGGGCAGGGGAAGGGGGCGGGGGAAGGATAGTGTGAGCAAACAACGCCATAGACAGAGGAACAACTAGGGAATTAAAACCAACAACAGGAGGATATAGAGATCCTGGGGGTGTTAGAGCAGCAGCAATCTAGCTAAGAGGAAGTACTATGAGGCAGAAGTAGGACAAGCATGATGAGGCAGAAGGAAGGTAAAAAGAAACAGAAGAATTATCTAGGAAGCAAAAGCTATGGACAGAGGCATAAGCATAGATGTGTCCATATGTAAATACATTAATCCATAAAAATAGAAGTATTGGCCTATGTACATATTTTTATAAATAATACACTGAAGTAGTGGATGGACTTCAGGCCTCAGCTCATACCCTTCCTCAATACAACAACACTTTGTTCTGTCATTCTGTGATGCCCACCCTCCTGGTACAATCCCTGAAGACAAAATGGGTGCATAAGCAAATGTGGTGAAGAAGGCGGATGGTGCTCAGCTATTAAAAGATAAGTGTCTAGGGCAGAGGTCCTCAAACTTTCTAAACAGGAGGCCAGTTCACTGTCCCTCAGACCCATTGAAGGGCTGGATTATAGTTTTAAAAAAAAAACTATGAACAAATTCCTATGCACACTGCACGTATTTTTTTAATTGTTTTGTTAGGGGCTCATACAACTTTTATCACAATCCATACAAACATCAATTGTGTCAAGCACATTTGTACATTCATTGCCCTCATCATTCTCAAAACATTTGCTCGCCACTTAAGCCCCTGGCATCAGCTCCTCATTTTATTCTCCCCCTTCCCTCATGAACCCTTGATAATTTATAAATTATTATTTTGTCATATCTTGCCCTGTTCAACGTCTCCCTTCACCCACTTTTCTGTTGTTCGTTGCCCAGGGAGGAGGTCACAAGTAGACCCTTGTAATTGGTTCCCCCTTTCCAACCCACCCTCCCTCCACCCTCCCGGTATCGCCACTCACACTATTGGTCCTGAAGGGATCATCCGCCCTGGATTCCCTGTGTTTTCAGTTCCTACCTGTACTAGTGTACATCCTCTGGTCTAGCCAGAATTCGGATCATGATAGTGCGGGGTGGTGGGGAGGGGAGAAGCATTTAGGAACTAGAGAAAAGTTGTATTTTTCATCGGTGCTACATTGCAACTTGACTGGCTCGTCTTCTCCCCTAGACCCCGCTGCAAAGGGATCTCCAGTGGCCGACAAATGAGGTTTGGGTCTCCACTCTGCACTCTCCCCTCATTCACTATGGTAACACTTTTTTGTTCTGATGATGCCTTATACCTGATCCCTTCAACACCTCATGATCGCACAGGCTGGTGTGATTCTTCCATGTGTGCTTTGTTGCTTCTGAGCTAGATGGCCGCTTCCAAAAGCAGAGCTGATATCAAAGAGTTCAAGGAAGAAAATGTTTTGAAACTGATTGTGGTAGCGATTTTACAACACTGCGTGATATGATTGAACTACAGAATGGTGTGATGTCTGGCTTAGCTCCTAATAGAATGGTTTGGGAAAAAAATGAAACAGGTCTCACACCTCCCATTATATACAAAAACAAACTCAAGATGAATCAAAGACCTAAATATAAAACACACAACCATAAAAACCATCAATGAAAAATAGGGACATGCTTAAGGGCCCTAATGCCAGGCATAAACACACTACCAAACGTAATGAAAAATAGCCACACTACAGAAGACAAAATAAAGGGCTGGGGCCTCCTAAAACAATGACATTTATGCACATCGAAAGAGTTAAAAAAAAGAAGCCACGTATTGGGGGGAAAAATTACTAATGACACATCAAATAAAGGGCTAATCTCCAAAATTTACAGAAAACTACAACATCTTAAGAAGAAAAATACAAATAACCCAAACAATAATTGACCACCCTGACAATTTACCAAAGATGACATAGAGGCAGACAGCAACCCTCTGAAAAATGTTCATGTTTATTAGCAATAAGAGAAATACAGATTAAAACAATGAGAAAACACCTCACACCGACACTTCTATCAATCAATAAAACACAAAATAATAAAGAAGGGATGCAGAGAGATTGGAACCCTCATACACTGCTGATGGGACTGTAGAATTATGCAACCACCAGGGAAAGGAGCATTGTTCTTCCTGAAACAAATGCAAATGCAATTACCTGATGATCTTGCAATCTCTCTACTGGGCATGCACCGTAAAAAAAAATAAAGAATAAAGCACAAACAGACATCTACGCACTATGTCTACTGCAGCAATTTCCACAATAGCAAAGAGCATGGAAACAATCCAAAACACTAATTACAGAGGTGTGAATAAACAAACTGTTTCACGCATACAATTTAAAAAGACGACTCCTGTGAACACCCAAGGGCAACGCTAGAGAACATTGTGCTTAGCAAAGTTAGCCACTCTTAAAACAGATAAAAAATTAATGACACCATTATTACAGGAAGAGTGAGCTTTACCCTAAAAGATAAGACTCCGAAGACGGTGCCTCCCCCAGGAATAGGGGTGGGGGCAGGGGCAGGGAGAGAGGAGGGAAAGGAAATTATAAAGGGAGGACAGACAGAAGGGAAAAAGAGAAAGTCACATTCATGGAAGGTTTAACGGGATATTTATTATTGATTTCATTTATTAGCAACTATATATAACATGCTTCTTATAAGCCAAAATAAATATATACGTAAATAAATAAAAGCAAGAGCAAAGGGTCACAGCCTTAAAACAAAACAAAAAAACACTCCAGATTCCTTACCCCTCAGATCTAACTATTGGTCTGAGTGGCTTAAAAAAAGGAGGGAAAGTAAAATTGCATTTAGGAGTCTTTAGTGATAAGCAAGTTCATTTCAAACATATGAGAAAAAAGACTATGCTCAAGAAAATAACTTACCTCATTTGCTTATGCAGCGCGTATGCTTCAATCAGAGAATGTACCATACTGGCCTAAAAAAAAAAGCAGCATGCAAAAAAAAGGCAGAAAATAATCTGTGCTTAATTTCTCTTGAAAGTGTAATTGAGCACAATCCTATGTTCTCATCCTCTTGAACCTACACTTTAGACAATATAGGTATTACCTAAATGGCTAAAGCGAAAACACCAGACCTTAATTAATTTTTCTCCTCCAACTTCTTCCATACGACTTCGGAGATTCTCAAGTAAAGCCACACCATCCTCTCTGTGCCAACCTCTCCCTTGTGCCCCCCACCCCACCTGTCCTTTGGCACCCCGCCGATAAACGCTGCTCTCGGAGAACACTTCCTCCACCCAATATTACTTCACAAATTTGTCACGAAGATCTTCCCAAACTCTAAAATCCTCGGCGCTTCCAAAAGCCGCCCCATCCCCACCCCCTCTGCCCGGTCGACTGCCTCCATTGCCGCCCGCCTCCACCAAAAAGCCCACGATTTTTCGTCCCCAACTTTCTCACCCGTTTGGGGACTTTCGACAAGGAGTCGCACATCCTGACATACTCAGGACTGTAGATGTAAACCGGGGCCAGCGACTGCCCACCATCCTCAGACTCCTCCATCTTCCACTGGCAATCCTTCCGTTAAGATCCGGCTCCTCGCAGACTCAGTTCGAGTCGAGTTCCTGCTCCTGTGAACAGTCGCAGGTGCTCTCTGGTCAACATTCCCTCCTATTCCCGAGCTCTCCGGAAACGCTTTCCCCGCCCCACATCGACTGAGAGAAAACAATGCGCCTGCCTCCGTGGAAACCATCCAGTTCAAAAGAAGGTTTGGTAGCTATAAATTTTTTAAATTCTAAATAGTTGTCCAAAGGGATAGAAATGTACAGCAAAAATAAGTCCAGTCAAAGCCAACCATCCTTGTTGCCCAACGGGGCTATTTGTGATTAGGTCCAACCACCTGCAGAGCATGCTGGGAGATGTAGTTTCCAGTAGTTTGAGGCAAGGAAGAGTCGCGGCTTGCCGCCAATTTGATTTTTAGGGCTAAAACACATAACCTCGGCTCTTTATAAAGTCCTTGCAAATACATACTTTTAAATACTTAAAGATGTAGCTATTCATGAGTTTACCATAACCTATTTCTATCAGCCGTGTCTTCCAATGACAAAGTGGGGGCGGTGGGGAGGAGGGAGAGGGGAGAGGGACAGACAGGATTTAGCACATACAAGGAATTAGGAATCCTAGTAGCACAGTAGTTAAGCGCTGAGCTGCTAACCAAAGGATGGGCAAATTGCACCCGCCAGCTACTTTACTTACTTTGCTTCTAGAGAAGAGGATGTGGCAGTCAGTTTCCATAAAGGTTCTAGCCTTTGAAACCCTGCGAGGCAGTTCTATTCTGTCCTATAGGGTAACTATGGTTTGGGTTTTGTTTTTGTTTAATGAAAGATATAAACGATTTTTAAAATTTGACCAGTAAATCCTCGTATTAATATTAGTTCATCAGTTCTCATCATATGGTAGTTAACAATTTCAAATAATTTACTCTGGCAAATGTTTCCCAAGACACTGGCAGGTTCTGATCAGTATATATGTACTAGAGCTTATTTATACATTCCTCAACAGACAGGGATTTTGGTTATTTCCATCATTTTTTGCTATTGTGGATAGTGTGCAATAAACATAGGTGTGCATATAGATGCTCGTGTTTGATTCTTTAATTTTCTAGGATACATGCCAAGTAAGAGATTGCTAGGTCATATGGTATTTCTATTCACATTTGTTTAAGGAAGTGCCATACTGTTATAAATAGTGACTGTACAATTCTGCAACGCCACCAGCGATGTATGACAGTTCCAATCTCTCCATATCCCCTCCAGTATTTATTATGTTTTTTTTTGTTTTAAAATATTCCTATTAATGCTAGATTGAGGTGGTATCTCATTGTTTTGTTTTCATTTGCATTTTCCTTCTAGCTAGTGATCTTGAGCATGTTGGCTGTCTGTATGTTATCTTTGGTGAATTGTTTGTTTATGTCTTCTGCCTATTTTTGAATTGGAATGTTCATGTTTTTCTTAGATGCTGCAGTTTTCTACATATTTTAGAAATTGGGTACTTATTTGATATATCTTTATCTGAATTTCCCCGCCTCCCAAATCTATAGGTTCTCTTTTTACTCTTCTGAAATCCGTGGCTATGTAATAGGTTTTAGAATCAGGAAGTGAGGGGTCTCCTATTTTGTTTTTTAATAGTGTTTTCCTTAAACATACTAGCATGAAGAAAGGAACCAATAAAGAGGTCTGCAGGGCCGGCCCCAATCCCAACTATGTGGATACCCCATCTGCAAGAAAATACACGTCACAAGACAGCACTGAAGCTACAGCTCAGGGAGAGGGGCATCTGATGAGAGCACACAGGAGCAAACAAAGATGGAAGGAGAGAGTAAAACACATCCTGGCCCAAGCCCTGAGGAAAATATTCCTGTTCAGAGCAGCCAATGCATAGAGAAGACCATAGGGCCGGCCCCATCACGAGACCTGATATCCCTCATTGTCCCATAGTACTACAGAGGACAACACTGGAAACATAGTACAAGAATTGTACCCCATCTTACCCCACCACACCAGGGCAAAAACACTAAGAGTGTGCAACAGAACATCAAGGGGAGAAAAGCAATGAAGTCCCCAGAGAATGTCAAAAATAGACTTTGGGGCCAGGATGTGGCACCCCATCAGGATCCACAAACAGATCAACAAACAATTTATAGGCTCTTCTTTTCTTGTAGTTGGTTTTTTGGTTGTTTTTGTTTTGTTTTTCTCTGTCTTGTTTTTGTGCTTATTATTGGCTCTGCATTTTATCTAGATAAGATAAGTGGGATAAATAATTCGGAGGAGAAAACAACAGAAGCAATGATTCCGGAGGGACACGTGAGACGGGGAGGAAGGGGAAAGGAAGGAGGTGTCAACAAACCCTGGGACAAGAGAACAACAAGTGACCTACAATCAACGATGAGGAGGGCATAGAATGCCTGGTGGGGCATGGGTAATGTAGCTGAGAGGAATTACTGAAACCTGAATGAAGGCCGAAAATGACAGTGGGACAAAAGGAAACTAGATGGAAATAGAGGAAAGAACTAGGAGGCAAATTACATTTGTAGAGGTCTAAATACAGACATGTATGTATGTAAATATATTTTATACAACATTAGGGAAATAGATCTATGTACATATTTAATATGTTAAGTAGGTAGCAGATGAACATTGAGCCTCTACTCGGGTGCTCCCTCAATGCAAAAACACTTTGTTCTAATAACCTGCCACTCTATGATGCTCACCTTCCCTGACAAGATCCCTGAAGACAAAGCAGGTGCATAAGCAAATGTGGTGAAGAAAGCTGATAGCTTCCAGCTATCAAAAGAGATAGCGTCTGGGGTCTTAAAAGCTTGAATATAAACAAGCAACCATCTAGCTGAGAAGCAACAAAGCTTACATGGAAGAAGTACATCAGCCTGTGTGATCATGAGGTGTTGATGGGATTAGTAGCAGGCATCAAAGTGGAAGAAGTACATCAGCCTGTGTGATCATGAGGTGTTGATGGGATTAGTAGCAGGCATCAAAGACGCAGAACAAAAAATCATATCAATGTGAATGAGTCTTTTATGCCTGTAAACCATTGGATATCCCCTTACAGAAGAGTCACAGGGAAGAGGAGAGCCAGTCAGGGTGCAGTTTAGCAACGATGAAACATACAACTTTCCTCTAGTATTTTAATGCTCCCCCCACCCCCCTGCCCACTATCATGACCCCAATTCTACCATACAAATCTAGCTACATCAGAGCATGTACACTGGTACAGATAAGAGCTGGAAACACAGGGTATCCAGGACAGATAAACCCTTCAGGGCCAATAATGAGTGTAGTGAGAGGGAAAGGTGGGAGGAGAAAGGAGGAACCAATCACAATGATCGACATATAACCCCCTCTCAAGGGGATGGACAACATAAAAGTGGGTGATGGGAGACAGTGGTCGCTGTAAAACATGAAAAAAATATATAAATTATCAAAGATTCATGAGGAAGGTTGGGGATGGAGGGGGGAAATGAGTTGATACCAAGGACTCAAGTAGAAAGAAAATGTTTTGAAAATGACGACAGCAACATATGTACAAATGTGCTTGACACCATGGATGTGTACATGCATTGTGATAAGACCTTTACAAGCCCTCAATAAAATGGTTTAAATTTTTAAGAAAAAAAAAAAAACATTGTTTTGCTTATCCTGATTTTCTTTCCTTTCCATATAAAGTTACTGGTTAGTTTTTCCCTTTTCTTTGAAGGATAGTATTGAGATTTGAACCAGAATTGCATTGTATTTATAGTACTTGATGTCTAATAACTCTGGCTAAGACTTCCTGAACTATATTAAATAAGGGTCGTAATAATGTAAATCCCTTATCTGGTTCCTGTTCAGAGAGGAAATGCTTTCAGTTTATCTCTGTTGAATAAAGTGCTAGCCATTGGTATTATATATATGAACTTCATTATGTTGAGGGATTTCCCTTTTATTCCCATTTTATTAAGCATTTTTATAAAAAATCTATGTTGGGAGGGGAAATGGATGTTTGATTTTGTTGAACAACTTGACTGCCTTGATTGATGTAATCATATGGTTCTCTTGTTTTGATCATATGGTGGATAACATTGATTGTTTTTCTAATATTGAACTATGCTAGCATACCTGGTATAAATCCCCCTTGAACATGTTGTATTTTTTAAAGGTCTTGTTGAAATCCATTAGCTGAGAATATGTTGAAAAACTTAGTATCTATGTTCATACGGGATATTGATCTGTACTTTTTTGTGATGGGAACAACTTTACCTGGTTCCGGTATCAGTTAAACTTCTTAAAATGAGTTTCATGGTGGATTGCACTTTTCTGTATTCTGGACTAATTTGTAAAGTATTGGTGTTAAATCTTCTGTGAATGTTTGTTAAAATTCTCCAGCAAAACCATCTAGTCCTGGATTTTTTGTTTTGGAGAATTTTTTAATGATCTGATTTATTTCTTCTTGTGTTATAGGTCTATTAAGTTTTTTATATCAGTTGTGCTAATTGAAGTAGGTAACATGTTTCTAGAAATGTGTCAATTTCTTCTAGGTTTTCAAATTTGGTGGAGTATGGCCCTTCAAATATTGTGTAGCTAACCTTATTTCACTTGGTTCTTTTATGATGTCTCCTACATCATTTCTTTTTTGCAATCAGATTACTTTATTGAATCGACACTGAAGTATGGAAGGGGTGGGGCAGTGAGGTCTGATGACTGAGGCCCGACCAGATCACTCAGATCTCATAGCCGCTGAACATTTCATTTCTTATTGGTAGTATTTATTTCTTCTCCTTCTTTTCCTTTACATATCACATTGTTAATCCTTTCAAAGAACCAACTTTGCTCATTTTTGTATTGTTTTGATATTTTCTGATTCATTCATTTCTGGAATTATTTATTTATTTATTTATTTATTTTATTGGTTGGTTTCAGCATTTTGTTCTGACACAGTTTAGGCTAAAAGTCTGAAATCAAGGTGCCAACTTTAGGGAAAGGTTTTCTCTCTCTGTTTCTGCAGAGGAAGGTCCTTGTGTTATCTGAGCATCTGTTCTTGGTCAATCTCCATGTGGCTTAGCGTTTCCCTTCCCCATCTCTGCTTCTCTCTGTTCATTTTATCTCTATTACATCTCAAAAGAACATGCCTCAGGATACAACCTACATTAACAATGCCTCATTAATGTAATGGCATTATAACTAAGTGGAATTATAACCACAGACATAGAAGTTAAGATTTACAATACATATTTCAATCTGACATAATTCAATCTATAACAGTCATGCATAATCATCGCTGCCCTCAGATTCCACTCCACAAAGTGATGCCCTTGTTGGTTATAAATTCTGCTCCCCTTTAATTATGGGATTGTATGCTCCCCAAAGTATAGTGTAAGTACATCTCTCCTCCTCCATTGATTTATATATGGTTTCTTGGTGTTTTAATACACTCTAAACTTCATCTTACTCTATATGTTCAATTCCTTTATTTATTTTTATATTATAAGAGTTTTAATGTAAATTAGATGGGAGATTATCTTTTAGCTCACCAATTTTGTTTAACTTTTTTATGAATTAGGTGAAGGTTTACAGAGCAGATGATCATTTTCATAATCAAAAATTCATACATTATTTTGTTTCACTTTATACATTGCAATCCTTTTGATGCATCATCACTCATCATAATTCCTCCCTATATTTCTTGTTTCCATTTCTCCTTCCCTAATCCACTGAAATTTGTCCTTTGGTAGATATTGCCCATTAAAATATCACCAATTGACTCACTCTCTTACTCAGTCTTTCACTGTCTCCCTTACTTTCTCACTTTCTCATTCTCTCACTCACTCTCTCTCTCACTAATTTTCTCCCTCACTCACTCACTCACTCACTCACTCTCTCACTTTCTCACTAACTCACTCACTCTCACTGAACTCTCTCACTCACTTTCTCACTCATTCACTCCCTGACCCTCACTCTCTCACTCACTCACTCATTCACTCACTCACTCATTTTCTAACTCACTCTGACTCGCTCACTCTCTCACTCTATCTCTCACACACTCTCTCAGTCTCTCACTCTCTCACTCTCTTACTCACATACTCACTATCCCACTCTTAGTCTCACACTCACTCACTCACTCACTCACTCACTCACTCACTCACTGTCTAACCTGCTCTCTCACTCACTCTCTCACTCAATAACTCACTCACTCTGTCACTCACTAACTCAATCGCACTCACTCACTGACTCTCTCACTTCCTGTCTCACTCAGTCTCTCACTCTCTCACTGACTCTCTGACTCACTCACTCACTGTCTCTCTCTCACTATCTCACCCTCTCAACATATTCCTTCAATCGCTCATTCACTCTCACACACTAACACACTCTCTCTCTTACTCTCTCACTCACCTCTCACTGACTCACAGGAAAAAAATCACCAATTTTGTATTCAGCACTTTAAACTACTATCAATGCCTCCAATAGTTTAATATGTATTTTCTCCTGGATTTCTCTTCTTCCTTTTTGTGTTAGTCCAGGTAAACTAGATAAATGAATTCATAGACACACATGTTCTTTCCAGAAAACCCAGTAAACTGCATGAACATGCCTGACCTCTGGCTAGCCAAAGAGAAAACACTATCGTCAGGCAGAGGTCAAACAAGGATCCACTCTCCATCTTTATGATTTGTGTCTATAGTACCCCACGCCCAATGCACCATAATATGCTAGTGTCGGTTGACTACAGAAACAAATCCAGAGAGGCCCTCATATGTGTATAAGAAAGACCTTTACATAAAGGTAATTATACATTAAGAAAACATCCTAGCCCAGTCCAGATCAAGTCTATAAGCCCAATATTAGTCCATATGTCCAATACCAATCTATAATTCCTCGTCAGACTTACAAAACACATGCAATGATGCCAAATGCAGGAAAATCACAGGCCAGTGTATGAGGAGTCTTATGGATCCAGTAGTTGGTGTTGTTAGCATCTCATCACTGTCAGGGGTCTCCTAGTGGCTCCTCCAGCTCCACTCTGGCTGCATCAGCATAACTCCATCCAGCTCATTGTCCCTAGTGTCTCACAGGGAATGTGTGTCCCACCTCCAATGAGCTATCTCCTTTGTGCCTCCAAATGAGGTCAGCAATATGGGGCCTGACTGACAGGCTAACCTCCACCCCTTCACTCTTAATCCTCTCAAATCGACAACAGATTATATAACTAGCACACTCTTGTGAAATCTTCCATTTCACCCAAGTTAACACCTTATAACAATCTAACATATTTCTTTTTAAAATAGTTTCATTGTGATACACTTTATCTTAAAATTTAATCATTCAGTCATATTAAGACGATTTGTGCAATCATCACTACAGTCAATTTCAGAATACTTTCTTCTCATACTCATTGTTGTTAGCTCCATATTTTCTTCCATCCTCCTTTGCCATATTCCTGAGCAATTATCAATCAAATTTCTGTCTCCTATCTTGGATTTCATATACAGAAAATCATACAAAACACAAACAGGAAGTAAACAAACAAAGTAAAGCCCAAAAACGACGACACAAAACAGAAAACCCTCTATCAAAAACAAAGCAGAATATAGAAAGTACCCAAATTACTCCACATAGAGATGGTTGTAAGCACTTGAGAGGCTTGGTAAAGTAACAGCATACAAGATTAACAAGCAGAAATTAATTGGATTCCTATATACCAGCAAAGAGAGTTCTGAAAAAGATTAAAAAAATAAACCATTTAAATAGCTACATAAAAGTTTAAATACCTAGGAATATACCTAACCAAAGAAACAAAACACCTGTACAAAGACAACTACAGGACATTATTACAAGAAAACTACACAAATAGAAGGATATCCTGTTCTCATGGACAGGACTTAATATTGTGGAATGTGAAAATGGCAATATTACTTAAAGCAATCTACAAATACAACACAATTCCAATACAAATCTCAACTTCATTCTTGATTTAAACAGTCTAATTGGCACTTCAATTACATATCCTACAATTCAATAGTTCAATTATATAAAGAATTGTACAATAATTACCTCAATCAATTTGAGAACATTTACTTCTTCCTTGTACTCATTACTTGTGTCATTATTTTTTTTAGTTATGGCAAATGTGTACACTACAAAACATTCTCCAATTCAGTAATTTCTACATGTAAAATTCAGTGCCATTGATTATACTCTTCATGTTGTATAAGCATTATTGATATTCTTTTTCAAATTATTCCAACTCCATTAACATAAACTCAATGCCCCTAAATAAAAACTCTTCCTCCTTCACCCATGGTAACCATAGGTCAAGTTTGGTTCATTTTTTCTAGCAGTTTTCTTAATATAGTCTTCCCATATCATACACTTCCATAGTTAAATCGCTTTTGAAAAGAGTTGTATATGCATCTTTACAATCAGTTCTAATTTTCCCTTCCCCCTCCCGCAATCATTGTTTGTTTCTCAATTCTCCACACCCTTTCCCCAACTACATTCTTTAAAGAAATTAAAAAGCTAATTACCAACTTCTGAAGGAAAAGGCCCAAGTTAAGCAAAGAACTTCTCATAAGAGAACAAAGTGGAGGGAGGAGTCAAGATGGCGTCCATGTACAATCACCCGCCTGGTGTACCTGTTGTTAGATCAGAAAATTGAGAAGTACAGAGGCCAATAGATTCAGTGTACTAAGGTGGCTGACTCAGACCCACCCCCACCCCCAGCCACCCCCCTAGATAGGACTCTAATCCCCAGAGTGCAGCCTAGGATTTTGCTGAGGGAGCAGGGCACTAATCCACCCAGTGAGAGGGTATTATATATGCCTCCACAGAAATGGGAGTGTGAATGCAGACTCCACCACTGTACGCCAAACTTTGAGGGTAATGTAGCCGCATGGAGCAAATTATGAACAGAGAGGTCTACAGGGCTGGCCCTAATCAGAGCCAATCTGACTCCCTCCCCAGCAGTATGTGCTACAAAGGACAACACTAAACCTACAGGCTGAGGAGAGGAGCCCTCCTGTGATGCCTACACGGAAGCAAACCAAGAAGGAAAAAGAGAGAGGAACTAGACCCCACATCACCATACCAAGCTCTGAGGAGCTGCTAAAGCACAGAGACAACAGCTCGAGACATGATGTCCCCTTGATGGAGCATACCGAGACAGAGGACAATACTGGGGACACACAGAAGGGAGTTAGTCTGGTCTAACACCTTCCCCTCTCCCCCCGTAGGGCAAACCAAGAAGGGAACATGCAATGGGAGAAAAGCCACAAAGCCCCTGAGGATACCCCCACAGTGACTTCAGGGTAGGGGGGACAGTTCCCAGAACCCTCCAGGTCCTGTGGGGAGACAGTCAAAAGGTAGAAGACAGACCTGGAATTATGTGCGCTTTTTCATTTTTTCCCTAATTTTATTTAAGCTTGTGTTTTCCTTTTGTTGTGGCTCTGTTGTTGTTGTTTTGCCTACCTATGAAAAATAGGCATAGGAAGCAAGCCCAAGAAGAAATCAGGTGAACTGAGGGTTCCGGAGAGACTTGGGGGAGTAGGAGGTAGGGGAAGGGAGCGGTGAGCAAACAATGCCATAGACAGGGGAACAACTAGGGAATTAAAATTAATAATGAGGAGGACATAGAGATCCTTGGGGTGTTGGAGCAACAGCAATCTAGCTGAGAGGAATTACTAAGAGACAGGAGAAGGGAGAGTGTGAAGGTGGGGCAGGAGGAAAGTAAAAGGCAACAGAAGAAAGATCTAGGAAGCAAATCTATGGATAGACATATAAACATAGATGTGTACATATATAAATATATTAATTCATAAAATAGAGGTATTGGTCTATGTACATATATTCATATGGAAATACATTGATGAAGTGGACAGACATTGGGCCTCTGCTCTAGCCCTCCCTCAATGCAAGAACACTTTGTTCTAACAACCTGGCATTCTGTGATGCTCACTCCCCCAGTACAATCACTGAAGACCAAATGGGTGCATAAACAAATGTGGTGAAGAAAGCTGATGATGCCTGCCTTTCAAAAGGTATAGCATTTGGGGTCTGAAAGTTTGAAGTTTACAAGCAGCTGTCTAGCAGAGAAGCAACAAGCCCACATGGAAGATAGCACACCTGCTTGTTAGATCATGAGGTGTTGACAGGATCAGGTAACTGGCATCAGCGGACCCAAAACAAACAATATTGTTGACAACAAGGGGGCTCAGAGCAGAGACCCCAAATCCATTTGTAGGCAATAGGACATCCCCTCACAGAAGGGTAACAAGAAAGGGATGAGTCAACCAGGGAGCAATATAGCACCGATGAAACACACACTACTCCTCTGGTTCTTTGAGGCTTCCTCCCCTCATTATCAGGACCCCAGTCTTGCCTTTCAGTTCTGGCTGGAATGGAACATGTTCACTGGTACAGATAAGAGCTCATGACATATGGAATCCAGGTCAGATAAACCCCCAGGGACAGAAATGGGAGTAGCAATACCAGGAAGGCAGGGGGAAAGTGGGGGAACCAATTGCAATGATCGGCACATAATTCCCCCACCCAGGGGGAGAAACAACAGAAACATGGGTGAGGGGAGATAGCGGTCAGTGGCAGATATGAAAATAATAATTTATCATTTATCAAGGAGTCATCAGAGTAGGAGGGGGACGGGAAGGGAGGGATAAAAAAGGAACTGATATCAAAGGTTCAAATAGAAAGAAAAATAACTAGAATATGATGGCAACATACTTGATATAACTGATGTGTTATAAGCGCTGTAAGAGCCCCCCAATGAATTGATCTTTGTTTTTTTGATGGATGAGGTAGTTAGTTTATTGTGCCAACCTGACAGATAAACACATGTGGGGTTAATTGAAGGGGGCAGAGGGATACATGGCTCCGTGAGCCTCACCTTTCTAGTTCTCTGGTCTCTTGCTTTGTGTTGGTCAGACCAGGGTGCAGCTGCCTTAGCAGTTCCCTGCTTGAGCCGCCAAGGCTCACTTCCTGCAGGACATCCCCAAGGAGAAACCGCATAGACCTACCCCAATGCAGCCCTGGGTGGTGGAGCAGCCTGTGGAGACCCCTGCCAGCACTGAGGTGTTTACACGTTGTTCACTGGCTGGGCTTTCCTCCCGCAGTTGGCGTCATTGCGTCTGGAGTTCTGCAAGTTTCTTAGATGTTGGTGAAACAATAGTACAGCAGCCGTTGATTTGATGGGTTGTAGAAAGCTGGGCTAGCCCACTGATCTGAACTCCACCGACTGGAAGACGGTGGAATTTGGTAATGACGTCCAGAACCAGCACTGCCATCTCTGTTAGATAAGAGGTAAATGGCTTCAGACCGCACTGAATCGCGTATCGTGTGGTGGTCCTCACAGCTTTTGGCTCAGTCTGCAAAGCATCCCTGGGACAAACAAGGGTCCCATCTGATGTCTCTCCCCATCATCTCACTCGGACGAGTACACAGGCGGGAGGCTTTGCAATCTTGCACATGACTTTAGGAATAGTAAGTTTCAGAAAGCAGCGTAGCTAGCCTTCAACCAGAGGTGGTAGAAATGTCACTCAAACCTCTCTTCTTGTGGCCACGGCCACCCCCATCCCCTTGACCTTTTCGTTGTTTCATGCTGAGTCCGAGCTCTTTTTCACCAACTTGGCTCCGGACTCAGCTTGGACATCTTATCCTCCCGCCATCCCTCCACACCGCACCAGCGTTCCCCGGCAACCGTCGCCGCTGGGCAGTCTGGGAGGGAGGAAGAAGACACTCTTCCTCCAACAGTCTCTGGGAAGCCATGAAACAGCAATCTTTTTAAAAATAATAATAAAAATTAAAAATGTAAAAAGAGAGCAAAGTAGAAGGGCTTTCACTACTTGACCTCAACTTCACTACTTGACAGTCAACGTTGGCAAAACAGCCTGGTACTGGTATAATGATAGATACATAGACCAATGGAACAGGATAGAAACCCCAGAAATAAAAGCATCCACTTAAAGACAACTGATTTTCACCAAATGACCACAAAAACATTAAATGGGAAAAGGACACCCTCTTCAAAAATAGTGCTGGACCATCAGAGAATCTTAATCTTCCCAGATCCGTGCCTCAAGTAGCAAAGAGAGGAGAGTCCATGCCATCCAAAGACCTGAAACACCTCAACAGAAGTGCTACAGCAATGAGAGCAGAACAGAGATTATTAATTAGACTGTTAGCCCAGTGACCCTGGTGCCTGTTTCATGGGACAAGTCAGAAGTCAAGGGACCAAGTGACTAGGAGGCTACAAATCAGGGAGAGACCTGATGGCTGGCTAAAGAGAAGTATTGTGTGGTGAAGAAAGCTGATGGTGCCCAGCTATCAAAAGAAATAGTGTCTGGCAAACAAGTGGCCATCTAGCTCAGAAGCAACAAAGCCCACAGAGAAGAAGCACACAAGCCTAAGTGGACACGAAGTTTTGAAGAGATCAGGTAGCAGACACCAAAGAACAAAATCCATCATTGTGTGATCACCTTCCCCACATAAATGCTGAAGACGAATGTGTGCATAGGTAACTGTGGTGAAGAAGGCTGATGGCGCCTGGCTATTGAGAGATATAGCGTCTGGGGTCTTAAAGGCTTGAAAGTAAACAAGTGGCCATCTATCCCAGAAGCAACAAAGCCCACATGGAAGCAGCACACCAACATGTGTGATCATGAAGGGCTGAGGGGACCAGGTTTCAAGCACCAAAGCCAGGGGTGGGGGGGAATCATATCATAGTGAATGAGAGGAGCACATGATGGGGTCCCAATGCCCATCTGTAGACAACTGGCTAGACCAGAGGATGCACAGCGGTACAGATGGGAACTGGAAACACAGGGAATCTAGGACAGATGAACCCCTCAGGACCAGAGGTGAGAGTGGCAATACCGGGAGGGAAGGGGGCATAGAAAAGGGGAACCGATCACAAGGCTCTACATATAACCTCTCTGGGGGATGGGCAACAGAAAAGTGGGTGAAGGGAGATGCCGGGCAGTGTAAGATAAAATAATAATTTATAAATTATTAAGGGTTCATAAGGAAGTGGGGAGCGGAGAGGGAGGGGGAGGGAAAAAAAGGAAAATGAGGAGTTGATTCCAGGAACCCAAGTGGAAAGCAAATTTTGAGAATGATGAGGGCAATGAATGTATAAGTGTGCTTTACCCAATTGATGTATGTATGGATTGTGATGAGTTGTATGAGCCCCAATAAATGATTTTTAAAAAGAGAGAAGTATTGTTTTTACCAACAAGTGTCCATTAACCATATATCACTCCCTCTGATGTTCGCCTTAAAAACCACTTTGACAGAGGAGACCTCACCTCAGCTAGGGTCAGTTTATCAAAATGGGGGGGAGGGAGAAGACCATCAGTTGCTGCCATACAACATTGTGCTGTCACTCCAAATCAACCCAGACCCCTACAAGAGTGATAAACAAACGTTTCTGGAGATTCCAGTTTAGATGGGGAGAAAGAAGCATGCATGTCTCTGAGAAGATGATTGCATTACTATTGGGTCAACAGGAAGGAGCAACTTCACATTGGGAAAGAAATACATAACAGTGTGTACATAGAACCCAAAGGAAGAGTATGCACTATACTAATTGGACAATTTTGACCTCGTTTTCATCTAGCCTTGGTGATCCAGGCCATGTGCTATAGTCTAACAAACTTTGGACTGTGCGCTTTCAAGGTGAACAACATCCTTCATAGCAGGCCACACCAGAAGGACTCAATGTGGAAACTCCACTAAGTGAACTGGAGTTTACCCCAAATTCACCTGTAGCCCTCGGACTTAAGGCGGAAACTCCCTAGTGTGAAAAGAAGGAGATGACTGCTATCTCAAGGGTATAGAATTGGTGGCTGTTGGACTTTGGTTCAGATATTTTGCCTTGATGGTGCCCAATGCAGGGTGAGCCGGAACTACCATATATTTGCTATTTAAAAAAAAACTTTATTAGGGGCTCATACAGCTCTTAACACAATTTATACATGCATCCGTTGTATCGAGCACATTCGTGCATATGTTGCCATCATCATTTTCAAAACATTTCTTTCTATTTGAGCCCTTGGTATCAGCTCCTCATTTTCCCCCTCCCTCCCCCACACTCCCTCCCTCATGAACCCTTGATAATTTATAATTTTTTTCTTTATGTCCTACACTAACCAATGTCTCCCTTCACTCACTTTTTTATTGTCCATATCCCTAGGAGGGGGTTATATGTCGATCATTGTGATTGGTTCCCCCTTGTCCCCTCCACTTTGCTCTTCCCCTCCTGGTCTCATTATTGGTCCTGAGGGGTTTGTCTGTCCTGGATTTCCTGTGTTTCCAGCTCTTATCTGTACCAGTGTACATGCTCTGATCTAGCCAGATTTGTATGGTAGAATTGGGGTCATGATAGTGGGGGGGGGGGTAGGAAGCATTAAAGAACTAGAAAAGTTGTATGTTTCATTGCTGTTATACTGCATCATGACTGGCTCATCTTTACAGATGGGCTTTGGGTCTCCATTCCTTGCTCGCCCTCATTCACATTGATATGACTTTTTTGTTATGGGTCTTTGATGCCTGATACCTGATTCCATCGACACCTCATGATCACACAGGCTGGTGTGCTTCTTTCATGTGGGCTTTGTTGCTTCTGAGTTCGATGGCTGCTTGTTTATCTTTAAGCCTTTAAAACCTCAGATGCTATATCTTTTGATAGCCAGGCACCACCAGCTTTCGTCACCACATTTGCTTATGTACCCGCTTTGTCTTCAGCAGTCTTGTCAGGGAAGGTGAACATCACAGAATACCAGGTTACTAAAACAAAGTGTTCTTTCATTGAGTACTTGACTAGAGGCCCAAAGTTTGTCTGCTACCTTAATACTTAACCTACAAATATATGTCCATAGACCTATATACCTATCATTATATATAAATATATTTACATATATACATGCCTGTATTTAGACCTCTATAAATGTCCTTTGTCTCCTAGTTCTTTCCTCTTTTCACTTTTCTCTGGTCCCACTATCATGTTCAGCCTTCATTCGGGTTTCAGTAATTCCTCTCAGCTACATTGCTCTTGATCAAGCCCCACCAGGCATCCTGTGCTCTCCTTGCCATCGATTTTAGATAATTTGTTATTCCCTTGTCCCAAGGCTTGTTGACATTCCCCTTCCCCCCCCCTTCCTGTGTCCCCCCGGGAACCATCAGTCTCATTGTTTTCTCTTCCAGATTATTTATCCCACCTATCTTCACACTTGATCTTAGCAAAAAGGCCGAGAAGCAATATCTTACCTAGATAGGTAAGCAGAGACAATAATAAGCACAAAAACAAGACAAAACAAAACAACAACAAACCAAGCTTCAAAAAAAGAGAGAAAAATCTATAAATAGTTCCAAGTCTGTTTGTTGGCCTTTAGGAGTGTTTTCCAGTCGAGTCTGATGGGGTGCCACACCCTGGCCCCAAAATTTATTTTTGGTATTCCATAGGAAATTCATTGCTTTTCTCCCCTTGGTGCTCTGTTGTACTACCCTTCATGTTTCACCCCGTTGTGGTAGAGTCAAATGGGACACAATTCCCACATTGTGTCTCCAATGTTGACCCCCGTAGCACTATGGGTCAGTGAGGGACGTTGTGTATTGTAGTGGGATCTGCCCTATGATCCTCTCGGTGCATTGGCTGCTCTAAGCAGGGATATCTTGCTTGGGGCTTGGCCCAGGATGTGTTCCACTCTCTCCTTTCATCTTTGTTTGTTCCTGGTGCTCTGATATTTACTATTTTAATATCTTTCTTGCTTCATCGTGACATGTATTAATATGACTGCATGGTTATGCCTTTTAAATGAATGTTATTGAAAGTTTTGCCCTATTATCAACCCCCATTATTTGTGTAAATAATATCCACTTAAGAGTTAAACTGAAAAAAAAAGAGTTAAACTGTAAAAATCACCTATACTTGTATGGTTTCCTTTTCTCAACAGTGTTCTGAATTCCATACCATTGGCGAAGTTCATGTAACTGTCAACAGAATTACCTTATGCCTCAGGGGATGTTTGATAATGTTCTCTAACATAAAATTATATTGATGTTTCTAAAGTGAAGCAGAAACTTATAAAAATCATTCATAGATGAATCAACCTGGGACTTAAACTTAATTCTAGTCCCAATCTATGAACAATTTGTTCTTGTGATATGGCCCTGGTTGTTGCTTGCTTTCATTAGGAGATCACTGAGGATATGGGTGCTGTAGCAAAGACCTCGACGCTAATCCATTCTAGAAGGAATTTCGAGATATGATGCAGTAGAATTCCAAAGCAATTTTTCCCATAAGAAATAACTGAAAACAGATTAATCCGTTATCAACCATCAAGTTTTTACCCCAACCTTGCCTTTTTTTACAAAACATTACACAGAAACTTCACAGTAAATAAGTTCAGAGTTAAATAATATAATTTAAATAAGAAACACAACGTTAAAAACAGTTTTTTTGTTTGGGGTGTTTTTTTTTATGGTAGCATGCTCACCTCAGCCCCCTTGGTGGTGCATGCAGATGTGGAAGGTGGGAGTGACAGGGGAGAGAGAGCAGGGAAGGGAGACAGGGGGAGAGGGAACAGGGGAGAGAGGGACCAGCAGAGAGAGGATGGTAGGAGAGGGGAGAGGGCCAGAGGAGGAAGGACGGGGAGAGAGCGATGTCTTTCTTTCTTTTAAAAATACTTTTATTGGGGGGCTCTTACAAGTTTTGTATCTGGATCTAGAGTCATTGTTTGGAAGGGGAGTCCCCTTCCGTAAAATCAACCGGTAGTTGCTTTTCAGGAGTTTTTTCCCTTCTTAGCCTTTCTTCACTAGGACCTGGCTGGCTTTCTCTTTAAAAAAGCTGTCTAATGTGGTCTACTATTGGCATTTCCTTAACTACTTTCTAAAAGAGTTTACTAATTATCCTTAACAATATTGATAACAAAGTTAACGAGTTCCTTATCATCATGAATCTTGTCAAAAACTCATTCTTATGACCAGTTATTTTAATCTAAAAACTGTACAAAAGTCACAAGAACTAAGAAAATTATAGAAAAACGCTTGGAACACAGCCACAAAAGGTTTAAACAATGTGTACTAACAACACCAACTAAAGCAGAGTGAAACACAAACTGCTTTTGTTTACAAAAACCACGTGTATCAGTTCAGATTGCACTGTTTTGTTCCAGCTCTGATGAAAAATGTTCTTGACATTCCAATTTTGTTGAGTACTGATGAGGTTGAATACTGGGGGTTCTACTGTATTGACATTTTCACTGTTAAGTCCACCTTCCATGAACATGGGACAGTTTTGCATTCATGTAGATTTCTTTGGGTTACTTATAGTAGTGTTCTGTATTTTTCTTTGCTCAGGTCTGTTATGTATTTTGTTATGATTATTCTTAAGTATTTCATTTTTTGTATGGTGACTGTATATCATAGTTTTCTTGATGTCGCCATTGAGAGTTATCTCAGTTGGTTATACGGGAATCTAATTTATTTCTGTTTATTAATTTTGTATCCTGACACGTTACCAAACTCCTCGATTATTTCCAACAATCTTTCTGTGGAATCCTTGAGGTTCTCTATATGTAGGATCATGTCACCTGAAAGTAGTGAGAGTTTCGATTCTTCTTTGCCTAATTTGATTCTCTTGATTTCTTTCTGTTTTCTAATGATTCTGGATAAAACTTTGAACACAATGTGGTATGAGTGGTGATAGGAAACATCCTTGTCAAGTTGACATGGAGACTCTTTTCCGTTTTTCCCCATTGAGCCTGATGTTAGCTGTTATTTTTTTTTGTATATGGTTTTTATTATGTTGAGGACTTTGCTTTCTAATCCTATATATATTTAATCATTTTATTAGAGGCTCATACAACTCTTATCTCAATCCATACATACATCAATTGTGTAAAGCACATCTGTACATTCATTGCCCTCATCATTCTCAAAACATTTGCTCTCCACCTAAGCCCCTGGCATCAGCTCCTCATTTTTACCCCTCCCTTCCCACTCCCCCCTCCCTCATGAACCCTTGATAATTTATCAATTATTATTTTGTCTTATCTTGCACTGTACGACATCTCCCTTCACCCACTTTCCTGTTGTCCGTCCCCCAGGGAGGAGGTTATATGTTGATCCTTGTAATCAGTTGCCCATTTCCAACCCACCCTCCTGGTATCACCACTCGTAGGACTGGTCCTGAAGGGATCATCCTCCCTGGATTCCCTGTGTTTCCAGTTCCTATCTGTATCAGTGTACATCCTCTGGTCTAGCCAGATTTGTAAGGTAGAATTGGGATCATGATAGTGGGGGGTGGGGAGGAGCATTTAGGAACTAGAGGAAAGTTGTATGTTTCATAGTTGCTAAATTTCACTTTGACTGGCTCATCTCCTCCCCGAGACCCTTCTATAAGGCGATGTCCAGTGGCCTACAAATGGGCTTTGGGTCTCCACTCCGTACTCCACACCTGATTCACAATGATATGATTTTTTGTTCTGATGATGCCTGATCCCTTCAACACCTCATGATCACACAGGCTGGTGTGCTTCTTCCGTGTGGCCTTTGTTGCTTCTGAGCTAGATTGCCACTTGTTTATCTTCAAGCCTGCAAGACCCCAGACACTGTATCTTTTGATAATATTTTGGTTTTCTTCACCTTTTAGGTCATTTTTATCACTTGGTCTTCTAATATTTGGGTCATGAGATATTTATCTTTGGGATCACAAACTCTTGTTTCTATTTTGTTTTTTCACAGTCTTATCTAGTTCTAATATTTTGGTGCATAACTTTTGTATTTCTATTTGGAGTTGTTGAATTATTTTTAGCTTTTCATTCATTTTGTCAGAATTATCTTTTAGAGAAATTGTGGTCTCCATTATAGTCACTTGTTTTTTCTCTATTTCTATAAATCCTCCACCTCCATTCCCTTAAAGTAACTGAAACCTGTCATTTCTGTAATCTCCCACATGGGAGGATGCATGGTCTTCTCCTCCAGGAGCTCCTCTAGGTCCACATCTGTATGTATTGGAGTTAACTGGATTATCCTGTTTCTGCAAGTTGTAGAGATTGACTGTTGTCTCCCAGGCGTGCTTTTAAAAAATATTTCTTAATACAGAGCAACCCCCATACCTGTTGTGGAACATGAGTAATTAAAGATGACCATGCAATTCAGCACTAGCCCACCCCCAGCAGGAGCCAAAGGCAGAAAGCAGTTTACTTTTGCCTTCATCAAAGTCCCACTTTGAGGCTGGCTCCCAAGTCACCAGGGAGTGTCAGGTAATGATCCATCTTACCAACAGGATGGAGTAGAGAATGAACTATTTAGAACACAACATTCTGAAGATTGTATGTCAGTGCTGGGCCCAGTTTCTATTTTGCGTGGGCCAGAGAGCCAGGCAAGTGACAACACTTTGGATCCTGGGCCTGAGGACTCACCACTGAGCTGAGTGTCTCCCCTAATGCAAGTCTTTTCAATTCTGCACCTGCCCAGGGTTGGTTAATCTTCAGATGGCATTGAAGGAGTTCTGCCACAATCCATTCCCCCAAATTCAAGCCAGATGCCGGAAGTCAGTGCAAAGCAGACCTATTTTTTTCTTATCCGGCTGATAGGCAATGAGCCCGTCTAGAATGCCTCAGTCTAGAATACCTCAGTCCCAGGAACCCTCTGCATACTTCCAGTCCAGGTCTGACTTAACCTCTCCCCAGTTGGGGAAGTGGGTCAATTGTGTTGGGAGGGAAGTAGATGGTGATCAGCTTACTACTAAGGTCCAGAAACATTGGGACAGGGCAGAACAACTTGAATCAGAGGCATCCTGCTTGGCAGCACAAAATTCACACTTTTGATTTTTGGGATCTTTTGTTGTCAATTGCTCCCTCTGCAGTGCTGAAATATAATTAACAGGGACTTGAACTTCTCAGACTACCGTAAAATTTCCGCTATTTCTTGGAGAGGGATTCAGAGTAGGTCTGATTATGTGTTGGGTCTCACTCATTAGTTTTTCTTATTGAGGTGTTGCAGAGTTCTATCGATTTTAGTTCCTTGTCTATTGTGTCATTGCTATAGATTTTTTCCCAGTCCATAGACTCACATTTTACTCTTTTGATAATGTCTTTTGATGTGCAGAGGGGTTTTTAACAGGTCCCACTCCTTTATTTTGACTTCCACTGTGTGTGCTTCCTTTACTATACTTGGTACTCTGTCATAGAGCCCTTAAGTTTGTCCCAGTTTTCTCATTGATGATTCTGTTACCTCTGCGGTTTACATTTCAGTTTTTAATCCATCTTGAGTTCATTTTTGTGTATGGAGTGAGGTTTCGTTCTTCTGCACATGGAGATCCAATTTATGCAACACCATTTGTGGTAGAGAGTGTCCTTTTCCCACTTAAGGATTTTGGTCTTTTTTTTGAAAATCAGTTGTCTGTAGAAGGATGATTTTATTTCTGGGTTTTCTTTTCTATTCCATTGGTCTATGTATCTGTCATTTTACCAGGTTGTGTTGACTTTGTGGCTTTTTAATAGGTTTTGAAGTTGAGTAGTGTAAGGTCTACGACTTTGTGAGGTGTTTTTTATCCTGGGTCCCATCCCTCTGTATATGAATTTGGTCATTAGTTTCGCCATTTATATAAAGAATGAAATTGGGGGTTGGATTGGCTTTGCATCGTATTTGTAGATTATCATACATAGTATTGACATTTTCACAATATTGAGGGTTCCTATCCAAGAACAAGAGATATTTTTCCATATGTGTAGGGTTCTTTTGGTTTCTTGTAGCTATTTTGTACAGAATTTTTGGTTTTTGGTTAGGTTTATTCCAAAGTATTTCATTTTTTGATGACTTTTATAAGTGGTATTATTTCCTTGATGTCTTTTTTGAGCTCTTTTCACTAGTATATAGAAATCCAATTGATTTCACTGCTTGTTAATTTTTTATCCTGCTATTTTACCAAATCCCTTAAGGGCTAATTGTTTCCAACAGTCTTTTTGTGGAGTTGGGGGTTCTATAAAATTATATTGTCTGAAAATGGTGAGACCTTCACTTTTTCTTAGCCAAGTTACATTGATTGTTTTTGTTTTCTAATTGTTCTGGCTAAGACTTTGAACATGAGGTTAAAGAAGAGTAGTGCTAGAGGGTGTCCTTGTCTATTTCCCATTCTCATGCAAAATGTTTCAGTTTTTCCCCATGAATGGTATTGGCCCTAGGATTTTTGTATGTGGTCATTATTATGTTGATGAATTTTCCTTCAATTCCTTTTTTATTGAGTGTTTTAATCAGAAATGTGTGTTGGGTCGTGTGGCGGAGCTGAGTGAGCATTGCTGCAATGTTCTGAGAGTTTGGGCTAGCTTTGGTCACTCTGCTCTGGTTGTGGTGCACTTGCTATGCTTCCTGTGGGCAGGCAGTGACCTGAGCCTAATGTGGGCTGAGTGCAAGGGCAACACCCAGAATGGGAGCTGATTGATATGACGGTGTGGGTTCCCGGGGTATCAAGTGTAACTGGTGAGGAGTTGGCTTACCAGCTATCTAAACTAGGAGTTTCTCTTGTGATACCCACCAGAAAAATGGACAAGCTGAAGGGGTGAAACAAAAATGTCTTGAGAATGGCAATTTAAAAGGAAAAGATGTACTTATTTTGCCCCTTGACCTAATGAACATAAAATCCCATGAAGTGGCCACCAAGGCTGTTCTCCAGGAGTTTGGTAAAATTGACATTCTGGTCAACAATGTTGGATGATTCCAACGTCCTTTGTCCATGAACACCAGCCTGCATGTCTACAGAGAGCTCATGACACTTAACTAACTAGGGACCGTGTCCTTGACAAAATGTGTTCTGCCTCACATGATCGAGAGGAAGCATGGCAAGATTGTCACTGTCAATAGCATAATGGGTATAGTGTCTGAGCAGCAAGCATGCTCTTCGGGTTTTTTATTTTTAATAGCCTCTGAACTTGCTACATATCTCAGTATTATCATTTTTACCATTTACCCAGGACCAATACTGAAGTCAAATATTGTGATGAATGAACTGAAGAAGTCATGAAGCCTTTAGGTAATGATGGAGACCAGCCCTTCAAGATGGCAACCGGTCATTTTGCCCAATTGATTTTAATCAGTATGGCCAATGATTTGAAAGATACCTGAATCTCTGATCACCCGTTTGTTTATTACATACTTGGGCCAATACATGCCAACCTTGACTGGGTGGCTAACCATAAAATTAGGAAAGAGGAGAATTGAGAATTTTAAGAGTGATGTGGATGCTGACACCTATTATTTTAAATCCTTCAAGAAAAATCACAATAAAAAGAGCAATTTGGATTTTTCAAGCCACTAGAGAGAGATGGAAACCACAAAAACAATTTTCTTATGCACTGAAGACTAATGTATGGTTTCAATTTTTAATAGATGTAAGTTTTACTTCAACATATAACAGATGAAGAAAGCATGACAAGAATCTTATCACAAAAGTAATAATAACACCTATTCCTGGACAAAGAATATTTTAAAATAATACACAGAATTTCCCAAATGACTGCATTTTGAAATGGTAAACAGGACTCTAGAAACCATCATTTATTAAATGCATGTTATATGCAAAAAAGGTTGTTGGTGTCCAATGCTCTTCTGCACATATTTATATGATCTGCTTCTTTTTTGTCTTATGTGGTGGATTACAATGATATTTTTCAAATGCTGTACCATCCTTGCATCCTTACTATCAATCCTACTTTGTCACGATGAATTAATGTTTTTATATATTATTGGAACCTATTGGCCAGAATTTTGTTGACAATTTTTGCATCGATGTTCATAAGGGATACTGGTATGTAGTTTTCTGTCTTTGTAAGATCTTTGCCTGGTTTTTATATCAGGATTATGCTCATTTCATAGAATGAATTTGAGAGTTCTGTCGCTTTCTACATTTTTGAATAGGCAGTGTGGAACTGGTGGCAGCCCTTCTTTGAATACTTGGTAGCATTCCCCCATGAAACGATCTCATCTTACACTTTTCTTCTCTGGAAATTTCGTGATCACCTCTATTTCTTGTTTTGTTATTGGTCTGCTTTGGTTTCCTACTCTGAGTTAGTGATACGAATTGCACTCAATCATTGTGTTTTTTTTTTTTTCATTTTTGTTGGCTACTATTGAGTAATCACTTTTTTGAATTTTTTTGCTTGTATGTATTTTTGCATGAAGGCTATTGATAATATAAGTTTCTGTTTTCGTAGTATCTGCCTGGCTTTGGTTTTAGCTTAATAAAATGAATTCTGGAATATTCCCCCCTTTTCTGTATTTTGGAGTAGTTTGAGTAGAATTGAAGTCAGCACTTCTCTGACCAATCGGATCTGACAGTGAAGTCACGTGGTGCAGAACTATTTTGGGTTGCATTTTTAGTGACCTGTTCAATTTTTGCCTTGGTGATAAATCTGCTAAAAATTTCTACCTTAATGTCTTTTCATTTGGATAGGTAGTGTTTCTAGAAAAATGTCCATTTCTTCTAGGGTTTCAAATTTACTGGAGTATATTTATTCATAGAATTCTGTTATTATCCTTTTATTTCAGTTAATTCTGTCATGACATCGCCCATTTAATTTCATATACATATTATTTGCATCTTCTTACTTTCTTGCCAATGATTTACCAATTTTATTCTTTCAACAGACCTACTTCTAGTCTTGCTAACACTTTACCTTTTTCTCCATTTTATGTCTGCTTGAATCTTTGCTATTTTTTTATTTACTGACTATACATATGCTTAATTTGCTGCTGTTTTTCAAATGGTTGCAGATATTGGGTTTAGGCACTGAGTTTGGTCCTTTCTTCTTTTTGATGTGTGTATTTACTAGTAGGAATTGTCCTCTGAGTACTGTTTTTGCTGTGTCACAAAGATTTTGGCATGTTGTATTTTCATTCTTGTTTGACTCATATATATATATATATATATATATATATAATTTATTCAGTTACCCAGTAGTGTGTGTTTTCTTTGGCTTATCATAATTTATTTTATGTTAAAATGTACAACTTTTTTGTTTTTGTTTCTGTGTGTTTTTTTAAGTGACTGAGTAAAAAGAGAACAGATAAATACAAGAGTGTCACTGGCTATTTAATACAAGGATTACAGGTGCAAAGGTTACAAAAAAGGAAGCAATATAAACAGACACAAATAACCTTTTTGCTTTTCTTACATGTGATTTGAAAGCTTAGTTTGAGCTATTCAGAAGCTACTTTTCTATTTTTCCTTAAGAAATAACTCCACTATTTTATAAAGAAAGAAAAATCTACAGATGGAATGAAAATGTAAAGTTAGAGGCATTTCCATAAAATAGCAACTTTATACCAAATTCACTATTTTTTTAAATGCTGCCAAGTATTTGGACATATCTGAAATGTTTCAAAACCTGACATATAAACACTGAGATATGCTTCATTCAATAAACAGAAGTCTACATTTATAAAACAGAAAGCTGCCTTTCCCCCCCAAAAAAAATCTGTCACCAAAAACGTTTAGCAATAAAACCCCTCTGACTAATCAAATGGGAATAGCTATTATAGCTCTTTACAGTTTTATAATTAACAACAATATAGTTTTGTTCTTTTTTTTTCACACTCTCAAAGCAGGGCACCCTAATCAAGGCAAAAAAACCCTTAAGAAATGGCTTACTGTTAGCACAACACTTGTACAGTACTCCAAGACCCACTGTCACTAACAAAGACATTAGCGGCATGCTCAAGTGTCACCTTAAACAAAATATACAGTAACTGAAAGCCTAACGGCATTTACATGGAGTGGACACGCCATTAAGCAACACAGGGCTTGTTCAGCTTTCTCAGTCGCCATACTCTGTCCCTGGGGAGCCTCAAGCACAAGCAACCATGACCCCACCCCCCAAACCTGACTCCTTCTCCAATGAATCTGCCGCCACCCCTTCTGCAGCGGAACCTGGCTGCATCAAATTTTGGCATCTCCCACAGCCAACGACTGCAAACCCAGATCGCCAGCAAGGGCCACATCTCCATGAGAACCAAGTCGGCATCTCTGTCACCAGTGGCTGCCACCCATCAGTCACAAATCTATGGTCGCTCCCAGACCGTAGCCATGCAGGGTCCTGCACGGACTCTAACCATGCAGAGGCATGAACACGAGTGTGAACTTGATGCCAGCCCCAGCGTATAATGTCAACTCAGTGAACATGAACAGCCTCAATGCCATGAACGGGTACGGCATGTCCCAGCCGATGATGAACAGTAGCTACCACAGCAAGCATGGCTACATGAATCAGACCACCCAGTACCCTGTGCAGATGCAGATGGGCATGATGGGGAGCCAGCCCTATGCCCAACAGCCAATGCAGACCCCTCCCCATGGTAACATGATGTACACAGCCCCTGGCCACCATGGCTACATGAACACAGGCATGTCCAGTCTCTCAATGGGTCCTACCCAGTAGTTTTTAAAGAGGATGTTATTCAGTTTCTATGTATTTGATAGTTTTCTTTGATCTTCCTGCTTTTCATTTCCAACTTTATATTGTGACTTCTTAGTATTTTGATATTTTTAATTTATTCATGTTCCCTTGTGACCTTGCATAGGATGTATTCTGGAGACTGTGCATAAGCAGTGGAAAAGACTATGTCTTATGCTGCTGTTGCCTCGAGTGTTTCGTAAATGTCTGTGAGGTTAAACTAGTTGATTGTGTTATTTAGCTCTTCTGTGTTATTGGTGATTTTCTTTTTGGCTGTTCTGTTCATTCTCAAAAGTGGTGTATTACAGTCTCCTATTATTATTATGGAGTTGTCAGTTTCTCTGTTCAATTCTATTAAAGTTAGGTTTGTGTCTTTTAGAGCTCTTTCATTGTTTGCACAGATGTTTATTATGTTATGTTCTCTTGTTGGATTAATTCTTTATTGTACAATCTTTCCTTGTCTCTTTTCTGGTTGTTGCCTTAGTTTATTATATTCCATTCCTGCTCCATTTTGGTTGGCTTTTTAGTTATAAATTAATTTTTTTCATTGCTGTTTTCACTGTTCACTGAATTTTTATGATTTTCCTTTTTAAAACATTGGTGGCAAAGGTCTATTTTCTGTTTGCTAATCCTTCTAAGTTTGTGACAGTCCTTTCTATATTGACATCACCTTGATTTTATCTATATTTGACATTACATAACTACCCACCCCATTTTGCTTTGTAGTTGCTATTGTTTACCAAGTGACATTTGGTTCTCTAGGTTGTGTCATTTTATCTTCCATACTTCTATCTCTGGGTTAATTTCTGGTGATGGTATAAAGTGTCTTAATCTCACGTTGCTTTCTGCCATTACTGATTCTCTGTCTGATGCACTCCCTTTAGCATTTCTTATAAATGTAGTTTGGTTTCCAAAATATTCTTATTTTCTGTTTATCTGGAAAGTCCCACTTTGCGATCATACTTGAGTAATACAGTTGGCATTACTAGGTTGCTCTAAAAGAGTGGTATAAGCCAAACAGTGGCTTTTGAGGGGATCTGTGGGATGAGTGAATTAAATTCAAGGCAGAGAGTTCAACTTAGAAAGATAGCATGAGTGTTTTGGAGAGATCCGGAGAATTAATCTTGATCTGTTGTCTTGAAGGACACACGTTCCCTATCAGGAGTCCCGGTACTACAGTAGGTTAAGCATTGAACTGATAACCATGAAAGATAAGACTCTTTGCTCTCAAAGATTTACAGTCTCAGAAACCCTAAGGAGCAGTTCCATTCGGGCCTATAGGGTCACAATGAGTTGGAATTGACTTTATGGCAGAGGGTTAGGTTTTTGGTTTTGTGCCCTATAAAAAGAGGAGATAAAGGAGGAATTCAGCTTGCAGGGCGTTATGGAGCAAAACCAACAGATTTAAGTGTTGCCTCCTCTTGTGACTGTGAAAGGGAGGAATGAGTTTGTACATTGCTGGGCGGGGGCGCGGTGGGGGCGTCCCTTTTATGGTTGTTCTACAGAAGCTCTGGAGGGCGCTGTGGTTGCCTGCTTGGCTACTAACCTGAAGACTGGCAGTTTAAATCCACCCAGCGTCTTTGAAGTACTGGAGTCAATTTTTAGAATGTAAAACCGCATGCTGTTACCTTATAAAAATGAATTATGTTTGAAAACAAACGAAAGCTTGTGTTTTATCCTGTTTTTAAAAACGTTTAAAATATTTGCGCCATGTAGAGATGAATGTATTTCATGTTGGGAGCTCTCTTGACCGCTGAGGTGTATTTATTAAGGAGAAATGTAAATCCACGTGTTATTCAGAACAGCCTTGTGAGACATTTTGGTGTTACTACTATTGGAGTCTTTAAACATTTCAAGTACCTAAAAGTTGAATGTATGTGACAATTTGCACTGGCGGAACTGATCGTGAACCTGTTACAGAAAATGATGTCTCGCTTGTCAGGTTTCAGCCATTAAGCTCGCTTTTCTTATTGCATCTGCCTGTCTCAGAGCGATGCCCCTGAAGAGTCATTCAGGATGGATGTCTTTGCAGCCCGCCTTCCTCTTAGGCATTTCACAAACCAGCTCTCCTTAAATTTAGGCAACACACTTGTATTCCATGTGCTTACCACTGAAACCTCCGCAGAGAGGGGGAAACACCGCCAACAACCACAACAACCTGGAAGACACTATCGATCTATTTTCCTTCTTTTGAAAAAGAGGAAAAGTAGAGATCTTACAAAAGCACCTTTGATATGCAGGCGCAACCAATGAACCAATATGAACCAGTTCAGAGCCCCGCTCCTTCGTGGCTCGAGCTTCTTTCTTTAGGGGTGAACATTGCCTTTGGAGTCGAGGAAACATTGAAGATGTTGGCAGTTCTCGGCTCCTACTCTTTCCCACTCGTTTTAGAAACGAGTTGGCTGCAATCATGTTTATAGATAGTGTAAGATTAGCTTTCAGGTGGAAAAGGTTTGAGATGTTGAGGAATCCAGTGATGGTTGATCTAGAGAATAAAACCCGTTCTACGTAAGGCTCCTCATGCTTGCCAGTTCTTAAACGAAGCAATTTCCCATCAAAATAAACCCATCCAGGGGTTGCAGATCCACTTCTGTACAGACGAGAGCCAAGGAAACCCCATGCGGCAGTTCTCTCCCTCATGTGGGTGTCACGGTGAGCCAGTGGCAACCCGCCTGGCGGCAACCACAAGAACAACAATGTTGTTTGGTTTCTAGTGAGGGTAGGCGTTTTCTTTTCTCCTAGTGGCCAGCTGTTCCTTTTTCCGTTTGGAAATTGATCTGTTCGGGTCTCTGGGTATTTGTCCACCCAGTGAACAGTGTGTTCAGCAATAGTCACCGATGTAGAAATAATGGGCCAGGGCCCCATTCAGGAAGCAGTATTCCATCCCCCAGGGCTCCCTGTGTCTAAGGGAAGGCTCTGGTCCTGGCGTCCCTGCTCAGGTTCCCCCTTGGAGGCTGATGTGATTGTCGAGGTCCTCGAGGGCTGAGTAGCTGCCTCCTGACTTTGGCTTTTCCCCCGTTTCCAGCCTTTGCTAATCTGCGATGTGTAGGTTCCCAGAGCAAACCAGTCATTCAAAGGCTCTTTTCACTGGTACATATTTGTTCGACGTGTTCAGAAGAGAGGGGGGGTGAAGGATGGGGAACTGAAAAGGACCCTTGTGGCCACACAGCATCGCCCATTACAAGCAGTCAACTCACCGCTGGCCCCAAGCTTGCCTGATGCAATGAGAGGCTTGCAGGTGATCGGCTCATCCTCCCCAGAAGGCAGCTTAAGCGTTCTCACACACACCCTACCCCCCGAATATCCCAAGCAGTTTTAAAACGTTTGCCTTCAAGTGCATCTAGTAATAGCCTTGAGAGGATCGGAGCAACATACGTGTCTCCAGCTCATCTCATTTCTAGCGCTATTCAGAGTTTAGGATTTACTTCAGCACCTTCTATACCAGTGGTTCTCAACCTGTGGGTCTTGACCCCTTTGGTGTGTGTGTGTGTGTGTGTGTGTGTGTGTGTGTGTGTGTGAAATGACCCTTTCACAGGAATCATCTAAGACCATCAGAAAACACATATTTCCAATGGTCTTAGGAACCGCCACACTGCTCCTCTCTCCTCTCCAGGAGGGTCCACCCACATGCAGACACGCCCACCTACGAGTACCCGGCGTGAAGACCGTTACCCATTGCTACCCCATGCTTCAAGACAAAAGTTCATTTATTTGTCATTAGAAATAAAGATTTCACAATATAGAATGACATACTATTTGGGGGATTAATCACGATGCTTTAACTATGTTCAATTTGTAACAATGAAAATACATCCTGCATATCAGTTGTTTACATGACGATTCATAACAGCAGCAAAATTACAGTTATGAAGTAGCAATGAAGCGAGTTTTATGGTTGGGGGTCCTCCCACATGAGGAGTTGTATTAAAGGGTCGTGGCATTAGGAAGACTGAGAACCACTGCTCTATACATTTTCTCTTTGGGAAACTGCCCATCTGCCTGGTGCCTTCCTGGTTCTGCCTGGTCTTTGGAGGGGTCTGGGTCTCTGAGATCTTTGGGGTTATCTCTTACTAAAGGGATGCTCGAAGAAGCAGGGATGAGGCAGAAATGAATACAGAATCTGACTCTCTTGAAAGAAGATACCATTCCTACCTGATAAGTAGGAGAAACTAGTTTTTCATGTAGAAAATTTAGAGAGTCTCTTCTCAAGTAAGTATGGTGTTGTTCCTAAGTGCGGGTGAGCTGGTTCTGGTTCACAGCAACCTTGTGTCAACAGGGCACAGACCTGCCAGCCTGTGCCGCCCTCGCCATGGGTCATGCCTGAGCCCACTGTTGCAGCCACTGTGCCAGTCCATCTTGTTAAGGCCTCCTTCTCCGTCACTGCCTCTCTCCTTTACCAAGCATGGTGTCCTTCTCCAGGGACTGATTTCTCCC